>NC_136809.1:31251867-31629367 GCF_951216825.1 Electrona antarctica | reverse complement strand
AAGGAGTACTGGAAGAGAACCTCAACTCTCTACAGCTGAGAGAAGGACTAGACTACTACCATTTCAACTGACTACCTACTTGGAGACACAGAGAGGATCTGGGAGGATTAGTCTAGCTTTAACACATGGACGATTGCAAATGCAGGCACATGGCCATCCCATGCCGAGGAAAAAGACCTATCTTGTACTGAATTCGGCTAGTACAGAATGTGACTCACACGGAAATCAGTTTGCTGGTTTGTAGTTAGTCAATTCAGTCCAAGACAGTGTGAAATGAAGGATATTCATGTTTAATTGACTCCCTTTAGGAGACCGGAAGCTCACAATGTTCACAACCATGGGTACCTGCCCCTTTAGGAGACCGGAAGCTCACAATGTTCACAACCATGGGTACCTGCCCCTTTAGGAGACCGGAAGCTCACAATGTTCACAACCATGGGTACCTGCCCCTTTAGGAGACCGGAAGCTCACAATGTTCACAACCAAAAGTGTAGATGACGGCGGCAGCATCCCATTGGAGCAGTATTATCCAACCCTGGAAGAACAGGATAATATGATATCGTCATTGACTATTATAAATATATTGTTTTGTTCTAAATATCCACAGGTTGACAAATGGAATACATAATTAATGTTTATTTTATATCGTGTAAAAAATATCCATAGACATTCTATCCACTCTACACGGTTTACAGACATTCTGACCTGGACTATTGGCTTGAGTTCACCAAACGTTCTTGGAGTTTCTGGGATGGGTGTTGCCAAAGCGGCAGTCTAAGCCAATTGGTTCACACCAACCAATCCAAATAGTAGCAAAGCAGATGACGTCGTTATCAATCATTGTGGCTAACTCGGTTGCTAACCAAACAAACACAGTCAACGAGGGCTACTAACATGTAAACAAACGGTACAATATGTCGGATGATGATGTTTCTAAAACCTGTCGTTTCTGTAAAGAAACTATTTATCATAGGGCAATTTAATAGCCAGGTCGCAAGTTACCACAGTGGTGTACAGTGTTGTTTGACGTCATCGAGTTTAAACAGCTGAAGGCCGATCAGCCACCGCATCAGATTTCGATGCAGTCTAACACCGCTGTAGACAGAGTCACCAGACCTGAATCTCCAGAACATATTGTTTGTAATGGGTGTGGCTAGCGATTCAGGGCTGGAGCCAGGCTAGGTTAATACATGAGCTTACCAAAAAAGCGGCACCCAATGACAGCCAAGTTTACTCAGCAGCTAAACACTTTTTTGCTATTGGTTGATGGCTGGTGAAAGTGAACTGCATGTGAAGCAGAAGATGCAAATTTGCTTTGCCATGGGAAGCGAAACATATTATTAGCCTATTGCTTTTTTTGTTTATTTTACTTTATAGCAGCTTTGAGTGACGCAATCAGGCAGAAATCAAATATATGTTTACACAAACTGTCACCGTGCAGGGGTGCATACGTTGCTCAGACATACCAACAAACTGTCACCGTGCAGGGGTGCATACGTTGCTCAGACATACCAACAAACTGTCACCGTGCAGGGGTGCATACGTTGCTCAGACATACCAACAAATTGTTTTTCTTTTTACTGTTCTGAAAGTAACAATTGTCTATTTTACAGAAGGCAGTTTTTATACATAAACAAACACACAGGGTTTATTTTACCACACAGAGCTGGGTATGGTCTTTCTGTTCAAAGCTAAACAGACCTGTTCCCACAAATCTCCCCATGGTGTTTCCGGGATCAGAAAGGCGGTTTGCCTTACTGTAAATCAGACCACAGCCCAGTTTGTAGAGGTGTAACCGTAACAGAAAAACACTGCAAGAGACTTCAATTCCGATAGGGACCATTTCAACTGTACAATATAATCCTGTGTGAAACACACCACAGGTTTGCTGCATGTTGTATTGTTTTAAAGTAATATAATTAGCATATATCCTTAAACACTAAGGGCTCCATCTTGCACCACCCTTATCCCTAAACTTATTTTGAAAATAAATTTAAAATAGTTCAACTAGCCGATCTACATCTACATGTTGTGAGCTTGTAGATCAGCTATTTGAACTCTTTCAAAAGGTTTTTTAAAATTGTAAAAAATGGCAAATACGTTTAGGGATAAGGGTTAAGGGGTGGCGCAAGATATAGCCCTAAGGATATGATAAATCATATCCTGAGTGAGTTTGACCGAATGAGTTGTAGATAAACACTTTTAACAGGATTTTACTGTGTGGATGTACTACTTGGACTGATTGGGTGAGAAAAAAAAGACCTTAACCTGTGTTTCATTTACTTGATGTTCTGTGTAAAGCACATTCATTGAATTGACTTGTAACAAATAAAACAGCCTTGCTTTTCTGATGAGTAGGTCCATGCAAGCCCCTCCTGTTCTGCAGTACAGTACAGTGTCTGGGAAAACTATCCCATCTATTTAGCACCTGGTCTCTACCAAGACCTTTTCACCCCTCTTTCTCACTGACAAACACAAGTGATAAGGTTCTGTCTTCCTTAGGGACATGACCTTTCAATAGTTTCTCAGGATTTCTCTTGTTGGATACATGTATACTCCCCTTCTTTTCCAACAACAATGGAAGATTAGTATTTTCCCCAATGGTTTAAGTTTGTTTTTATGCTTTGCTGGTTTTTGATCACATCCCTATACACTGCTCACATAATAGCCTCTGGCATTGTGTATGTGGTTGGTTTCTTTCCCCCTATCATTGTAATTTATCAGGTCTGATTTAAAAACTAAAACAAAAAAATCATCCTTTGTTTCAAGATTGAAGAAGGTGTATTTGTCCCTCAGTAGAATGTTGGTTGACATGTTGGCGAGACTGTGCTAACAACAATTGTAATATAACAAGATAATGATAATACTGGATGTAATAAAATAAAAAATATGGACCAAATAAAGTTGGCAGTAGTACAGGGAAAACGGGGATGGGTAAAGTCTAGCAGCAATGGAGAATGTGCACAATATGGGGAAAGAATAATTTATTATCTGGATATACAGTATGGAATGTGCAGTAATGGCACACAGTACTTATATATAATAGGCTAAATTAGTGCAAGTACAGTGTGCAAAATTACAATAAGGGGTATTTAGAGATTGGATGCCGTTTTGTTTTCAGTGTTGAGTTTCACATACTACAAGCACCGCTTCGGTAATCTGATGAAGCCAAACCATGTGTATACCATAAAGTGTTATGCCTTTTTCAACACAATAATGTCCCCGTAGCTTTTAATATTTGTAACATTTATTCCCCTATTGTGCTCTTTCTCGTCAATAACGAGGTTCACAGGAAGCATACCATTGAATGAATACCCATGTTTTATATTTTTTTATTTAAGAAGACAAATCAGTACTGACTCTACCTTGTAAAACCCTCTATACTTAACTTTACTCATTCTCACCCCTCTGCCCTCATGATAAAGTGTGAGTGGTCTTTAATGGAGAATCCATATGAGAGCGAATAAACAGAGCTTCAGTCTGTGTTTACACTCTGTCACTCACTGTCTCTGTGCAAGGATTAGGCCTGATAACACACACACACAAAACAAATGACCCTGACCCTGGAACGTGCATGCCCTCTCTGGTCACACTCACAAACACACATGCCCAGCCTCTCTCACACACACACACACAACTGCATGTTGTCTGGCTGTGGACGCTGATAACGGAGAGATAAGACATGGGCGTGTTTTTGTGAAAAGGTCTCTCTTAGAGGTCACTGAAGTCTGGCATTCACCTGGAACACATTCCATTCCTCTATTCCCTCTCTCCCACTCATCATTTTTAAACCCATTTTCCAACAGTGATGGTGTGTGTGTGTGTGTGTGTGTGTGTGTGTGTGTGTGTGTGACTGTGTGTGTGTGTGTGTGTGCATGCCCGTGTGTGTGTGTCTCTCTCTCTCTGAATGACAGACAGCGGGAGAAAGAGAGGAGTGTGCTACTCTCGAGCAGCAAGGAAAGAAAGGTCGCCGAGGTTGAAAGGAGAGTGGGAGGGAGGAATGTGTGTGTGTTTCCATTAGAAGCCAGTTGTGTGGACAGACAGACGGAGCGTTCCCTCCAGTCAGGCTGCTTGAGAAGACGCAGGTGACGGCACAAGGATAAGGGAAGAAGGTCAGAGGGCCGTTTGCTGCTCTGAATACTTCAGGTGGCGGTGGGTGCACGCATTGGAGGGAGGAGGCTAGAGCCACGTACAGTCTGCTGGCACTATGGGTTGCTTTTACCCTAATTCAGTGGTTCTTGTACTTTTTCATTTATAGGGCCCCCCATAACTCTGAGATTGCACAAAAGGAACCAAATGGACCCATTCCACCATTTGTGAGTTACAGACCTGCAAGGGTTCATTTGGAACCGCCTCAAGGAACCCTGCTGCACTTTAGAGAACCACTGCTTTACCCAAATGACATTTGAAACAAAATATTAGAATTTTTTTTTTTTACATACAGCAAAAGAAAAATGTATAGTGTGTAAGCTGTCGTTGTCAACTTTAAACGGTGTGTGTGTGTGTGTGTGTGTGTGTGTGTGTGTGTGTGTGTGTGTGTGTGTTAGAGAGAGAGAGAGAGAGAGAAAGAAAGATTGTTGTTTATAGCATAGAGTTAAAAAATATTTGGGGAGTTTTAGGTTTACAATTAGGAAAATAAATTGAGGTTGGGATTAGGATTAAGCTAAACCAAAACGCCGAGGCTAGGATTATGAATAGAGGTTAAGTTTATTGGGTTGTAGAGATATGCGTGATTTTCCCCCTTAGGGGTTGCCACCCGCTTCGGATTGGTTGTGCACCAAAAATATCTGATCAAGCTCACAAAGTTAAATGAAAATATGGCATTAGTAAATTTGCTGTCCTAAAATTTGAATAGTGATAGTGTTAGAAAGAGAGAGACAATGCAGCAGATAGCTGGGGCAGGGTGTGCGTGCGTGTGTGTGTGTGTGTGTGTGTGTGTGTGTGTGTGTGCGCATGAATCGGGGGGGGTGGGGGGTTGTAGCGTCTATCTCATGATGCGTTCCATGGCTGTAGCTGTTCGGTGGAATGTGGCGCGTCAGTAATGCTTGCCGTTCCGACTGTTTTCTCACGGGAAAACCACCCAGGAACTAGAAGGATTTCTAGAGCACACGTGTGACTTTGCAAATTATGTCAGGTCCTTACTATTTGTTAGGCTTTCTTTCACACAGTCGTCTGTCGTGACATGGCCTTGCCCCACAGTATGTGAGAGGCCTATTCGATTTTAGGCTAGTTTTAGGCATCTTAATCCTTAGCCTCGGTAGTTTTTGTTTTGTTTTTTTGTTACTTAAGCCCTGGTTTATTATAAGTTCTCGTACAATGGCGTCTACTGTGAAAACAGCATCTCTATAAGATCACAAAGCTTCAAGCTTGTAGATCTGCTATTTTGGCATTTTTGGGAAAACATGCTGAAAAGGGGATGCACTGTAGGCATACAGTATATGCATAACACACACATTTCAATTTCTTTACACGTTTATAAAATACATTATCAAGGGCACAAATATTTTGCAGTTGCTTCTGATGTCCCACACACTCAAAACAGCATGTGTCTCAGTGTCTCAATCCAAACAAACCCTAAATGTACAGAATGTAAACAACACATGCACATGAACTTATTCACAGTCAACATTGGTCACTTCAATCTATCATATTACCAAAACCGGAGAAAAATCATGGGTACAGAAGCACCTTCTCCTCCAAATAGATTGACTGCCTATAATGGAGAAACTACTTCTGTAATGAGATTATTAAGATGTCTAATTTGTCATTGAACAGGTGGTGTCAAAGGGACCACAGTTTATCCAGTGTAGGCAGACGTTCAGACGTTGCTCAGTAGTTGCTGAAGTACCGCTGAGGGGGGTTGAGTGTTTGCTCAGACTGATGAAAAGTGAGAGGGAACACTGACAGTAGATCTACCAAATAGGATTAAGGCCTGCTAATTATGCACCTCCACCACCTGGTCAGACCAGAAATAAGTAGCTGCTAGCATTTGGAAACACATTGGGCTGGCTACTGCATGACACGGAATGTTGATTGAATGTAAAGGGAACTTTAGTGTAACAGGATGCCAGTGTCAGACATGCAGCTCTAATTTTCACTGTGATAATATGATCCATCTGTTTATGAAGCCGAGAATATCCATGTTAGTTCAAATCTCTCTCTCTCACACACACACACTCACACATGCACGCACGCCGCGCGCGCGCGTGTGTGTGTGTGTGTGTGTGTGTGTGTGTGTGTGTGTGTGTGTGTGTGTGTGTGTGTGTGTGTGTGTGTGTGTGTGTGTGTGTGTGTGTGTGTGCGCGCGCGCGTGTGTGTGCGTGTACGGTTGTAATGCACGTAACTCGAGAACCAACTTCACATTCGACACACACGTTCCACTTCCCCACAGGGAGTGCAGTGCCAGGTATCGAGTCGGTCGGACCCACGGTTCTCCAGAACCACCACAAAAGGCTCTGCCAGTGGGCCTAATGAGGCCAACTCCTTTCACCTGGGCCAGGCTCTGCCAGTGGGCCTACCTGTGCAATTTCCAGCCTCTGCCTCAGCCAATTGAGGCTCAACCAATCAGGCTCTGCCAGTGGGCCGAATTGATTGCCAAGTACACTTTTCAGTTTGCAGTCTTCACACACAGGCACATACACAGATCTCCATGTGGGACACCGGCTGACAGTTAAAACGGGTGCTATGGCAATGTATATCATTAGGTTCCCTGCAAGTTGCATAGTTCCCAAGTAGGCCGGTGGCCGACTGCGACGGGCACGTACAGGTCTAGTTATCTACTAAAGACATGTTAAAGTATGAATACCTCAGACACTATTCAGTATGCAAACGTTCTTCTACTAGCGATGTGACGCATTGTGAGCTTGTAGATCGTCTATAAGTGGTGTATGTATGTTTTATAATAATGAAAATATATGTAACTAGAAATGCACTCTCATACCTGTATATATGTTGTTTGTATGTCTGGCCTCGTGTGGAAAGATGGTGGGTGGGGTGGGGAGGATTGGGAAAGGAGTTGTGGGAGAAAATATAAAAACAAAGAGTTGTATTTTCTTTTCTTTTTGTGAAACTTGCATATGATGTCATGCTCATACTCTTTGAATAAAGTTTATTTAAAAAAGAAAGAAATGCACTCTCTCGAGGTGCCAACTTGCCTTGCCTTGCACACAAGTAGGCCATGTATGGCCTACTTGTGCACGAGCAGAGCTAGCCATGAGTTGCGCTCACCAGGAATACTGGTCCCTCATTGCCTGTTAATAATGACGTTGCCAGAGATGCTGGTCCCTGATTGGGCTACGGTCTTAAACAAGAGAGGATACCGACATACAACTACCCCGACATACATACATACCCACTCTCTACTTTGGGTGCTACTAACTAATGTCTAATACAACTGTTGTTCTAAAATCTGTAGCGTTGACCTTATACAAACCTTGAAACGTACCTTAGTTATACGTCACCAAGAATGGTGGTCCCTTATTGGCTGTTGATGGTAACATAAGGTACCATAGGCTACGGTCGTAAACAAGAGAGGACACCGACATACATACCCCGACATTATACATAAATACATACCCAGCCTATCGCAGTACTTGTGCGCTCTGCTTGCACAAGTAAAATAACTATAAGGTTTTCAATTAATTGTAGTGGAGTAAAAGTACATTTGCCTCTGAGATGTAGTGAGTCATTAGACACACTCCAGTAAAGTAAACATTCCTGAAAAGTGTATTCTACTTACAGTATAAGTAGAATAGTAGATAAGGTCACTGTGACTGAGTAAGTGTAGCCTACTTAGATACTTTACACACACACACACACACGCCCATGACGCACGCACGCACGCACACACACACACACACACACACGGACACTTGCATGGGCGTGGTTTTGAGAGCGCACGCGTGTCACTCAAAGCAGAGTCAGCTGCTGGCACGCGCCCTAGGCGTCTGCAGTAGGCTACAGAGTTCAGGAGGCGCGCAGCAGAAGTTTGAGCAGCGGTGTGGATGTCCTAGCGTGCAGCTCCGTTATCCACTTGGAATAATGCAATTATGCAAACGGGTGTAGAACAGTTATACTTATACGCCTCGTATTACGTCTCAATTAAACTGACCATGTAGCCAAAGCCTATCGAACAGCCTGGATATCTGCTGTGATCACTTGTGACTGAAGCGTGCCGTGGACCGACTTCGGAGATATTTTAATAAAAACCAGCATGCTACTGCCGTGGGTTGCGCACTGGATTGCTGCTGTGTTTTTCTCTCGGGCGGTGGCACAATACTCCAGCGACCAGTGCAGCTGGAGAGGAAGGTAGGTCGAGGATGGAAACTGCACATATCTCTCTCCCTCTCTTTAAAAGTGCTTCATCTATATATATGAAAGAGTGTGATGTTTGGCGAATGGCGATACAAATAAATGTAGATACAAATAAATGTAGGGATATGCGTGAAAATGATTTGTATTGGGAAATAGCCTACATTTTTAGATTTTTGTGGGGAGTTTTTTCTTTGAACCAGACTTGAATCTGTTGTCCATTACTCATTATTTGCAATTATTGCAAATTAAAACCATGGTTTCTTTCTATTATGGAAGCCAGGTGGGGAGGCCTATAGTTGTCACGCTTTGCGCATCACTTGTCCAAGTTGTCCATGGCGAGTTGGCGACGCTGTCGGGCGCACGTTTGATTGTGAAAAAGAGGTTCAAGAATTTCGTTCCAAAAAGAAAGAGTCAATATTTTTATAAATTTTCTCCAATGAAACGCTGAACATCTGAACCTATTAGGCTGGCGCCCCACCCATCCCCTCCAAACACATCCCAATTTATAGCCTTCTGAATTAAAACCCTCCCTGTCGCTAAAAAAAAATACAATACAATTGATAGGCAATAAGGCTTGCAAGAAAACACCCTGATCGTATGAATTCCGCCGCTCCGTCTTGAGTAAAGAGCCATATGGATGCCTTTGATCACTAGCTCTTTAAAAGCCCTGCATCATAAAAAAGGAAGGTCTGCACTTCGCACTTGTTCAGTGTTGTAAAGTTTTACGACTTCAAACAGTTTGAGGTTAGAAGTTTGAGTCAAATTTATAACAGTCTAATAATCCCTAGTTCCCGTTGGCGAAATAATAAGCACCCTTTCAATGTAGCCTATATCCTATCCCTATCTGTGCCGAGACAGCTGCGCGGCTGCGCCACTTTTATAGAAAAGTGAATTCAGGTCAGACACTAAAGGTTTTCTCTGTTTATCATTTCGACATTTCACAGTGTCATTTTCTCTTTAACTGCAGGCTATGCCTGATAAGCAATCTGGGAACCCATTCTTTTAAATAAATCTGATTACCACCAGATAAGTGCATTCTTTCTCATTCCCCCTGTCAACCTTTTCTGGTGTCCTCTATAGCCTACTCTCCCCTCCTTTTCTCATGCTGTAGCCTACTTGATTCTTCTCTTCTCCTTCCTGCAGTGGTTTGAGCCATGAGTCCCATCGTAGAGATGTGGAGCAGATCTATCTACGATGCTCCCAAGGCTCTCTGGAGTGGCTCTACCCCACAGGGGCTATCATTGTCAATTTGCGACCCAACACAGAGCCCTCATCAGGAGCCTTGCCAAGCCATGCCTGCATCAAGCCTCGCACAGACTCCCAGGTAGGGTACAAAACTGGGCCCTGCAGTGCCAGCAGCAGTTCCATAGTGTAGTTTGTTTGAGTGTGGGCTCACTGAAGGAAAACTACAAGCAAAAGAGCTAGAAAGTGCAGTCAACGCGTGGCACTTCTGTCCTATTGGTTGGTGTGCGGACAAGGTTCACCAATGTCGCTTTACACATGTTATGTGCCATTTTGCGTGCTTCAGCACCTGGCTACAACACACTGCAAGCATGGGTTTTAGCCTCTGAATATCTTTACACACCAGGAGCGTGACTGATAAACAATACAAAGATGCCAAATACTCGCTGGGATATATATATAATCCCACAATTTTGTAACCCATTTTTCACCCTGTGCCAATTGCCAAAGCTGTAATCCTGGGCGCTACTCTCCCTTCGCCAACCTTGGGAGAGCCCTGAACTGAGCTCACGCTTCCTTAAATGCATGAGGAGTGAGCAGGTCGCATCTTATCACCTGACAGGAGGGGGTTCTTTTTGAATAAAAATGACATCTCTTTATTGCTGTGTAATATTCGCATTCCATGTTAATGTACACAAACAATACTTTCTAAATATATATTTCCAGGCAAATTCATTATTAGTAAAAAGATTTTTAGTCACTCACTGTCTCCCTCTCCTTACTGTGGCTCTGCCAGGGGGCCCAGGTCTAGTCACTCACTGTCTCCCTCTCCTTACTGTGGCTCTGCCAGGGTAGCCTGGCTAATAAGCCAGACTAATATCACACAACACTGTCGCGGTATATCAGTCTGGGCTGGCTCCACTTGGATTTCATTTCCCGGGGAACATTTTCTCTTTGACGCAATTGGTCAGAGCTACTGTCAGTCAAAGGTCTCAAGCATTGAACGTCACTGTACCAAAGCCCGCCCATATTGCATACCGTGTCCCGATTGGTCCGACCTGTTCTCTGCTGTAGGAAAGAGGCGTGCTACTGAGCCTCGCCAGACCGTAATCCGCTGGTAGGCAACTTTTTTTTGCCAACGGCTGATTCGGTCTGGTTTATTAACCAGGCTACTGCCAGGGGGCCCAGGTGTACTGGAACAGGCTTCACTCACTGTCTCCCTCTCCTTACTGTGGCTCTGCCAGGGGGCCCAGGTCTACCTGGAACAGGCTTCACTCACTGTCTCCCTCTCCTTACTGTGGCTCTTCCAGGGGGCCCAGGTCTACCTGGAACAGGCTTCACTCACTGTCTCCCTCTCCTTACTGTGGCTCTTCCAGGGGGCCCAGGTCTACCTGGAACAGGCTGGAGAGCTAAGCCTCCTGCTGGAAGAGAAGGAGCAGGCTCTGGGCACGGTGCATTGCTTCAGGCTGGCAGAGGTGGCGCTCTTTGTGGAGGCAGTGGCCCACACTGACATCAGCAGAAGGATCACAGCGTTCCAATATGAGCTGGTGCCCAGCCAGAGGCCTGGAGTACACATGTACCCTTACCTACACCCTGGCACAGGTAAGAGGTGGCATCAGTCATTTGTCAAATCTTTTACAAAATGCTATATAATGAAACTTTAACTCCTATTTAGTTCAATCTTAACATTACTGTATTCTTTATGGACAAACTACTATGGACATTATAATTTGTGTTTTCTATTCAATGTTCAGTGCAGTGGTTCTGTTAGCTAAGATGATGAGACAGACAGAGTGACACACAGTTCACTATTTAACCCCTCTTGTCACATTAAGCTTCACACTCATGACACACACTGCCTGAGTGCTTTCCTTTCACCGAGTGTAAAAATGGACTTGTAAATTCACACTTATAGGATGATGTAGTTCAGGCTCTGTTAATTGAAATGGAGTAAGGGCAAGACTGATGTGAAAAGAGAGGAGTCTGAGGTACTTTGTGCCTTTTTTCCTTCTTTCACCCTTGTGTCTCTGTCTGCTCTACACGCTGCCTCCCGTGTCTCTGCCACACCTCAGCCCAAGCTCCCACACTCTCTCGTCTCCACCAGGCTTATGAAAACAAGCAGGCCAATCAAAAGGTCACGTTGGGGGTCAAGCCCAGAGGTCAGCCAATCAGCTCTCAGCTGTCAATCAAGGGCCTCTCCCGAGCAGGGCATTGTGGGTAGCCCACCCGTGTGAGCAAAGAGGGTCTGGTGTGGCAAAGAACAGAGTTGTGTCTGCTCAGTAATGAGAATGAGAGGGGATGTGCGTCTGTGTCTGGCTGTTTGACAGCTGTTTTTATAGCTGACAGGGTCAAAGGATAATACTCTGATTACCTTTCTAACCACACCTGCTGTCCTCATTCACGGTGTCTCTCTCTCGTAATCGCACACACATGCAAAGAGAACGCGGGCAAAGGAGGGAGAATTGGAGAGGCTGTAACAATGCAAAGGGAGAGCCATGGCAGCTTCAATATATGACATGTTTTTGCTTATAATAACATGCCCAGAACAGGGATGCCAGGATGAAAGTGGTTAAACTATGTCCCTTATGTTTCCCTCCCAGTTCCCTGTAAACCATGCTCCAATGAAGAGATCCTTATGGCTGTGTGCACCAGTGACTTTGGTAAACACACACACACGCACGCACGCACGCACGCACGCACGCACGCACGCACGCACGCACGCACGCACGCACGAACACACACACACACACACACACACACACACACACACACAATGTGATATGTTATTAGGCAAGCTTGAGTACTCATTCACTCATACCCTCCTTTATTGTCTTTATTTCTCTTTCTTCCCCATGCAGCGGCTCGCGGTGTCATTCAAGGTGTGGTCAAATCCTCCTCCTCACCCGGTACTCATGACCACGCCTCTGTAGCGGTGACCCTGAGTCAGTTGTTCCGTCAGAAGAGCAGGGTGTTTGCTTGGGGTGGGGCCAGAGGGAGGAGCTGGAGTGGCCGTGTGAACGTACCCCTGCAGTGTGGTGTGCACCCCGGAGAGGACGAACACCTGATAACGGGTTCTGTACATTTCGGCGAAGCCTGGCTTGGCTGCTCGCCGCGCTACAAGGACTTCCTCAAGCTGTACCACACCGCACGGGACGCAGGGACCAACCCGTGTCAAATGGATACAGACTGAGAGGTTATCTCCTCCAATCACGTTGCTGGGTTTGATGAGGTGGGGTCCTTCTCAACGAGTTTAACCCGATTCATAATTCGTCACGTGACAGAGAATAGACTATACCTACAAGCTCATGCATTGCATCTGTGATGTGTAAGCTTGTAGGTGCTGTGTTCGGTCGTTCTCGGGCAAACGACAAAGCATACATTAAGCTTTTGGAGGACTATGCAGAGAGCAACTGGTGAAAATCGAAAGGCTGGCCAACATATTGCCTATCAGACAGACACGATGGGTGTTGGAGTTTTGACTTTGATTAGCAACCTTGCCCAGGCTCCTTGTGATGCCATAGGGGCCATGCTCGCTCGCAGTGGCTGAAGCTCTCGTTGCCTAGCAGCGGAGATGACTGTTGGACTATTTGAACGTTTTAGGAGCCAATGTGAGACTTTTACCAGTCACAATAGAACTGTGCGAACAGTGCCAGAGTTAGTGATGAACTGAGAGAGTGAAGGTGTGAGTGAATACATGAAGGACAGAATGAGCAACATGCTTGGTGTGTGTGTGTGTTTGTGTGTGTGTGTGTGTGTGTGTGTGTGTGTGTGTGTGTGTGTGTGTGTGTGTGTGTCATGTCATCATTCTTGAAATGAAAGTTTGCTTTGTAAAAAGCTTTATATACAGTTTAGAAGTCTTACCTTCTGACAGAAGTGTACAGTATGCAGCTCTGTGAGTCTTTGAGTCTTTGTGTGTGTGTGCGTGCGTGCGTGCGTGCGTGCGTGCGTGCGTGCGTGCGTGCGTGCGTGCGTGCGTTTGTGTATGTGTTTGTGAGCATCCGTCCATGCTTGGGTCTGTGTGTGCATTGGCAGCTCCCTGAGACCAATGATTTGTGTATTTGCTAAATAAAATATAAAGCTATTCCTCTGTGATTCTTTCTCTCCACCACTATGTTTTTATGGGATTGATTTAATAAGCTGATGTCACTGCATTATGAATGAACAAAATTATGGATATACCAAAAACGTCTATTTCAGTTTTTTACTTCACCAAGTTCACACAGCTTTAATCCAAAGATGAAATGAATGCTTAAATGTATACATTTTGAGATAAGACCATTAATATCAACCCATGTCACAGCTGGTGATGGCTAGCCTGTCAGTCATTGGCTGCTCAGTGGTGCAAAGTACAGTAAGTACATTTACTCAAGTGCTTACAAGGAACAGTACAATTTTACTTTACTTTCCATTTTTGTTACTTCTACTCTACTACAATTACAGCATTTATTTGACAGCATTATTATTGTTACTTTGCATTTTGCATTTTATTAATTCAAAATGTATACAAATTTCAAAGCCAATGTGACGCGTTATGAGCTTGTAGATCTATTTTTGTTTTGGCTTGAAGCGAGCCCACATTATTTCTTTAGGAAAGATTTAGCTTTGTTGGTGGAAAAAGGTCCTGGTTGGCATATTTTTATGTTCTAGAATCTAACCAAAGCTTCCTAGACGAGTGCCAAAAGGCACATGTTTGATGTGTGTCTATTGACAATTTTAAGGACGAGATAGATAGTGAGAGAAACAAGGCCCCTTTATGATCCATTATGTTTTCCAGCATAACAAGCCAAGCTACGCATAGTGTGAGTGTGTGTGTGTGTGTGTGTGTGTGTGTGTGTGTGTGTGTGCGTGTGCGTGCGTGCGTGTCATTGCCACCTTCCCACAGTAAATCTATGTTAATGGCCCCATGACATAAAAACAGGCTTTTATACTGTAGATGAGGAAGTAATAGTTCATGTTGTGGGAAAAAGACCTGTCTGTGCAAACCTTTCAATGTGTTGTCAGTGATACACACAACATGGAGTTTCAGTCCTTAGTGCTTAGTTGATACTGACCATGATACTGAGTCTGACATTGAACCTGACATGATAATAACCATGATACTGACATGATCTTCTACGGAGCTCCATGGTGTTTCCTATGGTGCTTCCCTGTAAATGGTGCATTCATATAGCGTCTTTATCCAATTTAATTACTTTACAATGATTGTGCATTACATTCACCCATTCACACAGTCACACATACAGCGGAGGGAACCATGCAAGGCACCAACTAGATCAGAGGTGGGCAACTTTGACGATGGTGAGGGCCAATATATTTCCACCCTCACTCCAGAGGGCCACAGTTCATATTACTGTCGTAGCAAAAATAGCCGATCTACAAGCTCAAAACGCGTCGCAATGCGACGCGTTTTGAGCTTGTAGATCGGCTATTTTTGCTATATTTGAATTGAAAACCTGAATAATGTTTTGATATTTTTGAATTGGAATCGTGAAAAGTAACCTTTTTATTGAATTTCAAATGCATTTGAACTGGTAACAACTACATTGGACACAAAAAAAGACAATAACATTAAGTAGGCTACGAGTAATTTAATACTATAGTCATGAAGTAATTAAAGCGGGTTTGGAATTGTAACAGCTGAAATCAATATTATATCAGTATTCTGATATTAACATGCGGGCCGCATTAAGTGAAGGTGGGGGCCGCATGTGGCCCCCGGGCCACAAGTTGCCCACCCCTGAACTAGATTACTAGCAAGTAGTAATCTAGAACTTTGTGTAATTTAGTAATGTGGTACTAGTAATCATTGCTATAGGCAAAAAAAACATGAAGCTCCACTTTAGAAATTCGTAAGCATCAGCACTTTTAACATCATGCTAAAATTCCGTGTTATTCGGTGAACTGATATTAGATAACTTATCTGTCCTTTCCACAAGCTTGTTTTTACGAGGACAACATAAAATGTGAGGGACAGACATTCAAATCTTTATATTTGGTACCGTCCTAGAGAGGAGGTAGAGGTTTTGATGTATGGAAGGTGGAAGGTTGATGACCCCGGCAGGGTGTCTGTGTACCTCTGCCTCCCTGGAGCTGTCAGCAGGGTGGATGACGCTTTCCCTCTTTTCCTCAGGAAGACCAAGAATGGCTGGAATGTCCCCTCCCACACACACACACACTCACGCGCACACACGCACGCACGCACGTCGCACGCACGCACGCACGCACGCACGCACACACACACGCACACACACACAGTCAAATTACACACTACGCCACAGATGTCTTTTTGTTTTAGTAGAGCGGTGCCCGTTGGAGCCTCTACAGCGGTGCCCGTTGGGCACTGGCCTACTTGTAACGATGCAAGTTGGAAATGCATGGCCCACCCAGATATTATGCCTGTGTCCCTTTTATGCCCATATATGGAGTTCTTTGTCAGGCATACCCACATATGGAGTATATGCAGACGTCAGAATGATGTCAGAACAGGCCAGCTCCATATACAGAGTTTTTTGTCAGGCATGCCCAAATATGGAGTCTATGCAGTGCTGTCAGCTGTGTCCCCTTTTATGCCCATATATGGAGTTCTCGGATTTGAAGTCGGTGGGGCGAACGGTTCTCGAGTTACGTGGATTACAGACGTATAGATGTACACACATTTATAGTTAGATGTCTATGTCTACACATTTTGTGCATGCAGCAATATGATATGGGTGTCAGCCAACCTAGCAGTTTGTGTGGGAGGAGTGCTGTTTTATGGGATGAGTGAGAGTTTGTGCTAATGATACCTCTCTCTCTCTCTCTCTCTCTCTCTCTCTCTCTCTCTCTCTCTCTCTCTCTCTCTCTCTCTCTCTCTCTCTCTCTCTCTCTCTCTCTCTCTCTCTCTCTCTCTCTCTCTCTCTCTCTCTCTCTCTCTCTCTCTCTCTCTCTCTCTCTCCTGACAGGGGAGGGGGGGACTAATGGTAAATGAAAAATCACACTTGTGTGAAGTGATGGGCGGCCACTTGGCTGCCACATGACGTCACGATGGGGTCCTGTTTTATTTTTCTTCAAACATTAAAAGTCCATAGACTTGACTGCCACATGAGGTCAATTCTGAAATCAAAATCAAATAACAGAGCGTATTGTGTGTGTGTGTGTGTGTGTGTGTGTGTGTGTGTGTGTGTGTGTGTGTGTGTGTGTGTGTGTGTGTGTGTGTGTGGATGCGGGGGGGGGGGGGGGGGGGGGGGGATCTTCAGTATAGTATAGCTACAGATAGCCACAGCACACGCGTCCTGCACACCGCCAACATGCAATCGGCCCAACGCAGTAGAAACCTAACCTACCCCTAGCAACTCCCCTTGGCATCCTGCCACATCAACTGCCCCACGTTCCTTGGCATCCTGGCTAATTTGGGACACCCTTAGCCCTCTGCTCAGGGACCTCTTAACATTAACCTGGCAGTGTGAGAGGCTCCCGGTGAGATGTGGGAAGATTTTGCAGAGCAGCATGTGAAGAACAGCTGCCAGCCAGAGACCAGGGAATAGCTGAGCTTAGGGAAAATATGCACGCACGCGCACATGCACACACACACATACACACACACACACACACACACACGCACACACACACACACACACACACACACGCGCACACACACACACACACACACACACACACACACACACACGCACACACACACACACACACACACACACACACACACACGCACACGCACACGCACACACACACACACACACACACACATACACACACACACTCAATGACATCCATCATTTTGTTAGCTCACTGTTCATTTGATATCCCATAAAAAGGGCCATGTTTAGCCCACTTACTACAACCCATGACACATTATATACTTGACATTACTGCAGTAAATTTTTCAAAGCGTACCTTGATTTGTTTGATTTTCTAGGAAGCCATTGGATTTAATTAATTTCAGTACAGAAATTAGATAGATCCAACTAAACACTAAACTTTATTGTTTAATTTGGTCGATGGTATACAGTATGTTATCGTTGGATTTTAAGGTAAGGATTAATTTGAAAAGTGTAAACAAAGAAAGGAAATCACACCTTCATCATCTCATTCCGGCCAATCACAATTTGCGTCCTCACTTTCATCTTCAATGGTTGTGTTTACACAAACACTCAAAGCTGGCCATTCATTGTCAATGGCATTCAATGTGTGTGTTTACACAAACCCTCACAGTTTTAATTGATTTAATTATTGAGGTAATTTCAGTAAGGTTTAAATGACTGTGGAGAAGATTTAACAAAGGGATCTATGGTGAATAGGTTTATGTAAAGTAAATGATCCTTCAAAATAAGGGTTTCACTGAAAAATGCTGGCGGTTAACAAGCAAATGAATGAATGATGAGAATGTGTTATGGGCCCTCTATACTGTAGAGCACACCTCCTGAAGCCCTTTCACTTCTGCCACAATGTGAAAAGTTGAAATGTTGTAGAAAAGCCTCCTTGGGCCCTATTAGCTGGTACCAGTCCTAATGTAGGCTATGTAAAGGTGAGATAGCTTGTATTTTTATTAATAATGAAGGATATAGCTTATATTTTTACTAACATGCTGGTATTTATTTTCTCAGAGAGGTGATGTCTAATACGTATGTTTCATTTGGTGATGTAACATTTTGAAATAAAACTTGCCTGCAGTTCACAGGATGGCTTGCAGTACAGTCAGCCGAGACAAGGACTGGGCTATAAGCTTTATGAGTGCTTATGGTGAACTATACAGGGAGAGACACTTTCTTTTGGTGTAATGACAGGTTTCGTTTGGGCCTTAGATATATACAAAGACTGAACTTTAGAATTTAGAATTCAGATCAGATCAGTGATTCTCTCCTCATGAGTCATTACATACTGATTGCAGACCAGTACAGTACACACAAACCTTTATACTTTCAAAATAAGAAATGCGTCCTCTCAGTCAAGGCTATCATGTCACCGGTAAAGGGCATTAGGATGGAAACACTGCCCCTCAGTGGCAGACATTCAGGCATGATACAGACAGGTAGCCTACTGCTGGCCTGGGCCAGGCATGATACAGACAGGTAGCCTACTGCTGGCCTGGGCCAGGCATGATACAGACAGGTAGCCTACTGCTGGCCTGGGCCAGGCATGATACAGACAGGTAGCCTACTGCTGGCCTGGGCCATATATACCTACTGCTGGCCTGGGCCATATATATTGTCAGTGTGTAAAGTAGGACATAATAGGACTTGATTGTTCAAGCCTAAGGTGCCATACTTATGAAACATATGACAATGACGGATGAATGGATAAAGTCACTTTACAAGACAAACAATGTTGTTTAGACACAAGTACACCTTCTCAGCCTGTGTAATGTCCTACAATACTCTTATTGCAGATAAATAAAATGAATAGATATTAACCATAGTAGATGATAGCTTTTCAGTTCTGCAATTATGTTAATCTGGGCGAAGATATGAAGTTGTTAATAGGCTGATAATACAACATTTAGTGTACAACACAAGAGTGTGTGCATGTGCCTCCTGTAACAAGTGAAAACAAAACAAATGCTGACTTGTTTTTTTTCACAGGAGGGGGCACACACTCTTATTCACATAACATAACTTGAGGAACTGAGCATTACTTTCACAGTTAGTGACATTACTGCTTCTGCAGTGTTTGTGTTTCCTGTCACTTCTTGAACATGCCGAGCCTACAAGACCTAATGCCTTTCCTCTTTGGTGGTATGTGCTTTAGCTTCTTACTTATTTCTTTATTTCATTTTAAACCAAAAACGATCGATGATAGGAATTTGTCTTGGTTCATACTCACCATATACAGACAACCATAGATACAAAAACAAAAAGGACAATACAATACAAAAACCAGCAGCATAGGGAAGTTGATAGCAGCATAGTGTCAAGAGAGTTGATAGCATTGTTATTTATTGTAATAAATATTGTATAGTATACCATATTGTGTATAGTCAGACTCATTCCGAGCTGTAATGCATCTATTCAAGTATTGTTTTTTTTGGTTGTTTTTTTGCATTATTTAAACATTTGTGACGGGGCAGAATTTTTATAGATTTGTGCAATTTGGGGTTAAGTGTTAATTTTTAATTTTCATTCTCTCATTACACAGCACGTTGGTTCTGGCAGTTCTTATGTACAGTATGAAACATGTTTCTTGTTTAGTACAACTTAAAAATCACTCAACGTTTTTAGTTTTCTATATTTCATGGTTGAAAATCACATTTGAGAATATAATGCAGCAATACTTGCTTACGTACAATTACAGTTTGAGAGAGATTTTGTGTTGTCAAAATGAATATTACTACATTTGTAAGCAAAACAATCACTTTTTCATGCTTCACCAAATTGCTTAAAAATGAGCCTGGGAATTTTAAATATAGCTGCCCTCATTTGTTTCTGTTTTCTGTCAGGTGGAAACCTGACAGAAAAATGTCCAAAACAAAAAAGTAAATTTTTAGGATTCAAATTCAAAAATAGCAAAAGTAACAGATCTCCAAGCAGCTTGATCTGTAGCCCCTTTCGTCGCTAGCGATGCTCGCCCGAGTCAAATCCGGTGACTTCAGAACAGTCGCCACCAGGTATTTCTAATCTAAATGTAACCTCAGTAAAACTATGCCTAAACCTAAACTTATTTCTAATCATAACCTCGATAAAACTATGCCTAACCCTAACCTTATTCCTAACCTTAACCTCAGTGAAACAAATACAAGAATAAGAGAACCGCTGGGGGCGAGTGCATGGTCCGCTGAAAAAATGGGGGCGAGCAAGCCTTCCTAATCATAGTACGTTACGAAACAAAACCCACAAACCCTGACGCTTCCTCCCCGCATATGAGGAAGCGTTAGTGAATCCTCGCTGAGTCGCTAAGGATGGGTCTGAACAGGGGCCCCTCTGATCCAATGCACGTTCTGTCCTGTAGTGTAGCACATCTCCTGAGACAGTAGGTAAAAGTCCCCGGTCAGGTCATTAACTTAAAGGACCACTTCACCACTTTTCAACTTATCTTCATATAATTGGTCCTCACTAATGTTCATGATAAAATACCACAATTTCTTTCTACTCAGTCTGTGTCTCATAGGAGGGCTTTGGGCAGTTCAGAAATCCATCCACCAGTGACATCATCGAAGGGGAATCCAAGCTAATAGAGACTGCAGGCTTTCTTTTCCAGAAAAGTTGCAATGCAAAAATGGAAGCCATATTTCTCACGATAATAAAAATCTAAATATATTTTAAAACAAACCTTGTTTAAAACAATTCTGCCTAACGATGATGTCATTGGTGGACGGTGTCTGAACGAATGCCCACAGCCCTTCTATGAGACACAGACCGAGTAGAAAAAAATGGGTGTGTTTTATCATGAACATTAGTGAGGACCAATTATATGAAGATAGGTTGAAAAGTGGTGAAGTGGTCCTTTAACAGTGTCCCTTAGTGTGTGCGTGTTTATGCTGTTGTGTATTTGTATTGTATTGTTTTGTTTTGTTTCCTTTTAGCACACACTAATTTTTTTTCCCAAACAATGTTTCATTGAAATATTCATAAGTTATTAATTATTGAATTCTTGAATCTTCTCTGGCAAATTTCCCTAGTGGTTTTCATGTTTATTCTGTGGCAAAAGTCAGTAACGGCCAAGCTACACCAGGCTTTTCTCGCACGTTTACCCTAAACGCGCGGCCCGCACGTTTTTTAAAATAGGACTGGACCTAAATTAAACGCACGCGCGGGGGTAAACGCAAGCGTTTTGTGCGCGAAAAGCCTGGTGTAGCTTGGCAGTAAAGCAGACCTAAACATGTTGAGGATAGATAGTGTTGTATTGGGGATAACACCATTTGGGGAAAAAATGTAACACCCCATCCTAAATGTTTTATATTTTGAAAATAGGCCTATTTTGTGAAATAAGTTTTTGCCGAAAGAAAGACCCATTTTCTGATTTCATGTCTGTCCTCTCCTCTCCCTACAGCTGCTATGTGTTATTTAAGTGCAGCTGAAGTGATTCGTGTGGCCGGATACCAAGGGAGTGAAGTTCAAATTCTCTGCCCCTACCGAGAGGGCTATGGGTCTAATTACCAGAACTACCTGTGTAAAGGAAGCTGTGGCAGTGCTGATGTTCTCATTGAGACCCAAATTAACTGGCCTACTGAGACTGAAGTAATTAAAATGGGCAGATACTCTGTTCGTGATGATACTAAAAACAGAGTATTTCCAGTCACCATCAATGGCCTTCAGCTGAGCGATGCAGGACAATACCAGTGTGGAGTGAGCATTAATTGGAAAGTAGACCTCTATACTGAAGTACAGCTGGAAGTAGTCACAGGTACATAATACAGAGTTGTTTGACAGACTCTATTTTACCATTGTTATGCCTATAGAAATAGTATGATTTAATTGTTTTTATCCATGCCTCATAGCCATAAAATATAGAACATTTGTAAAATTATGTCAGCTTTAGCATTTCTCTCTCTTTCTTTATCCATTTCTTTCAAACATACTTCCCTGAAACACATTTACCCTTTACTGTCATTTTTCTATAATTATGAATGCATATTAGTGAAGGATGTGGACACTGGGGAGAGTCGAGTTGGATGTTGCAACACTAACAATGTGGTAAATAATTTAACAATGTGAAATGGACTAGACATATGACAGCTTTTGTTCATACTGAGGGCTTGTTATTATTCAAAAAAAAATTACTTGTCGAAGTTCTTTTTTTCTTATGGTCATTCTGTGCGCGGCATCTGTACTTGTGGAAGTTTCTGATGCATGTCGTTTGATTCATCAGACAGGTGCTGTGCAGACCACGTGACTACAGTCCAGTCTGATGCATGTTGTTTGATTCATCAGACAGGTGCTGTGCAGACCACGTGACTACAGTCCAGGGTTATGTGGAAGGTCCTATATCCATCCGATGTCCCTACACAGCCGAGCACCGGAGCAGCGTCAAGTATTTCTGCAGAGGAAATCAGTCCTCTACCTGTTGGCAGAATGCACTGGTGACTTCTGGCCGCAACAGAGAGGGACGACTCACTCTGAGCGATGATGAGCGAGGAGAGTTCACAGTGAACATGAGTGCTTTGAGCCATGAGGACTCTGGGAGGTACCTCTGTGGTTTCCACAGCTCCACAAGCTTGGACCACTTCTCTGCTCTTCATCTGGAGGTCAAAGGTGAGAGGGCACAGTCATATCCTCGGCGATATGACAGTGCTTCATTAGCACTGATTATTACACATGCAAGGGTGCGGACTGGCCGACACAAACTCCGCCCTCTCATTCCTACCTATAGCATGCAAAAAGTGCTTACTATAATGTCATGAGAAGAAAAATCACACCTGTGTGAAGTGAGTGGTGCAACTCCGTGTGGGGGTGGGGGGGGGGGGGGGGGGAGTTCCAGACCCACAGGAACGCACCCAGGGTGCCGGCTCGATTCCGGCGAGCCGCCCCGCGTCCGAAACGGTTGAGAAATTACAGAGTTACCGTGTGGGGGTCCCTCTACTGTCTGTACCCTCTACTGTACTGTACTGTCACTGTACTGTACTGGCACACCCGAAATCACCATATATATACAGTTAATATGTGCGTGTGTTTGTGTGTGTGTGTGTTAGGTTGCGCACAGGTGGTGAAAAACAACCATGCTGTTTTCGTGCTCAGACGCACCCACCCACCCAGCCACACACATAGCTCCGTAAGGGAGTGGTTGCACCACTCAAAAACACCCTTCTTCTGTTTTATAGAATGGTGCTGTGTAAAGACGGTGGAGCTGAATGGAACAGAGGGACATCCAATAGATATACAGTGTCCTTATCCACCGAAACACAAGCTCAATGCCAAGTTCTTCTGTAAGGGAGAACAACGCCACAGCTGTGACGATATTGTGACGAGCGAAAAGACACATCACACAGATCTCAGGTTGTCACAAGATAAGAACTCTGATTCCAACCAATTCCTGGTCACCATCACAGCACTGAGAGCACAGGATGCTGGGACATACTGGTGTGGCTCAGATAAGGGATGGAGCGCTGGCAACTATACCAACATTCACCTGTCAGGTATATGAGTCTGAAGAGATATACTGTAGATATTCAGACTGTGCATGTGGTCAGTCATATACCTGTATTGTGCTGTGCACCCCTTATGTGTGAAATGTAGGTGTGACTTTCTCATGCCAGACCCTGAACAGTGTTTGTGCCAAGTTTGGTGAGGATCAGAGCACCTTGACGACGTTTTGGCCCCTGGGGGCCAGTAACAGCACTAAGCTGTGTTGTACAATGTGTCCCCTGGTCTGACTATAATTTATAATATTTTGACATATGACTGTGTGCCCGCTCAAAACAACAATTTTTCAAATTAAAAACGTGACACATTGTGTATGTTCTCCAACAGTCTCCTTACCACAGACTACTACACAACTACTGGACACAACCTCCAATAAAGTCTCTCACTCTGTGACACCTGTAACAGGTACAGTATGTCTAGTTATTTTAAAAGTTTGTCTCTCAGTTATACCTTATATTTATGTTTGTTTTAATTATTGTCAGTGGCATGGAAAGTGAACCAACTAAATGATTTTCTATTTACAGGTCTAGGTCTGCTCATTAAGTATGTGAAATTCATTGTTCCTGCTGTCCTGGGTGCAGTTCTAGTTGCTACACTTGCCCTGGCCATTATATGCAAAAATAAATGTAACCAGGATGAGGGTATGTTTTATTACACACACACACGGACGCACACACACGCACGCACGCACGCACAATTGTTGCATTGAGGTCTAATATTCTGTTTTTTCTGGCTGCTACAGCTGTGTACGCTAACACATCAAGGAGAACTGAGGTATGATATAGATGTAGTGATGGGCTTGGCTTATATACTGTATATAACGTTATCAGAATGCTGTCATCATCATGTAGGTACAGCACAGAGATCTTTAACATACATAATGTTCTTTAACACAGCATATGTTTCACGGATCCACTTGCGGACTACAACTTCCAAACATGGAACTTCAACAGACTCAGGTCAGAACAATGTAACTTTCTTAATAATTGCAGGTAGAAGGGACTATACATGTACTTCATAAACCTTTGGTTATATAGCATAGTTCGCCATATTATGTTTATCTGGTTTAAATAATAGATTCATGCAGATGCAGGTGCAGTAGGCTTAACGTTTATTCTTTTCATCACGTTGTGTGAGTGAACAGCACATGCTGGTGATTGTGGATAATAACAGACGACTCTGTGCTTACTTCATTGTCATATTTGTATGCAGCCTAAGGACGTGTACGCAAATCAAGATATGATGTGCACTAACACCTTTCAAGGTGAAGATGATATCTACGAAAACACACGAGTGGCATCTGAATGCTAAAAACCCAAACAGATATGATGTGTTGTGCAAACTGCAAAATAGTGGATTTAAACATATTCTGGTGGTGCATGATACCTGAACCGCGTTTTGATTAAATTTTAACTTTGTAGTATTTCTGTAATTGCTCATCTCGTTTGTAATCCTTATTTCTCCTAATTTCCTTGTATCACTATAGATGCCTGTTTAGATAGATGCTAGTTATGTTAACCAAATGTACTTTATAAATGCTTTTTTTTATGCTACAGTATATGTATACTATTTACAAATGTCAACTGTAACTTGTGTTTCTGAGCTGTCCAGTGCAAAAAGACTACTTTGATTGTCACTTGATCCTTGAACAGGATTGTCAAGCTGCATTATGTAGAATCTTGTAAGCAAATGTTACCTATTGGTGTGATTGAGAAAAGAGCGGAAACAGTCCTCACTGACTCATCATCGGCCACTGTCACTTCAAAGCTAAATTTAGGCAACATGCTTATGTCTTTACATAATGTCCCGCATCCTGCTGACCTGCTGGTATATGTGGAGTTGCTCCTTATAGCTAGATACACCAACACCCCAGCTGATTATTGTACTCTATGCAATGATCTGTTGAATCGGAAGCCCATGTTCTTTTACACTGCAACCTCGATGCAGACATTCAACAGACTTTTCTTGTCTATCAAAATATGTTGCACATTTGAATAGATTTTGAAGGTATAAATAAACTGTGTGTAATTTTAGCTAGTATATATTGTATCAACGAATGCGCCAAAGCCTGCCACCTCATCCGGTATATAATTTGTTTTGTATTTTGTTTTATTTTATGTTACTATAATATTTTGTATTTGTATTTGTTTTTGCGTGTCTCACAACTCACGGCCTTATGGAGATTTTACATTCAACTGGTGAAGACATGATCTGGTACAATAAAGGTAATGTTGTAACATTGGAGGTTCTAAATTATACGGAATGTGTTCAAACTTGTATTTAAAAAGTTTTTTTTGTGGAAAATGTCTAAATGTTTAGTGTTTGTTCAATAACGCTGCCTCTAGCTCTTTAATAAACATAAATACATTTTCAGATGGCTTGCCAATTTAATCTAAACTCTAAAACTCTAAGAAAAATTAACAGGAGGTTTCTGATCCTTGGCCAATAATTAAAAATATGTATGTATGTATGTATGTATGAAACGTTTTTTTTCAATAATATCAGGGTCCAGCAGTAATGTTGGAACAAAGCTGCCTCTAGTTATAAAACATGTTTAAAGCTTCTCCCAGAAGCGGGGCAAAAAATGAAAATAACTAAATGTGTTGTCTTGTATTTGAATGCAGAAGTGTAAGTAAATACCAGCGCTTCCAAATAATTTTGAAGATAATTGCCTTTAATGCAAGCTAGGGCATCAGAATGGTACAAATGAACAGAACACGTGTGTTTCCATACAAAGCCATCGTCAGCTTTCTATATTGAGAGTTTCTTCTACCCTCTGTTTCTTGAGTTGGTCCAACATCTATGACACTGTAAATAAGAAAGAGAATTAGATCAATATTGTTATGTTGTTAATGTGTTAAGTTGGTGATAATAGGTCACTAGCAGTGACTTATGGTTTCTGAATCGTATGGCAGTGAGCTGTTACTTTGAACTACTACGAGGTCAATGTATCAATGTTATAGTTAGCAACAAAGTAAATTATCTCCATGTTAAGATGCAATGGTAAATATCTTCAAAAATGCGTTTGAAAATACAGCTATATATTACCATGTTGGCAGATTTCTTTAATCTGTTATTTTCTGTGCACTAAATGTATTTGCATTGTGGATATAGTGTTTGAATATGAATTTACCATTTACATGTTTGGGGTGAAGCAGACAGAATTGAGGTATTTTCCAAGATACCACTTATCTTGGAAGCAGCAAATGTCAGCAGAAGTTTATCATTCCCCCAACCCCTCAGAATTGTGGGTTTGCTGAATCACTCCACAGCATTATGTCAACGTGGTTGACTTTGAGACGATCTCTATGTAGAAAATGTCTATACTCACAGGTGATTGGTCCAATGGTGAGTGGTTTGAGAAGAAACGATTTAGGGGCAGACCGGGCTCTCCTTTTACTGCAGGCCTAAAGAAATAAAGTTATAGGTTCAGTACATTGAACTACTTCAAAGTAACCCTGCATTAAGGGTTATATTTAAAAAAAATCTGTACATTGTAACCCGACTTTGCATGTGATGTCGTTTCCCTAATACATAGCATATGATTTCTTATGAAAGTTGAACACTTAAGTTTCAATCCTCAAAGTGTAATGGTGGGAAACAAGACGGTTTTCCTACAAGTAAAGTCAGCAGACATTAAATAGTGTCACGGTTCACAGTGAAGGACTGAACCCAAGCGCAGAGACAAACACAGAATAGTCTTAAATTAACTTATTTATTAAGGCAGAACATGTTTACAACAAAAAGTAGGTAAATGCTTTAAAACGAAAGAATGCAAAAACTCAGGAAGTCCAAAAGTCCAAATCACAAATACCTCTTAGAAGCCCAAAATAGCACACGAGAAGTCCAAGGCAGAACACTGGAACAAGAATGTAAGTACTGACAGTGTGTTTGTGGAATGAGTCCACTAGTCTTATAGGGAGCAGGGTGATTGCAGAAGTGTTCCCAGGTGTGGAATGGGCATGGCACTGTTGGGTTGAAGAGGGGGTGGAAACAGGTGTGTGACAAGGACTGAGAGAGGGAATGGAGAGTGGGAGTGGCTGACGTGGAGACATGGCCTGTAGAGCGACAGACCATGACAAATAGAAGGTATTTAAAGCAGCTCTTCAAAATCTCTCATCTGGAGTAAATGGTGCATTTATATAGCGCATTGTGCATCAATTCACCCATTCACACACACATTCATACACCAATGGCGGCAGAAACCATGCAAGGCACCAACCAGCACATCAGGAGCAATTAGGGGTTCAGTGTCTTGCTCAAGGACACTTCGACACTAACTCTGGGGGAGCCCGGGTTCGAACTGGCAACCTTGCGATTACCATCCAGTCACTCTAACCCTGAGCCACCACTGCCCCCTGGAGTAGTGTGTTTAGATAGATTGGCGTATAAAGACTTACAGGAGAGCAGGAGGAGGCCATCTGGTCACACAGGTTGAGGCTGCAGTGAAGGAAGACATCTCTGTAGTCTCCCTGGAACAGGAAGAGCAGAGCAGAGAAACGAGCCTGGAGGGAAGATCCGCTCTCATCCACTGACACCTGGCGACGGTCGCTAGGGCACCTGAAAGAGCATTAATTTACAAACAGTTAAAGGAGACAGACTTGATCACATTATGGCTGTAATCTCACCAACAACAACATACTTGTTCTGAATGAGGAAGTATCTCATAGGGTCATCAGGGTTTGAGGTGTGAGTGGTGTAGCAGTCGTCCAGAACGACCACAAAGCGTTCTGTCTCGGTCTCCTCTACAGACACGCCTACATGCAGGGCAGAACCCAGTGAGAGGGTGACCTTGCCTGATGGGTAAGGCTCTGTGTAGTTGGGGTTCTGGAACAGAGACATGGAGGCTCCGGCATGGTCACCAAGTCCTACAATGCTCTTCCCTTCCAGCCTGCAAAGAGGTGAAATGTACGGTAAATCAGATATGACAAAGGAAACTCATCCAGTCATGCTGTTTAATTGAACTAACTAACTAACTAACTATGAACACAAAATGTAAGTCCTTACCAATGTCATATTTCTTACAGTACATTTTTCCAGTGATCGGCACATGCACTGTATAGCTGCTACAACTTCTACTGAGGTATAGAAGTGATTAGTGAAATATGGTGAGTTAGGCTAAGTGCAAAAGTCCAGTGTCAAATTCTGTTTGATAACACTGTGTTCCTGCACTTACCCCAGGTAGGGTTTGATGGCCACATCTAGGCTAGCGTAAGCATCCATGGGGTAGACACAGGAGAAGGGGATGGCCACGGGGGTGCTGAAAGGTCTCTGACCAGCAGTGTAGATGAACAAAGTGTTGGAGTAGGTTGCATGGGTGCCATTGGTCTGAGTTTTAAACACAGAGGGAGAAGAACAGGAGGACAAGAGTTGGGAATCATATAATACTGTTCAAACTGTTAGACAGTGTAAAATAATCCCACAAAACTAAATCGTCATTTACTCATTTTTCATTTAAAACCACTTTAGCACTATACTGAACCAGCTCAGTGGTTGCATGGTGAATCATTGGTGTGGTTTGGGCTTTAAAAGCTCACATTGCATTGCATTGTTAGCTTGTACATCTATTTTTCGAAATATAGCCTACATATTTTTGTCATTGAAAATGTTCACCCATAATGACATGCCCAAAATATAGGGACGCCACGTTGAAAGTGGTTAATTCTACTTTAGAAACCATCCATTGTGTTTGATGCTGTTTGTCAGGTAGTTTTCTCAGTACCTGACAAGACACCATAGTCTCTTTTACAAAGAAATATGACGAGAGTATTGTACCTGCAGGGTGTTTCCACAGCTTCCCTCCTTGCGCTCCACCTGGTACCACACGGTTCCGTTGCGGTCCTCGTTGGTGGAGCAGCGGTGATCAGCCAGGTGAGCTGTAGAGGCATCCATACCAGCTGGCTCCAGGCTGGACACCAACAGACCAACCTCCAGGTAGTTCCTCCCACACAACAACTCTGGAACTGGAAGCACAAACCCAGCATGGTTTTATTAAGGCTTGATGATGTGTTTGATGTATTTTGGAGATAACTATAATTGTGCAGCGGGGACTTTCTGCAGAGGCGTTCTGTAGCAGAACGGGAGAAAAAGTTCTTCACTGAAAGAGAAGAAATATGACCAGATCTTCTCACCATATTTCCCACAACTCCAAGTCACTCCATCACTCAGACACAGACACATCTCATCTGCTCTACAGGTATCACAAGAAGGCAAACCAGACCCCTCTTCTATTTCTGTTGCTGCGATCAGCAGCAGCAAAACTAGAACACCAGATGATGTCTGCATCTTTCAGTTCAGCGAGTCACAAACTGTAAAAGACCACATGCACATTTGCTTTACAAAGGCCTCTTTCTCAATATGCCAAAAAACATTTATAAGTCAGAAACCAAGTTGTACACAGCCAGTATACAGTTATACCTTACCGTGAATGTGATGTGATGTGAGGTGGATGTTGAACCAGAGCTCAGAATGTGGTATCTGTGCTGGAGTTGTCCCTGCTTTTAAAGGGTTAGCAGGTAGTAAATCATTAAATCACAAAAAAAGAAATACTTGAGGTTTTTGATCATTTTGTGTAATATTTCTGCAAAGTTGACATGCAGGCACTCCTGAAAGCCTATGAGTTAAAATGTCACAGAAGTATTGTTTCTCAAGGTACGGTCGGGTCATTCCTTCTTTCAAGATGACATGACCATTATGGCAACATAATTAATCAATATACAGAACAAGCTGAATGAGGGTCTGAATGGTGAGGGGCATCACATTATGCAACCACTAGCAAATTTGTACAACAGCTTTTGTTGTATATCACAATAATATCACAATATTTACATAGGGGTACTGTTTGGTGTGCTGTGCAATCCGTAAACGGCATGTCCATTAGCAACCACTTTTAACACTGGGTAACATGTTATCTTTAGTTCAACCTTTGGTCAACAGGCCTGTATGAGGCCTGAGGTCAGGTGTACTGTATGTAAGGTGGATGCAGGGGATTACATAATTGCAACCCACCTTTGCTGTATAGGGATTGTCTTATGCTAAATATACAGTACCAAATATGATTTGACCACAAAACATAATTTTTTAATGTCTCTATCTATAGCAAAATTACACTTAAAAATAGAAGAACTGTCAATTTCATTAACCCCCAACGCCTTTGCTGTTTGACTTTGTCTACTTTAGTCTCAGATGATTTTTAAAGACATAAAATCACAGTACATCACCCCTTTGGGACTGTATTTCTGTCCTCTGAAAACGAGCAAATTACAGTGTAAAGTGTAGACTGACCCAGGTAATAATATGGTCTGAAACAAGTTGCAGTGAGCTAAATTTGGACTCCTTTGTTGTCATACTTTTACTGTGGTTTAACAGGAAGGCCAACAAAGCTCACAGTTTTGTTTGTTGACTTACACACATGATGTTGAATCCAAATCTGCCTCTAACGTAGGGAGAGAAATGAGAGTTGTAGTAGCATGAGTTGTAGCAGACCTGTAGTTTTCTGGGAGTTTATTCATTCATTAATTCTTTCATATCCTTTAAACAATGTAAAATTCTAATTGAGATTAAAATGAATTTCCAAGAGAGACCTGGTCTAGAGAGCATCATGAGACATTGTTATAACAATTAAACAATACAATACAAGTATGAAGTATCAGTATCACACACTAAACTGAGTAAATACAATATCCAGGTAAAATGTGAAAACAGGGTGAAGAACAAAAATGGTTTAGATCAGGGATACTCAACTTAAAGGACAAGACCGGACTAAATAACATGAAGGCTCATTTTCCTATATTGATCCCAAATGACTGGCCCCAGCAGCCCTCATAGCATGACTGGCCCTAGCGGTTCTCATAACATGACTGGCCCCAGTGGCCCTCAGAGCATGACTGGCCCCAGCGGTCCTCATAGCATGACTGGTCCCAGTGGCCCTCATAGCATGACTGGCCCCAGCAGCCCCATAGCATGACTGGCCCTGGCAGCCCCCCCCCATAGCATGACTGGTCCCAGTGGCCCTCATAGCATGACTGGCCCCAGCAGCCCCATAGCATGACTGGCCCCAGCGGTCCTCATAGCATGACTGGCCCCAGCAGCCCCATAGCATGACTGGCCCCAGCAGCCCCATAGCATGACTGGCCCCAGCAGCCCCATAGCATGACTGGCCCCAGCAGCCCCATAGCATGACTGGCCCGGCAGCCCCATAGCATGACTGGCCCCAGTGGCCCTCATAGCATGACTGGCCCCAGTGGTCCTCATAGCATGACTGGCCCCAGTGGTCCTCATAGCATGACTGGCCCCAGCAGCCCCATAGCATGACTGGCCCCAGCAGCCCCATAGCATGACTGGCCCCAGCGGTCCTCATAGCATGACTGGCCCCAGTGGTCCTCATAGCATGACTGGCCCCAGCAGCCCCATAGCATGACTGGCCCGGCAGCCCCATAGCATGACTGGCCCGGCAGCCCCATAGCATGACTGGCCCCAGTGGCCCTCATAGCATGACTGGCCCCAGCAGCCCCATAGCATGACTGGCCCGGCAGCCCCATAGCATGACTGGCCCCAGTGGCCCTCATAGCATGACTGGCCCCAGCAGCCCCATAGCATGACTGGCCCCAGCCGCCCCATAGCATGACTGGCCCCAGCAGCCCCATAGCATGACTGGCCCCAGTGGCCCTCATAGCATGACTGGCCCCAGCAGCCCCATAGCATGACTGGCCCGGCAGCCCCATAGCATGACTGGCCCCAGTGGCCCTCATAGCATGACTGGCCCCAGCAGCCCCATAGCATGACTGGCCCCAGCCGCCCCATAGCATGACTGGCCCCAGCAGCCCCATAGCATGACTGGCCCCAGTGGCCCTCATAGCATGACTGGCCCCAGCAGCCCCATAGCATGACTGGCCCCAGCAGCCCCATAGCATGACTGGCCCCAGCAGCCCCATAGCATGACTGGCCCCAGTGGCCCCATAGCATGACTGGCCCCAGCAGCCCCATAGCATGACTGGCCCCAGCGGTCCTCATAGCATGACTGGCCCCAGCAGCCCCATAGCATGACTGGCCCCAGCAGCCCCATAGCATGACTGGCCCCAGCAGCCCTCATAGCATGACTGGCCCCAGAAGCCCCATAGCATGACTGGCCCCAGCGGTCCTCATAGCATGACTGGCCCCAGTGGCCCTCATAGCATGACTGGCCCGGCAGCCCCATAGCATGACTGGCCCCAGCAGCCCCATAGCATGACTGGCCCCAGCGGTCCTCATAGCATGACTGGCCCCAGTGGCCCTCATAGCATGACTGGCCCGGCAGCCCCATAGCATGACTGGCCCCAGCGGTCCTCATAGCATGACTGGCCCCGGCAGCCCCATAGCATAGAGCGGAGCCCATAAGCATATCGCTATAGCCTACTGACGCTATTTGTTGTGGTCATTTTTTTTTCTTGAATCCAAGGCATGGGTGTGTAATGATAACAACAAAAAAACTAAAAAAACATTTGACCAACAAATAGCATGAGTAGTGATATACTTATGGGCTCCACTCTATGCTATGAGGACTGCTGGGGACTGATAGGGAAATTGGACGACTGCAAATAGACCCCATGGCCAGTCATTTGGGATCAGTAGCAAAATGAGCCTAAATGTTAGTCCGGACTTGTCTTTTAACATTGCTCAGCAGAATTGATACAGTTTTTTGGGAAGACAAATGGATTTGTGTGTCCAGCGACAATTTCCCTGACGTTCCAAAAAATGTTGACTAAAATTAAGGAAACACACATAAACACATTTTGATCTAGAAGGATAAACCTTGTTGGACAAAAATATTGTCATGACATGAAATTAATAAGTTACAAAATTATAACTGTTGCAATAAATCTGAGAACAGTAAATATATCAGAACACCCATTTTGTTCTGGCCAATAAGGTGGCTTCAGGTACCCCAACTTCTTACTCCCATGCATGTTTGTTGTAATGTTCTTGAAACATTCCCATCCGGTCTCTTAGGTCTGCCTCCTCTGAAAGTCCTCCCAAACCGTCTGTCCACCATGGGGTCAAGAGCCTTCAGCCGCCCTGCCCCTCACCTCTGGAACTCCCTCCCCCCTGATATTAGAAACATGGACTCTATCACCATATTCCAAACTCACCTCAAAACCCACCTGTTTAGGCAGGCATATGGCTGACCTTTTAGTCTTCTGCTGCAACTGTGCCTTAGTTGTCTCCACCAGGCCGAAGGCATGGGGAGAGAGTATGTTTTGCACTCCGTCCGTGTGTGTGTCCGTCCTTCCGTCCGTCCGTTACCAGCTAATCTCCGGCACCGTTAACCCGGTTGATGCCAAACTTTGCACACACACTCCCTGGATGCCAACGATGAACCTCTGCCCCACCTTTTCCAGAACGGCCTGTTATAGCGCCACCATGAGGCAGCTTTTCACATTTTTTACCTAAAACTGCACCGATCTGCATGAAACGTTGCATGCACACTCCCTAGAGGCCAAGGACAAACCTTTGACCTGCATTTTCAGCATCTGCCATTTATAGCGCCACCAGGAGGCCGACTTTTGTAAAACACATTTTTTGATATTACTCCTCCAGATTCTGTCCAAAAATCTCACAAATCGTTACACAGCATCTCTATGGTCATGTGCTCAAGTCGGATCTGTCCGATATTTCATATTCAATCCTAATTGACTATAATTGGCTTTCACAGTTTGCAAGATTGCCCCGTTTTAAACAAAAGCCTCAAATCATGAACGCAGCGTGCAATTTACGGGAAATCTTTCACACATTTTCTTACTAGGCTGAGGAATATATCCCACCCTTTTCACATTGGCCTGTTATAGCGCCACCAACAGGTTGATTTTTGCAAAACACATTTTTGGAACAAAATGCCTCAAATCATGCAATTGCCATCAAAGGCGTATGAAGAAATGGCACCCTTTTCACATTGGCCTATTATAGCGCCACCAGGAGGCCACAACCTGACCTGGCTTGGTGGAGATCTGTGCCCCGAGGGGCACTTTTTCTAGTTTTGTTTTGTTTTTAACTGTGTTTTTGTATTAACTGTTTTTAACCTGTACAGTGACCTTGAGTGCCCTGAAAGGGCAATATTATTATTATTGATTTCTCTGTCTTGATTTAATGAAAGGAGAATAATTATATTTTTATTGGCAGTTGCTATGATAATAAAAGGCTGCAGCGTGGGTTTAGATACTAACCAGGTGCAGCAGTTCATACTTTTTAAACCAATCACATTTGCCAATAATACTAATTTATCTATCTGTGTAACTAGATAGTTTAGCAGCATATTTTTAAACAAATTGCTTAATTCTAGATATGTGGCGGGTGGAGGCTGAAGGCTGCTTCTCCATGTTTACTTGTGAAACACCCATTTTCAAAGCAGCCCTGAATCAAGATTTGTTAACCAGTGACAAATGCTTAAAGATCTCCACAGTGCCTCAACTCTTTCTATTGAGATAATACCAAAGAACAAATCTTTAAACAAGCACAAAAATACACACAACAATGTGTTAAACAAGCACCCTTATCTTACAGTAAGTATATGTTATTGTCTCATTCATCCAAAGCATGATACCATTCTTGCATAAGGTTCCTCTTTCTCCATATTGACAAAAGGCTGAGCAACATTTTCTTGAAGTCTTGAAAATTATTTGTGTTCTCAGTTATCAATTAGTAACTTAAAATCATGAAATGGTGTACAGTAGTTATGTAATTTCTCTGCTACTCCCTTCCAACTTGTGTATAAATATTCAGGTATTTGGAGGTGTAATGTCACTCACATCGACTTGGTGGTAAGTGAGCGGTGATGAGCACCACTTATTACACTATTAGTGTGTACTGCAATTTAAAGGTGTGAATTGTGTGGATTATCTTATTATAATTATGTTAACATTATATTTCTTCACCAGGTTTCTGGTACAGCTGAATGACGCAGTGCATGATGACATCACAGATTCTTCTGCTTGTCCTTTGGGCATACTCCATCAGAGGAGACGACATCTCTGGTACGTTTAGTATCCTACTCACAGACAAATTACCTTTTATTTCACTGGAACCGAAACTGATTCTTAGAATAGGCAAAACCTAGATCAACCGTTTCTCCCAGGGGGTCTTAACTCAGTCTACTCCTTTTTTCCCCTCTACACCAAATCTCTTTGCCAAAATAGCAGATCTACAAGATCACTGTGAGCTTGTAGATCTGCTGTTTTTGGCAAATGTTTGCCAATTTAAACATGGCCAAATTTGGATGCTAGGGTTTAAGAACAGATTCGTTTTTTTAATATTTAAACGAGCAGCTGCACTTTCATGCAGTTATTTTCACCAGTATTGTTCATTTGTAGCCACTGTTCTTGTCATTGACAATGGCATCATACTGTACATAAAAATGATAAGTCAATAGCATTGATATAATAATTAAGAATGACAATGAAATAAATGAAAAATAATAAACACACAGACATAAAGGCTGTTCAATAGCACTGATGTATGTAATAATAATAATAATAATAATAATAATAATAATAATAATCATCAAAAACCTAAAATATTAGGTGGTTTCCAGCAAAGATATGCAACTGCAGCAGAGTAATAGAGTTGGACATGTCACAGTTTTTATTGTTCTTCTTTCCTTGATGGATTGGCTATGAGTTCATGTACTGTATTGTCAGGCCCAAATATAGCTTACTCAAGAAGAAAACACCATGACATCAGCTCACGGGGGATGTGCTCACTCAGCATTTCAGACACAATTTCAACATAATTTACTCATTATCTAACAATAGTTGCAGTCACATTGTACACTCACGTAAATGTACAACCCAGTAACAAAACGCAAGCATTTTAAAAACAATTCAAAACATCTCAGAAATAGGAAAAATATTTGATCTACAAACTCAGAAGTAGGGCTTAAGTGGTTAACAATTTACAAATGCCAGATCATCACACACATTCATAGTTTCATACATGATTCCTTGTTCATTTTTATTCACCATGTGTATATTATCCATCTTTCTAGCTTCAGAGGACATAGCAAAGCAGCCTGCCCCCCGGACTTCAGCCTTCTATTGTCAGCAGCAGAACAAGTACTGCGACTATGGGCAAGACTGCCTTCTCGTCAACGGGACCAAGGATTGTGTTGACCCTTGTGAGCACTACTCAGTGCTGGATGACCCAAGGCGGTCTGTCACCTTCGAAAGGGACCCACAGAAGCCACTCAGCGACAACTCTTTTGGGTGGAACGGGTGGTACCGGCTTAGCTTAGGAGGGGTCAATGCCAAGATGCCAGAAACCTGTGTGGAAGAGTCCATGTGTGGGGCCACCATTCCTCTGTGGCTCAGCAACACTCATCCCCGTCCCAACGAAGGAGTAATACGATGCAACGTCTGTGGGGCGGGGAAGGGCAGCTGCTGCCGTTACAACGCTAACCAGATCCACGTCAAGTCTTGCCCCGGGGGCTTCTACATTTACAAGTTTGTGTCCCCCAGGGTGTCAAACTCAGCATACTGTGCAGGTAAGATACATTGGAGCAGGAACCAGTTCTTATTTTCTAGTAGACTTACCTTTCCAAAAAATAAAATATCATGGAATAGTTAGTTTATTTCCTTAATTCCATTCAAAAAGTTTAACTTCCATAGACTATAGATTCAGTGCACACAACGTAAATGATTTCAAGTATTTATTTGTTTATCTTTACACAATTTTGGCTTCCAGCTCATAAAACCCACTAAAACAGAATTTCAAAAAAATGTGAATACTGTGAAGAAATCACCATTTACACCTCAGTTGTTGCAGAGCATGAATGTTTTAATCTGAATGCCACATTAGGAAGTTAGGATCACATCAAATCAATCAAAATATGGTACTTTCAAAACAGAAATGTCAATCTTCAATACTTGGGAATCCCTTTGCCTTCATCACTGCCTCGATACGCCGTGGCATTGAGGCAATCAGCCTGTGGCATTGAGCCTGTGGCATTGAGCCTGTGGCATTGAGCCTGTGGCATTGCTCGGGAGTTATGGAAGCTCAGGTTTCCTTGATGCTTGCTATCAGCTCTTCTTTGTTTTTGGGTGTGGTGCCCCTCATTTTCCTCTTGACAATACCCCATAGATTCTCAATGGGGTTTAGGTCCGGCGAGTTGGATGGCCAGTCAAGCACTGTGATGGCATGGGCATCAAACCAGGTTGTGGTGCTTCTGGCGGTATGGGCAGAGGCTGGAGGATGACATCTGCATCTCCATACAGATCCTCAGCAGAAGGAATCATGAAGTCCTTTAAAACATTCTGGTAGACTGTTGCGGTGACCTTGGATTTAAGAAAGTCAGTCATGATTTGGGGTGCAATGTCCAGTGCAGGTGTTTCTGCATTTCTGTAATATAATGCATTACAGAAAAAGTAAGATTGCCTTTAACCAAACTCCTTATCTTCCAGATATCGCCGAACTTGCAACCACCACTTCACCCACAACTCCAACCACAACAACTCCAAAACCTACTACAACCACAACTACTCCAACACCTACTACAACCACAACTACTCCAACACCTACTACAACCACAACAACTCCAAAACCTACTACAACCACAACTACTCCAACACCTACTACAACCACAACCACCCTGAAACCCAAGCCCAGCACCACCACAACGAAAGCTCCCGTTCCAGATGTCACCACCACTGCAAGAAGACCAAATCCTTCCACCACCAGGGAAACCCCAGCCCCACCGCAACCCACTGTGGGGCCAGGGAGTGCCACCACATCTGTCAGCGGCGTTACACATGATCCAGAGGCTTTAGTGCCTGAGCTGGTTTGTGGAAGGCTTGTTATGGAGCTGGGTCTGTCCAGCTCTCGACTGTCAGCCGCCGGCCTGGATGCTTCATCTGCTCACCTGGCTGACCGACTGTGCTCCACACGCGAGGAACGTGACGGGACAGTGTGGTACCAGGTGGACCGCAAGGAGGGAAGCTGTGGGAACACCCTGAGGGTAATGATGGATGTCAGCCATACACAAAGTTTCTCCTAATACACAATAAAACAAATCCTGAGTGTTCATTTAAACACTTCAGCCCTATATCCTTTGTAAAGTTTGGGCTAATTCTATTTAAATTAGCCCACAATAGGAACACCAGGGTTAATGTGGTAAACTCTGAGAGAGGGTCCAAATGAACATACTGTGTAGCCTCATTATCACACAGGAAGAAATAGAGGAATTTCTAATTGCGCTGTTTTCCTCTCTTTCCATATAGACAAATGGTTCTCATGCCATCTTCTCCAACAATATATTTGTGTACCCACTGAATCTGATCCCTGGCTTGCTGCCACTACCAATCAGAATTCACTTCTCCTGTATCTATCCAATGGACACAGAGGCCAGTCTGGATGTCAACGTTGTACCCCACCTGGCGTGAGTAAATGTAATAGGCTGATTCATAAACCTTATTGTACCCGAAAAACAAAATGTGTCAAATTACTCACTAATGATGGCAATATGACCAGACCATTTGATTATGAGAACACATTAATGATACATATGATTACCGTATATTTTAGTCTTGTTTAAATTAATATTTGTTCTTGACAAATGACGACCTGTGACATCTAAACCAGGTCATAATACGTTTATTGACTGTAACAAATTTCCCTTTTCGGCAGGCTGGAAGGACAGGTCATTACAGGAGTTGGCAACTATGCCAGAGCCTCCATGTCTCTGTTCCACAACTCCAACTACACAGAGCCTTACCCATCAGGCAGAGTCACCCTGCCACTGGGTTCTGTCCTGCATGTAGGCGTGTCTGTAGAGGAGACCGAGACAGAGCGCTTTGTGGTCGTTCTGGACGACTGCTACACCACTCACACCTCAAACCCTGATGACCCTATGAGATACTTCCTCATTCAGAACAAGTATGTTGTCATATGTGTTACTGAGATTGGAACCAGTGTTTCTTTCACTTCACTTTCTTTCAGACATACAGTTATCTTAGACTGCTCTGCTGTATGCAATGTTACCTGTTGTTTTATTTTATGCCTAACACTAAACACGGGCAGGTAACTTAATTGTCCTGAACCGTTAACCCCAAGGTGCCCTAGTGACCATCGTCAGGTGACAGTGGATGAGAGCGGATCTTCCCTCCAGGCTCGTTTCTCTGCTCTGCTCTTCCTGTTCCAGGGAGACTACAGAGATGTCTTCCTTCACTGCAGCCTCAACCTGTGTGACCAGATGGCCTCCTCCTGCTCTCCTGTAAGTCTCACATTACTCTTTCTTTCTGCCAGGGCGGCGGTGACTCAGGGGTAGAGTGGCCGGATGGGAACCGCAAGGTTTGTGCAGGTTTAGGTTGCCTTGCAACCTCTGTCATCGGTGTATGAATGTGTGTGTGAATTGGTGAATGTAATGCACAATCTATGTAAAGTGCCTTGGATAAAGGTGCTATATAAATGCACAATTTATGGGTTGGCTTTTACTCCTTGTTGATCTGTTGCTGCCTCTAGCTCAGTGGTTATGGGTCCGCAGCCAAATACATATTAATTTGGGGGTCCTTGAAATGTTTGAGAATCACTGCTCTAGTCTAGCTGGTCTGTGTTCAACGCAACGTCTCTGGTCTCTCTCCACAGATGTGTTCCAGAAGAGTAGCTCGTTCTGTGGCCAGTTCGGTTTATATCAAGCCCGTCACCATCGGACCAATAAACTGTCAGTACAGTATGAGTACCTACTCTATCTGTTGTCTTTTTTAAATATATGTTTTAGTTTTTGATTCCAATTGCAAATGCATATTATAGACCACTGAGTGTACCATTTCTTTTTTTCAATTCCAGGGAACTAAAAACTGGACAGCAACTGGAGATTCTTGGAGATATTCTATTCTGCCTGTTTCAAAAGCATGATACTCTAAAACAGATAGCAACATCTATTCATCTATTACATCTATCTATCTATCTATCTATCTATCTATCTATCTATCTATCTATCTATCTATCTATCTATCTATCTATCTATCTATCTATCTATCTATCTATCTATCTATCTATCTATCTATCTATCTATCTATCTATCTATCTATCTATCTATCTATACATCTATACATCTATACATCTATTATGTGGTCTTATTCCAGATATCCTTGGAAGTGACAATAAATCGAAACTTCTTTCTTGCAATATTGCTTCAATCCATGACTCATAAAAACAAAGAATTTTGTCGTATTACAAAGAGGAAAATGGTAGATATGATACTGGATATATCTAGATATTTAGTGTATATTTGTTGTGTAGTTTGCACCTATGCCACTAGAGTGGGCTCATGAGCCTCAACCTTGGCTGAACCTCAGCTGTTCACAGTTCAACCTCATTACCAGGCTGTTTTCACACCACACAGGCAACATAAAACGTACTGTAAAGCTTGGGATCATATTTTCCCGTCATGATACAAAAAAAAGAGCTTATAGCAGTGAGTATCTCAGGCTTGTGATCACATGTTTCCATTTTAATTTAATACGCGCTCATGTCAGAATAGTGAAATGTACAGGAATACATTTTATATCTATGCTAGGGTCTTGATAATGAGACTGTGGTTCATTTAAATCCACTTGGAAGTCAGGTCTTTATAAATAAGAAGGTAAAGCAGTCCATCATAAAGTACAGTTACACAGTATTATATGACTGAGCATTCAATTCGTTTTGGAAGCTGATTTTGTAGATTACATAATCCGGTAGGTATCTATAGCTCTGTTAATGACGTGCATTTGCATCAGTGTTTTAATCCTCCTAGTATAGGCAAAATAAAAGGGCAAAGTGAAAGTGCCAGGAGAATGGCTGTTATGAAACTTGACATGATCATGCAAGATGAAAATGGAGCACTTATTTCATGACACCACTAATTGTTGGTACATGAAGTTGTGCCAGGGCTCCCCGATGTGTGTGTGTGTGTGTGTGTGTGTGTGTGTGTGTGTGTGTGTGTGTGTGTGTGTGTGTGTGTGCGTGCGTGCGTGTGTGCACGTGTGACGTGCGTGTGAGTTTGTGTGCGCGCGTGTCTGTCTGTGTGTGTGTGTGTGTGTGTGTGTGTGTGTGTGTGTGTGTGTGTGTGCATGTGACGATTGTGACGTGTATAGTAAGCCTATTCTTCGTGCAAAACTAATGGTTGGAATGGATTCAGAATCAGGAAAACCTCCTAGTTTGACATGTCACATCACATGCTACTTAAAGCATGATGACATTTGGAAATCTTTACCGTATAGGCTATAGGTCGTCTATGGTGTGGTACAGTGGTATACAAAAATGGCCATAACTTTGGAGATGTTTCCGGCAGAGCAGACCTCTCATTCTGTGGACCCGACCAAATGAATAGAAAATAATTACAAATAAAAAGTAGTATGTCATGACATCACAGGTCCTCTCAAATTTTGGGTGACTGGCTCCCCGGCTATAGAGTAGAGCGGTGCCCGTGGGACACTGGCCTACTTGGAACGATGCAAGTAGTTAGAAATGCTGCAAATGCATGCCCCACCCGAGAAGTCAGTCTTTTGATGCTTTTTTGGAGTAAGTGAAGTGTTGAAATACATCTGGATACAAAATATGTTGCATTTGTGGATGTTCAGTCATGGCTTTCAGAAGGCACTGAGTGTGGTTGCAGGGGGCCCCGAGTCCACCAGATTCTGGGCATCAGAAGTCAGTGGGACAAACCCGTATACAGAGTTCTTTGTCAGCCATGCCCAAATATGGAGTATATGCAGTGATGTCAGGAGTGATGTCAGCTGTGTCCCCTTTTATGTCCATATATGGAGTTCTTTGTCAGGCATGCCCAAATATGGAGTCTGGCCCGGGGCAGAGGGCTTTTGTGTCGTCGCCGGGCACTGCACTTCCTGTGGGAGTGTGGAACGCGTGTGTCGAATTTGAAGTCGGTGGGACGACCGCTTCTCGAGTTACGTGGATTTCAGACGTACACACACACACACACACACACACACACACACACACACACACACACACACACACACACACACACACAAACACACAAACACACACACACACTTGGTGCATTTATAGTTAGATGTTGCGATGTTCAGTCCAACTGTGGCTCCTCGAGAAGGTGGTCATCCAGCCCAGGAGGACCTTTTAATGAGTGGTGGTTAGAACTAGACTTACTGCTTTTAGGATATGGGAAGAGGTTGGACAATTACAGTGTGTGTGTGTGTGTGTGTGTGTGTGTGTGTGTGTGTGTGTGTGTGTGTGTGTGTGTGTGTGTGTGTGTGTGTGTGTGTGTGTGTGTGTGTGTACATGTGTGTGCGACTGTGTGTGTGTGTGTGTGTGTGTGTGTGTGTGTGTGTGTGTGTGTGTGTGTGTGTGTGTGTGTGTGTGTGTGTGTGTGTGTGTGTTTATTTATAATGGTAGACTGGGTTGGGAACTTGGGATGGATAGATCTAGACTCTAAAGAGCGGATACGGAAATGATGCGCACTTTTGGGGACAAAAGATGCAATAACTGGGGGTGAGAGAAAAAAAGTAACTTTTGGCAGGGAGTAATAAGTGAAGTACTGTAATATTTTTGTTTTCAAAGTAACTAGTAATAAGTCATATATTACCGTTTTAGAGTAACTTCTCCAAAACTGCATCTGTGTATAGAGGGATGAGAGAGGAAGAGTACAATCACAGTACTCCTCTCTGTATGTTGTACTCATGTGTCCCAGTGCACGTGTCCCAGTGCACGTGAACAGCTTGTCTGAAAGTAGAGTGGTTCACAGAAACAGCTACTTCACAGATAAGAAGCACTTACAGGTCAATATGGTTCACACAGGTTACTCTCACTGCATCACAGCTCTAATTGGTTGTCAGGGATGACAGGCACCACAGTGGTTCTCAAACTTTTAAAGTTCAAGGACCCCCATAACTTAGAGAGTGCACATTATGTTCCATTTGTACACTCAGGGTTACTAGACCTGCAAGGATCCATTTGGAACCCCCTAAAGGAACCCTGAGGGTCCCACCTGGACCCCACTTTGACAACCACTGACTTAGAATGTTTTTCTTCTCCTTCTTCCTCTTTCTAATTCTGGTAGGTGACTGTTTGACTGGTAGGTGTCCGAAAGGACAAAGTTGCAACCCAAAAAACACACTTTTCCCTTTATGTAAAATAAAAGGAAAATGGGAGGGATGGGGGAAGTGTCAGATGTGAGGGAGTGACAGAGAAAGAAAGGAGGAGAGTAACGAGGAGAATAGAGAGACAGCAGGACCAAGTCTCACTGCCTTCTTTTCCCCTGGCTCTCTCTGTCCCTTCTTTTCTCCCAGTGAAGGGGAGGTACTGACTCTAGGCTGAGATCAACAAGATAGGTGAGTCCCACTCTCTTTGCACTGATTTGTACTTTTTCTCACACTTTTCTCTTATGTCCCACACTACAAAACACTTAATTTAACAGTTATTTAAATGTGGATGCTTTAAATGAATGCTGAGGATTTTACTGTGTATAAATAACCCAACTCACCTTTTATCTGCTGGTGACCTCTATGCTTCACTGCAGTTATTACTACACTACAAGATTAGAGTCATTTATCTTTGTTCTTTATTTAACTTATTTAACTTGTAAATTATGTTTTGTATGCGGAGCACAAATTGACCTACCACTGAACCCTCATGGGTTGAGACTTTCCCACCCCCGTATCGCCTCTCTCCATCTCCTCACTGTCCTTTAGACATGTTAAAGTTGATCGATCTGTTGAGGAAGATATCATTGCATGTTAATATTCAACATGTCCCTCACAGGAGCAGCCCCCTGTGCCTTGTTTACACGCGAGAAACATTTATTTTACGGCAGTGTTTATTTGCTAGAGTGTTTTCAGACTTAAATATATGTAGCAATGCCTGAGGCTTTGCGGAGAGCCCAGATTTCCATAGGGCTGGACAGAGGTGCTACTTTTAGCATTGGTTGTTACAAGTGCTCCTGACTGGTTGAGACTAAAGGATTCATTCTCAGTTATTCTCCCTCTCTCTATCTCTCTCTCTCTCTCTCTCTCTCTCTCTCTCTCACACACACACACACACACACACACACACACACACACACACACACACACACACACACACACACACACACACACACACACACACACACACACACACACACACACACACACACACAGTCACACAGTCACACACACAGTCACGCACGCACATGCGCGCGAGCGCGCGCACACACACACACACACACACACACACACACACACACACACACACACACACACACACACACACACACAGTCACACAGTCACACACACACAGTCACGCACGCACATGCGCGCGAGCACGCACACACACACACACACACACACACACACACACACACACACACACACACACACACACACACTGACAGTGGGACTTAGCATGAGCAATGAAACAAAACAAAAAATCATCTTATCAAAGTGTCACTCTACAGTGGAATGTCCCTTTAGGGCTGCTACAGTGATTGCAAATTATAAGTTTTGCCAGGAGCTGGAATGTGAGTTTTACGCCTTCACACGATTTCTGGAAATGTCATGGTAGACTAGAGATCGCATATTTATTTATGGTGCACTGAGGGGGATGTTTTAACACCATATTAGGGTTGTTTGTGGTGTAATTAATTTAGTCCTATAAGATTTTATTTAGATTCTAGAGCCTTTCATGCCCTATACATGTCTGTTTCATACTTTATTTATATTTAGTTCATGGGTAAGATATTTCAGGGGTGTTTATCAGTCCATTCTTTCTCTTTTAACATTCTTGTCTCATAATTGTTCTCATAATATGTATTCACATATTCATAGTGGAACATACTAGGCCTATGTGACTTTGGCTCACGTATATTACGGTAACCATTGTTTATAATCCCATGGTGGAGTCCTATTGGTCCTCACTAATGCTCATTATAAGATGGCATCATTTCCGTCTACTCCCTCTGCGTCTCATTAGTGGGCTGTGGACAGTACAGAAACCTTCCTACCAATGACATCATTGATAGGGTTTCCAAGCGAATACAAAATACAGTCTCTTCCTGGAAAGTTAGCAGGCTGACATAGAAACCATTGAATGACCAAACCTGCCTACCAATGATGTCACTGGTAGGAAGATTTCTGAACTATCCACCCAGCCTCCTCTGAAACACGGCATCTTATAATGAGCATTGGTCAAGTGGTCCTTTAAGGCACAAGAAGGTACATCAGGTGTTCAATTCAAGCAATCTATGTGGTTTCTGTGCCTTTACAAGATCTCCATTTCCAGGATTGCCCCATCTATTCCTGCATGTCTAACATGTCCACGACTCCACGCTCCCCTCTCCCTGATCTACATTTCTCCAGGATGTTGGGTCGCCTTCTGTGCGTGAGTCCCCTGTCCTCGCTCCTCCTCCTCTTCCTGCCCCTGCTGTCTGCCCAGGAGGTGCTCGTGCGTCTTGCAGGGGTAGCCCGTCGTGGTGCCAATGAAGGGCGAGTGGAGGTGTTCTACAATGGCGTGTGGGGCACAGTGTGTGACGATGAGGTGGATCTCAACCTCGCCAACGTTGTGTGTCGGCAGTTGGGCTTCGCACGCAGCTACACATGGGCACACAGTGCCAAGTTCGGCGAAGGACAGGGTATGCTCAAGAAACATGAGTTTCATTTAAAAAATGTGATATAGCTATACAATTTGAATAGTTATACACAAAAGGAATTTAAATACAATTTGCTGTGGACTACTGCAAACAAAATGTCTGCTTCCATACAAGTAAAGAACTTTAACAGTTCTTGGTCATCTTACAACTATTGCTTATGGCATGCAATAGGCTAGCTATGGGCCTGAGGACTGAATCAGATGTGTTGTACTGACAGGATCTCAGGGGTAAAGGTTTTCTAATGAAGTGGAATTAACCACACCAACCCTCTACATTTAGTCATCTAATACTTAGTGGCCAGGGTCTTGCGAATGTTTTGGCGAATGTTCCCCAGACAATACAAATGCTAATATTCAAGTGGTTTGGCATCAATTACTGTATTAATAGGGTACTATATGGTACCTGATAGAGTTAACATTACTTAATTGATTTTGTGACTTGCCATCCTTTCTGTTGCCATCAGGTCTGATCTGGTTAGACAACGTGCGCTGCAAGGGCACAGAGGCCTCTCTGGCAGACTGCCGCTCCAACGGCTGGGGGGTCAGTGACTGCACCCATTCTGAGGACTTGGGGGTCATTTGTAGCCCTGAACGGAGGGCTGGCTTTGCCCCAATCTCCTTGGAGGAGCCCCCCTCGCGTCCGGGGCAACAGGCGAACCAACAACCTGTGAGAAACCAGCAACCCCCGGCCCCACAGCCAGAGACTGTGGCTCAGCCGGCTCCTCAACCGGCTCCTGAACCGGCTCCTGAACCGGCTCCTCAACCGACTCCTCAACGAGCTCGTCAACCGGCTCCCCAGCCGCCCCGCACCCCCCCCTCACCTCAGAGAGGCCATGAGATCGCCCTCCATCGCGCCCCCTCGTCCTCCAGTCGGGGCAGCAGCGCTCCACGCCGCGATGGCCACGAGATCCAGATCCTGCGAAGGAATCCCGCTCGGTCGAGTGCAAGGCAGCCTGGATACGGACCTGTTCCACAGGGTCACCAGCTGCCATCCCATCTGGTCAACGGTGCAGCCTACAGGCAGAGACAGGAGGCAGCGAGGACTAGTCCACAGGCAGTGAGACGAGAGGCCGAGGATCAGGTCAACCGGCCTCAAGCTCAGCCCCAGCCAGAACCTCGGCCTCAGCGCCAGCCAGAGCCTCGGCCTCAACCCCAGCAGGAACCTCGACCTCAACACCAGCCAGAGCCAGAGCCTCGGCCTCAACCCCAGAATGAGAGGCGTCAACAGCCCAGTGGAAACCATGCTGACTTTGAGCCAGATGTCCCAGATCAGGGATTGGAGAGTGATGCCCACTACATCCAGGTAAGAACGTTTTGTTACACCTACACACGCATATATCTGCACTCACATGCACATACAATACATTATGTACATCCACACAAATATATTCTGTAATATCCACTATTGCTCGGTTCCAGTGTTGCTTTATGTTGACTTCCACACACAAATGTCATTGGTAGAGCCACGGGCCAGTAGACAGACATGCATAATTATAGACAGACCTAAAACCAAGCCTCCTCCGGATTCAATTCATATTCGCTAGCAGGACCTGAAGTTTGGGACCCAACCACGGGTCGTTAAATAGCCCCAGCTCCTCAAACATGCCACTATTTCAGGCCAGGCTAGTGGAAATAACAAGACATTTATCACTCTTGCTAAGCTTCCCAGCATGTAATCTTACTCAGTTTACACTTTCCTTAACCATTTTGTAATCACTATGACACTCACCACGGCCCACTGAACACACACCCTGTTTCTATGTTTGTTTCCTTCCGGATGCCTATGTAATATAGATGATTAGAGAGAGACATGTGATGATTAGAGGCGTACCATCTTGTCTTATATTGTTATTCTTATCCTAATTGCGGGCGCTCTGGCAAGATTTGGGTAAACACTGAGACAAATTGTTGTTACAACGACGATAAGATGATCCTTATCAACTCAAACCCCTCTCAGAGTGTTGGACAAAGCCTTTTATACCCATGAAGAGGACGAGGGTCTTAGGATTGGATTTGAGAGTCATCAAAACAAAAATGCAGCAGGGAACAGTAAATGGAAGATGCAAACCCTAAAAAACACCCTAAAAAACATTGTAACCAATTTATATGGTAGAGAATATAACTGACACCACTGCGGTGGTCTCCCAGCTTTTCTACTGAGAAATTATGACCATGTGATCGGGTAGCACGTAGCAGTTGGACCACTACTGGTCGACAACTTCGACAAGTGGTGTTGCATGAAGCTCAAAATGTAATATATCCCCTACCTAAACCGACTATCTGTCTTAGGACCCGGGTTCAAACCCCGGACCCCGTAGGACAAAAAGCTTTTACCCTGGTTTATACTCTGTCGTAGGACGGAGTGCCACACTGAGTATAAATTAGGCCTGTTGAAGTAAAGTTGCACCTCCATTCGGCAGGGCACTGACAGACTGCGTCTAGACGAGGTGCGCCTGAGGTCTGTGATGTCCAGCAACCAAGGTGGTCTGGTCATTGAAGGTGTGCTGGAGGTGAAGTATGCTGGGAAGTGGCGTCACGTGTGTGATCAGAGCTGGGATCTGAGCAACAGTCGCGTCGCCTGTGGCATGCTAGGATTCCCTGCTGCGGAGCCATTGGACCAATACCCATACAGGTGAGTGTTTGTGTGTTTGTGTTGTGTGTGTGTGTGTGTGTGTGTGTGTGTGTGTGTGTGTGTGCGTGCGTGCGTGCGTGCGTGCGTGCGTGCGTGCGTGCGTGCGTGCGTGCGTGCGTGCGTGCGTGCGTGCGTGCGTGCGTGCGTGTTTGCATGCGTATACGGTATGCATATGAGTGTGTGTGTATGTGTGTGTAAGGTGCATAGAGAAATAGATAAGAAAGACGAGAGAGTGAGAGAGAGAGAGAGAGAGAGAGAGAGAGAGAGAGAGATTGGAAAAAAGGGAAAGGATTAAGCTTGGGAAAGAGAAAGTAAGTGTGTGTGTGTGTGTGTGTGTGTGTGTGTGTGTGTGTGTGTGTGCGCGAGTGTGTGTGTGTGTGTGTGTGTGTGTGTGTGTGTGTGTCTGTGTGTGTGTGCGTGCGCGCGATTGTGTGTACATACACATGCATGGTTGTGTGTGCGTGCGTGTGTGCGTGTGCATGAGTGTGTGTGTGTGTGTGTTTGTGTGCTGTGTGTGTGTGTGTGTGTGTGTGTGTCCATGTGTGCATGAGTGTGCGTGTGTGAAATAACTGGAAAAGTGATGCTGTGGTTTCACATCCCACACAGCCAAACGGGTCCATTTTTACCCTGTCAGAGTTAAGATGACACTCAGGGTTGTGCTGTGCACCGGGCCGTGGCTTTAGATGGACCTATGGGGTGGACGGCTGTTCCACTCTCCCCTGTAGTAGAGGGTAACCACAGCGGCTGTCATTAGTAGAACCACACAGGGCAGCACTCTGATCCCGGTCTCCAGGACACTGTGGCATCGGTAGCCAAGCCAGGACGCCTGCCCATCCCGTCTGCCTCGTCGGCACAGTGGGGCCTCGTCACAGACTTCCGAAATAGTTCCAAAGAGTATATTATTAATGTCAGACCCAGACATTATCATCATCATCATCATCATCATCATCATCATCATCATCATCATCATCATCATCATCATCATCACGGCATGGGTCTTCAGATGAAGCTCTTATGGAATGTCTTCCAGGATCATGTAATTATGAAAACGGGAGGTGGACGCTTTTCAGACAGGGCATTAGTCCGACATGCCTGTAGCGTCTGCTCCTGTAGCGTCTGCTCCCGTGCTTGCGGTTATGCTTAGGTTAGGAGATGAGGTGGGTAGTCATTTGTCGGACCAATGACTTGTCTGAAGCGCCAGCAGTCCTTGATGCAGTGCGCTACAGTAGGCCTACATGGGACTCAGTCCTTGATGCAGTGCGCTACAGTAGGCCTACATGGGACTGAAGCGCCAGCAGTCCTTGATGCCAGCAGTCCTTGATGCAGTGCGCTACAGTAGGCCTACATGGGACTCGGTCTCTTCCTGATGTCTGTCTGTATATCATTCTGTGGCTCTGCTTCAACTGCAGTTACAGTCGTCAATGTATTCAACCATGACACACGCCGCCGATCCCTTGCCAAGTCCCCCCGGCCACTTCTGCCACACTACAGGTGTGTGCAATGACTGCCATGTCAACAGTGGGCGTTTTGTACTCTCTGTCTAGTCTGTGGTTACTTGTCTGGTCGGCTGTATGCCCACTGGTCAACTACAGGTGATTTTTGTTCTAGTCATCAAAATGAGAAATTACATTCATGCGAAGCTTAATCAAACTAATTGATTTAACTCATATAAATAATCGATAATTTAATAAAGTTTCAAAACATTTCAAAACATTAATAAAAATGAGTCAAAATTGTGAAAATAGGCCTGTGCCATGGCTCAGTGGTCCAGGCACCTTGGCTGGTAATCCAGTCTGACAGTGTGCTGCGGGTTCGACTCCCGATCCCGACGGCCTTTACTGCATGTCTTCCCCCCATCTCTCTCCCCATTTCCTGTCAGCCTACTGTCTGTCCCTCCATAAAGAATATAAAATAAATGCGAAAGCCACAAAAAAACATTAAAAAAAATAGCTTATCTATATGCTCACAATTATGTTGCAATGCGACCTGAGCTTGTAATATAGTATAAAAATATAAAACAAGTATAAAACAAGGCTTAAAAAGTATCTTTAAAAAACACTTTTCAAAAAAGGAGTAATCAATAGAAGAAGCGTTAAGAAAATAATGTGTAGTTGCAGCCCTTCATTAACCTGGTCTTGCTATAGTCTCCTTTTAAAAGCACAAGCTGCAGAATTAGATCAATAATTCCTTTGCGTTTGTCAATTCACTGATTATTAAATACATTTATAAAACTGATACGGATGCTTCGTATCAGATTCTCTCAGTAAGGAACTACAAAACGTCTTGCACATGACATTTTTCTTTCAAAGGGTAATAATTTGCTCTGCTAATAGAAGGCTGCTATCCCGATGATCATCTGTCCGTCTGACTCCAGCTGTAAATAACCTCCAAGGCAGACACACAAACCCTCAAAGCCCTAGCAAGTACATCAAGCCCCAATACACGCACGCATGCACGCATGTGTGTGCACACACACACAAATTACAGGACAGTTTACACATACTGTACAATATCCCTCCCTCCCCCTTCACACACGAGACCTTACAAAAAATGTATACTCCGAGATCCCACACACACACACACACACACACACACACACACACACACACACACACACACACACACACACACACACACACACACACACACACACACACACACACACACACACACACACAGCCCTCCTCTGTGTGTCTGCCCGTCTGCCCACAAGGGCCTTTTTATGGGCTGGCTTAACAGGACGGTTGGACTGACCACTGGACTGCACTGCACTGCACCATCTGTCCTTCCATGTTTCTCCAATAATTACACCTACTTCTTCTCAGCTGCCCTATACACTGGATCAGGGGTTCTCAGACGTTTTCATTTAAAGGATCCCCAAATTCTGAGTTTTACAGACCTGTTGGTCCATTCGTAATGAGGGTCCCTAGACCCCACTTTGAGAACAACACTGAATCAATCATTCAACCATTAACCTTAACATCAATATCGTCGCTGTCAGGTGGAAACCTTGTATGTCCAAAACGGTTAGGAAGTGTAATAAAGAAAATGTGTTCCAATGGAGCCAATAAGCTTTAGTCACAACTTAAGCTCTTGTTAATTCCTTGCATTGGTTATATATTTACAAAACCCACAGCTTGAGCCACTTTCACTTTCAAAAGGTTTCACAAATAGTGAAAATAGCTGTTCTACAAGCTCAGCGAGTCACATCATGAGACAGTGTGAGCTTGTAAATCAGATATTTTCTCTACTTTGACACTGTTGTATAGGCCTAGTAGGGATGGAAGTGTGGCATTAATTTATTAAAGACAACAATGTTTAATATGGAGATACAATGTTTCTGCCCGAGCTGAATATGTAATTAATAGTTCAATGGTTTTATCTATATTCACATTTTAGTTGACAGTGCGAGGTGTGTTGACAGAATGAAGGGATTCATTGTGCCAAGGACACTTCAACAAGACATGCTGCTACAGTATACTGACAAGGCTATCTTCTGATTGTGTTCCGATTGTGTTTATTGGAACTCCCAGCCAAGTCGGAGGCACTGTGGATCAAAATATGAATTAGCTCCATCCTCCGTTGGTGAATTTAGTGCTAATCTGGACACCAACAAATATTGAGAGTATTCTAACATCCCCAAGGCCAAGCAACATGTTGTTTAGAGACTGGACGGTGTCAGGAGACTTTTGTTTATTTTTTGTCTACCTCCACCTCCACCTAACCACGTACAACACGAATTCAGCAGCCATTTCTGTCTCCATAGTAAATAGCTGTGGGCAGGCGGGGGGGTGGGGGGGGGGCTTTTTCAGCAGAGAAGTAAGGAATAGAAACCTGATGTGCAGCATCCGGCCCTTCGTGTATGGAAAGTATTTTGAGGCTGATATTTGAGTTTGTGACCTCCTCTCTAAAAAGATTTTCCAAGGTTGAAAGCATGAGGGAACTTAAATCCCCCCTGAGATTAAATGTGTGCTACTGTACATGGAACATGGAATGTTTCCTCTTCACTCTCACCATATATCTGCAGTATTGGGGAAAGTTGCTGTATTTTACTTTTTTGTTTCTGTAGGAAACTTTTATCAGTTAAGACACATTTACCATTCTTCTGATGCTCGGTTGGAACTAGTTGCTGCCATGTAATTGGCTGATTCGAAATTTGCGTTAATGTGCAATTGGACAGGCGTACCTGATAAAGTGACCAGTAAGTGTGTAAATACTCATGTTAGAGAGTAACACGCCGGCCCAAAACCTGACCTTGTGTGCCTGGCTCCCCTGTACACCCTGTCGACTGCAGCCACTATAATTATGGTCTGGGCCTAGGAAGAGCAGGGAGAAGCTCTTCTAATCTTGTAGTCCCTGGAGTGGATGTGCTACACACCCTTTGCTGCGTCAGCACCTTGCTTATTGGGCGGGTGGCTGTTGGTGTGACTGCCTTTGTCTCGGCCTGTTAAAATGCTTTATGTACTTTTACAGACATTTACAGTAAATACTCCCCCACTTTGCTCTGCTTGAAAGAATAGGCAAGTGCTAAAGCCATTTTCATGATCCTGACAGTAATTTCTTGAGTTCACTTTCGCCCCTCTGACCCCATTTCTCTCATTCTATTTCTAACATCCTCACTTAATGCTTTGTTGTTGATTTGTATGCGTTTGTGGCAGTTGAGATGACCGCAACATCCTAAAGGACAATTCATTCCATGAATTAATTTTAACCACTTTCAATCTGGTGTTCCTATATTTGGGCATGTCATTTATAAGTGAACACTTTTGAAAGTACAAAATACTGTAGGGCTTATACTTAGAAGTAAGGCATTACAAAAAAAATGATATATTATACTGAAATGAATATCAACTGAAAAGAACATATTATGTGGCTGTGACTTCTGGTAGGCTAAAAACAAAAATATGTTGGAAGATTCTTGGAACTGGATATAGAAGTTAATGTTGCTAGCACAGGGACCTGAGAGAGTCGATTGTTCCACAAATGCAGCTTTCCACCGTATAATAACAGGTTCTCTCTGACAGTCAATCACGTCTCTAGTCTCCAGTGTGGCTTATGGAACCATGCAGGAAGAAGTGCTTCTAAAAGAGCTGGTGTCAAGCCCCCCAAAACATCCACAGAAACAAGAGAGGGTGAAGAGGATACAGTTGTAGAGTGAGGACTGAGGATGATAGTCATAGTGTGTTGCATGCAGTCGTACAGTGAGTCGGGTACAGTAGTTTTGTGGTCAGAAGTTGGTTGTCAACTTGTCATGCCTTGAGCATGTTGCAATGTAGTTCCTCTAATATCAAAGCAGCTACAGGTCTTCAGTCCATGTTTCCATACAGTCAAAGAAAATGTAAATCATGATATCAAAAGTATATTTGCAAAACTCATTATTCAATTAAATCATTGTAAAAATCACTTTTCTTTTGAAATAATAGTTGAAATCAAATTTTGGAACAAAGCTCTTCAATTGCATCATACACAGTAGCACAAAGGAAAACTGTGACCAACTTAAAAAACAAAAAACATTTGTCCCTCCTCATGTGAAGTTATAAAAGCCTTATAAAAGTTGTCCAGTTCACAGAAGCTGAGATCTTGCATCACTCGCTCCTTCCCAGTGGTCATAATGTCGGCTGACAAAAGCAGGGATTAGAGGGAGCCTGATTTTACAGAAAGGAGGCAGGGAAAACTGATATGTACGTGCATATTTCCACGTCTGCTGTGTGTGAACCAACATGCTACTGCTCGACCACACCGCAGACACTGCCAAGCAATTCGGGCAATTATATGGAAAGCATGTCTCTCTCTCTCTCTCTCTCTCCCTCTCTCTCCACTTCCTCCCCCATTCACTCACCCCCCCATACAGCCTGACTCTCATCTTAATTCACCAGATTTATGAAGCATTTCCCTCCTGCATTTTCACACACACACACACACACACACACACACACACACACACACACACACACACACACACACACACACACACACACACACACACACACACACACACACACACACACACGCGCGCACGCACACACATGCACACACATGCACACACAGACACAAAGGTCACATTCAGTGACAATACCATTATAGAAATACGCTGCTGAGTAAAAGTCCTGCATTCAAAATTGTGCTTTAGTAAAGGTACAACAGCATTGGTGTCAAAATAGTCCAATATTATTGAACTGTAGTGTAGTAGTAGTACATCCAATAATGTGTTCATCACTTTAATGTTGCAGCTGGTAAAGGTAGAGCTGACTGTAATTGTGTTTATGTGCTGCTGTGTACATTTACCTAGAATTATAATAATCAATTAGGCTAGGGGACTTCAACTTTAGGTCCACTAGGGGTCCTGGATCCCCTGTTGAAGACCCCTGATTTAGGCTATCAGTTAATGTATGTTTTGTAGTGATAATCAAAATCTGCAACATAACTAGTTACTAAAGTTGTCAAATAACTGTAGTGGACTAAAAAATACAGTACTGATATGTAGTGAAGTATGAAATGGAAATAAATAAAGTCATTTCACCGTACTGTACTTAAGCTAATGTACTTAGTTCCTTTCCACCATTGCTCACGTTCACATGAATGCTCACTGCCATTGAAAACAAACATTATTTGTCAGGACAGAATGTTCCAAGAGTGTTCCCCCCCGTTCAGTCTCTGCCTCTACTCTACCATTCCATTGTGTCTGCTTTTCTCTACAAACGCTCCATAGCTGCGCTGGCTGGCCTTCCTAGAGTGTGGTTTCCCTCGCAAGGCCTTTCAGCAGGGATTTGCTTGGCCCGTGCTGTAAACGAGTACAATGGGCTGTGTGGAATAGTAGGAGACTGGGGTTCTCCTGGAGAGATCGTGTCTCCAGATTTAGCATGTCAAATATTGAATGCAGCGGGCACTTTGTCCTGCTGTCTATACTTGGATGATGTGACTCATTTTCATTTGTACATGTTCATAGAGGGCGTCACTTACACAGCACCTGTCAGTGGTTAAACTGGGTGATGGAAGTGGTCAGAATATGTGTGTGTGTGTGTGTTTGTGTGTGTGTGTGTGTGTGTGTGTGTGTGTGTGTGTGTGTGTGTGTGTGCGACTGCGTACGTTCGTGCATGTGTGTGTGTGTGTGTGACAAAGAGGGACACTTCCCAGACACTGCCTGGTTTGTGAATCATGCTTTTATTGAATTCTACCATTTTTTCCTTTAGCCCCTTTAGGTTTTAGTTCATCCGTTTGCGGCCGGTTTGTGTGGTGTGTGCATAGTGCATGCATTTGTCTGAGAGTGAATATGCAGTGGTGTGTATGTGTGTGTGTGTGTGTGTATGTGTGCGTGCGTGCGTGCGTGCGTGCGTGCGTGCGTGCGTGTGCTATGTATGTGCACCATTGACCGTATATAAACACCACTTTGTGTGTATGTGTGTGCAATCGTCATGCACTGCAGATCTAAATAGTCACTCACGTTTCAGCTAATATCCACAAAACCTGAAACCAGCTCTGTAATCCATAATGTTAGTTGGCAATAAGGCCTGTTAGCTTGGACTCTAGCAGTGTTTCATGTAGTGTATATTTATAGGATCTTTCCACAAATACATGTCCCAAAGCAGACATTTTCTGCAGACGTACAGTATAGGCAGACTTGGACAGAAATACCCATGAATGGAGGGATGAAAAAAGACACATATGGCATGAAGAAAAGTACGATGGTTCGAGTGGGGGAGAGGAGATGCAGAGTAAAGGAGACAGACAGGAACAGAATGTTGTATAATGTCATTATGAGACAGTGAGTCTATCTTTCTTTCAATCTATTTATTCCTCCGTGTCTCACTCCCTCTCTCTGTCTATCGCTCTTTCCCATGAGGACTGTGTTTAACCACAAAAGCACAGTCTCTCTAGCCCGCTGCCTCGTGTTGGTATTTACAGCATTCCATTTATTTACCTATATGGTCAGAAGGCCTGTGAGATAGGGGGTGAAGTGAAAGGAGTGGTAGGGTAAATAAATGAACGGTGTGGGCCGTGTGGCAGAGAATTAAATGAGTAGAGATGGGCTTGAGTAGGCGGTTGTGAAGATAAAGATGTAGAAAACGCAAATGAGAGACTGTATGGGATATATGAGACTGTATAGGATAAGTGGTTGTTTTGCCTGTCACAGTCAAAAGCAGACAGCCATAAATGGGAGGGCAGGAGGCATTCTATATAGAGTTTTGATATCATAATCAAAGTAAGGTGAGTCTGTCTGTGTCTTTCAGGAAACTATGGGACTCTAAGCTTGCAGACCCGTCTTCAAGGTAAAATTAGTTCCATTCTTTTGGACATGTTGTCATGCTATCTATAAGTAAACCACAAAATAAAAATACTCTGTTCCAAGAGTGTAACAGAGTAAGGCCAGCCTGTGTTGAAAATGTTACTTGAGTAAAAGTACAAAAGTATTGGCATCAAAATATAGGCTACTCAAAGTAGCACAGGTAAAAGTACTAAAATGTTTGAAAATAGAAGATCTACAAGCTCACAACGCGTCGTGATGCAACATGGTGTGAGCTTGTAGATCGGCTCATTTCAAATAGCCTATGTATAAAATATGTCTAAAGTGGTTAATGTATATTATTTTATATTGTAATAACTAATAAAGTAGCTAGTAACTAAAGTTTTCAAATAATTGTAGTGGAGTAAAAGTACAATATTTGCCTCTGAGATGTAGTGGAGTAGAAGTAAAGGTACAGATTGGAAAATGGAAATACTCCAGTAAAATAAAAAATACCACAAAACTGTACTTAAGTACAGTACTTGAGTACATGTACTTAGTTACTTTCCACCACTGTCTAATACACACAATCATGAATGCAATGTTCACAAACCTCTCACATCCTTTTGTTTCTTTTACCCACGCTCTACACCCACTGCCAACGCCACCCCACTCCTCTCCACACCAAAGACTGAGGTCAATATCCAGCAAGAAGGCTTACTGGGTGGAGAAGGTACAGTGTCAGGGGTGGGAGGTCACTCTGTCCCAGTGCCTGTCACAGCTGTCCCTCCCCAGGAGTGACATACCCTGCCAGGGAGGCATGAGTGTAGTGATGCGCTGTGTCCCCGGACGCCAGTTCACACGCTCTGGCAGACCCCCTGCACCACCCACTGTGCAGGTCAGCAAAAAATCGAATCAAAATAAAGAATAGCCATTAAAAATGCTCAGTTAGAAAGAGCAGAATGGGTGTACACTGTACAGGTTGAGGAACAGGTAGAGAAAGGTGGAAATGAAATATTTAATTTTCTTTCTTTCTTTCCAGCCCTGATTAGAAAAGTCAAGTGGGTTGCTTGAGTGAAGTTATAGAAACAATACTTTGATCTCAACTGTCTATCCTTATCCTTTCCTTGACCCCAACCACCCCCTGCGCCCTCCATCCCTCTCTCATTCTCCTCCCCCCGGCAGCCAGTTGTTCGTCTGAAGGCTGGGCCGCGTCTGGGTGAGGGCCGCGTGGAGGTGCTGAGGGAGGGGAAATGGGGGTCTATCTGTGACCACCTGTGGGACCTCAGTGCTGCCAGTGTTGTCTGCAGGGAGCTGGGCTTCGGAACAGCCAAAGAGGCTCCCATCAGGGCCCAGCTGGGGCAAGGTAAAGAGATTTCACACTTGCATAATGCATGCACACACACAACATAATATATAGTTTCCTCCATCACACATGCACCCACACAAACGCACACAAATTTGACATTCTCACTCTCAGCGGTGGTCTTCTGGATCTCAGTATAATAATAATAATAATAATAATAATAATAATAATAATAATAATAATAATAATAATAATAATAATAATAATAATAATAATAATAATAATAATAATAATAATAATAATAATAATAATAGATATTTATTTATAATGCACTTTACATTCCATGGAATGCTACAATAGGCAAATGCATAAAAGAAGAAACATCACACGATTAAAACATCAAGGGAAACAAAACATTAGGAACATGAGGACATAAGGTCAAGAGAGTAAAAGCTTTAATTCCCATGACCAAAGCTAGGTTATGGTCGGGGATTGGTTCGAGGCTATGGTTGGGGAAGTGTGTAATGTGTATGCCCCAGGCAGTAAAGCATGCAAACCTATCATTAGGCTTTGCCGCGTCCACTGTCCCAACTGATAGCATCGTTTCATTCAGGAAAATAATATCCCTGGTATGAAAAGAGTACAAATTTGAAGACATGGTAGTAACAGAGGCATAACACTGATCGGTGGAGTGTTGAAAGGGGACACTAGATCAGTGCCAGAGTTGACCATGAGAGTCAATTTCAGGTCATTGCGTCTCTCCAGTTTAAACATACTTTATCAGGCTACGCAGCCCTCACAGGACCACAGCCGAGTGGACAAATAAACCAGACTGAAAATGTTTACAGCCTGCTCTCGGCTCCTAGCCGAGAAGCTGATTGTTGTGGATTTCTACCCATGACCAATTAGACGAGTGTAAACTATGCTACCGTGTTCCAGTTCCAGTGACACTAAACAATATTGCATGTGTCGTCGTCAAAATAAATCTGTTCTATTTGAAAAGCGAACAAAGCTTTGAAACCAAGATGTCAAGCAATCAGCCGGGAGCGTATTTGGCAAACCATGAGTGTTTGGACAGATTGTGACCATTTTGGTGCTATTTGTGGGCATGAGCATGTAGCCACTTTGCTGTCTAATATTTCTACTTATAAACATATTCCTAGACCCAACTTTCACACACTCTTTCTGTCCCTTGTTTTGTTTGCTCCCAGTACCTTGGCAGTACCTCCGTAACCACATTCATTTCCCCACCATTATTTCAATGCCCCAGCGAGCACACAGCACGTCCTGTAAAGGTGGTCGCATTTCCTTCTCACCGTTAGTCTTAAACAAGTGGCTCATGGAAACAATTTTGGTGTAGCTTGTTAGGGCTCTATAAAAGAAGGTGCTATGGTGCTATTATGTCTAAAAAAAGGACATGAGGGAATGTCAAGATGGAATGATTCAGACCTCTAGGCAAGCCTCACGTTAGGTGTAGCTACTGACGCTGGGTGCACAAAATGAATGGAATTCCATGATCCCCTTTCATGCATAGAGCTATAGCTATTGCTCTGAGTGGCATGCAACAAATGAAGAATAAAGCCAGCGCGTCACTCATATAGAAAGAATAATCTTCTATGAGATGGTCATATAGCAAAGTGAAAATGTGCCTTAACAAAATTAACCCTAGTGTCCCTATTCTGGGCATGTGATAACAGACGAAAATGCATTCCGCCAAAATGCAAACATTTGGCAAAAATAGGCAAAGCTCTAAAAGCTCTCAAAAGTTCACAATGCATTGTGTTGCATTGCGATGTATTATGAGATTAAACATTGGGAAATTTTATTATATTATATAGGGTTAGGTCTGCACCTTTTGCCCTCTAGGCCTCTACATCAAATCTTTTCACCAAAAGGGGGTTGACAAGCACAGAACAGTGTTGCGACACATTATGAGCTTGGTATCTATTTTGCCAAATGTTCACTCCAGAATAGGATGATAGGCTTCAAAGTTCAAGGTCACCATCATTATAATGAATAATGAATCAATGGCAGGGTCAGAGCTGTAATTCCTAGACGATAATCTGTCGATCCTAAAATGACCATGACAGAGAAAAGAAGCCATGCAGTTCAGGAAGCAGGTACCACATGTACAGCGGGTTTGCACAGAGCTACTGTACATTGGAGACTATACTGCACATGAGACAGGGAGAACAGTAAGAAAAGATGGCTAACGGACGCCACTGACCACAGTGACACAGCCTTGATGACATCATTAGCTATTTGTGCCCCCAAATTACAGGGCCCGGACCTGAGGGCCCTCACACACCAATTCATGCAGGCACACTCACATAGCCATTCAAGCTTTTTTCCGTAAATCGCAGCATCTATATTTGGTGTATTAAACGTACCCCTGATGTGCAGTGTGTAATATACAGTGTAATTTGGACAGAGAGGCCAATGCCCATGCTCTGTCCCACAGCCACATCACAGGGCATCATGTCTGTCGGCCATGTCTGGCCTCTTAATCCCTCCCTGTGGTGATGCTGTGGGCCCCCATACCGTACTATGGGACAGCGTTTCCCAAACTACGAGTCAGGACCCATTTTTTATAGGTCTCGGGTAACTATAGTATAAAGAAATACATGTACTGTATATATTTCAAACAATTCTGAAGAAAATTGGGGTCATTGGGGTTTAACCCAGCATCCGTATGCTGCTGAAACCTTTCGCAGGAAAATAGATAGACAAGCTCTAAGGCCATTTTCAGCGAGAATATTGAATGTAGAGCAAAAACAGAAAACACTGAGGGACTCTGGTCAACCATAGGGTTTAAGAAAAAAAGACAAGAAAAAAAAATGTTGAACAGACAGTCAACAAGCAACGCATTGTGACAGAGACGATATGTACTGTACATTACTGTCGTATCCTATACTGTATGTCTACCTACATGCTTGTTTAGTATCTTACAGTTGGAGGCCATCGATATTGTCCTTTTCTTTTTGCTGAGGTTTGCGTGATCTGCGCAAAAGGACAGTTAACCCATTTTGGGCGGGAACCCCTTTTGGTGTTTTAAACATTATGTTGTAATTTAGCTATTGAAAAATAGCAGATCTACAAGCTCATAGCGCGCCACCGAGTGGCGCGCTACGAGCTTGTAGGTCTGCTATTTTTGAAAAATCGTGAAAATATTTATTTCAGAAAACTGGAGGATTTAGAAGGATTTCTTTTAAATGTTGAGGTCAGGCCTAAATGGGTCAAATGATAAGGGACAATATTGGTGGCACCCAACTGTACATGCTTGTTTAGTATCTTACCACCAGGCAGACACATAAGTGAAAGTCTTCCCTCTCCGTAGGTACCGGCCCCGTCCATATGAACAGTGTGCAGTGTACAGGCAGGGAGAGGTCCATCATGGAATGTGGTTTCCGTGAGGTTCCTTTGTACACCTGCAAGCACAGCCAGGATGTGTCAGTTCGCTGCAATGTTCCCGACACAGGCCTCCAGGCCACGGTGAGACGATAATGAGATAAACACTCTCAGTCACAAGTGGATACATGAACACCGCTGGTTTTACTGTGCAAGACACTTGCATATTCTTCTCACACAGAATGCACAGCACACATGATGTCTGTTCTATAGATCTCCAAACAAGTAGGACACAATTTATTCATTTGGGATTATAATGAATGAATGAATGATAGCTTGCTACAACCTCTGACAGAGGGAGAGCAGCTAGTGCACATGTTTACTTTACACTTAAATATACTGCACCAGATGTTCATGTATATGTTATTGTATAAAAACGAATTTAAAAATTAAAGGGATATTTCACTTTCAAACATGTTTGTAACTTTAAACTCCATTTTACCCATGATAGATTCATTGAAAACACCTATCCTTGGTTGTAGTGACTGATATTGTCTTTATAATGTGTGAGATGCACACACACACACACACACACACACACACACACACAAATGGCATATCTTCATAGCACTGTTTCACCAACAGGTGCGGTTAGCAGGAGGCAGGGACCGGGCGGAGGGCCGCGTGGAGGTGCTGATGGAGGTGGGGGGAGTGAAGCGCTGGGGGTCCGTCTGCAGTGAGAACTGGGGCCTCAACGAGGCCATGGTGGTCTGTCGACAGCTGGGCTTTGGATTTGCTGCCAGAGCTCACCAGGTGAGAGGGTGGTGGGGAGGGGTGCAAGGTGGGGAGGGGTGCAAGCGACCCACCGAGATATGGCTACCATGCAGACACATCTTGATCATTCGTTCTTATGATTTTGTTACTTAAGCATGTTTTTCTTGACCAGTGTTAAGAATGTAATTTAGACAGCATGCTATTTAATTTAAAAAAAAGAGTCTCTATTACCAATATTTATTATAGAATCAGTGTGTCAAGTGTGCATATAATATATAATCTTGGTGTTTGGCTCTGTTGCAATTTTCTCCCTGCTCGGCACAATTAAACACCATTAAACATAAAGAGCAGGGAGATAGATATACAATAACAACCCCCCATGGGGAACAGAATAACAGAGCCCACCGGTGGTGCTGGGGTGGCGGTGGGAGCATACAGTGCATAACAATAACCAGGAACCATATACAGAAGGAAGGCAGGAAGAATGCATGCAGTCTAGAGCCAAATTCCAATACCCAAAATCTCGGCCACTCGCTCACTCCCACTCGATCACTCGGGGTCATTCCAGCTTGACCCGGAAATGGTTAACGTTCCGATTGTTAAAGTGCCCCATCGAGGAGGAGAGTGGAGTCGAGTGGAGGAGCCGAGTGGGCTCTCCGAGACCGCATAGAGCGAGTGTACATCAGGTGCAGGCTCGGTGGGGTATGTTGTCTCCTCGCTGCGGATTTCCGCATCACGTGTACATGTTTTTTTCCTTCTCCAGTGACATAAGTCCGCCTCCTCCACATGTGGCACAGAAAACACTGCTTGAAACCCGATACTATGCACCCGCCCCCCCCCCCCCCCCCCCCCATCCACTAGCTGCCGGCCGCTGCGGCTGATGAGACGCTGTCGCTGACCCAACACACACATGCACGCACACACATTAAACTAAAAAGCTTTGCTGTTTGTTGAAGAGACACATTTTCGCTGAATTAATAGAGCAGAGCTTCAGAATGATACAGTAGCCTATAGCCTATGTGAAAGTGAAAGGACCACAACAAGCCACTGGCTTTATTGCGTTGTGTGATATAAGCATAATAAAAGTAGGCTATATTGTGCGCACCTCAAAAGCTATAGTTAATTTCTCTCTGTGCATGCCTGAATGCACAGACTGCTATGAATGACGCCTTATGACGGTGACAAATATGTATTTATTTATATGTGGACTGAACTGAATATGTAAGTCAGAGAGACTACCTATAATAATTCCTGTTATAGTGTCCGTTATTTGCAAAAACCGTCGGAGGAGGGACTGTCCGAGGAGGGGGGGGGGTTATTTATACGAGCAAAAAGGAACGCGGGCAGGTCAGGAATTCCCTTCACATTCACAATCATATAATATAAAAGTGTGCGATCCAGCTGTGTGACACTGTATTGTTCCACCACTTTTGCTTTGGCAATGTAAACGTATGTTTTCCCATGCCAATAAAGCCATAGATATATATCTATGAATAAAGCCCTTTGAATTGAATTGATTCACGTCATAAGTGATCGCGGAATGTGCCGTCGCTTTGAAATGACAGCGGAGTACATTCCGATTCTAGAGGCAAATCCACTCCACCACTCTGTCCTCGCATTGAATCCTCTCCTCCTCCACTCCTCCTCGCTGGGGGCGGAGCCGAGGAGCGAGTGGAGGACGCGAGGGGAGTGAGCGAGTGTGAAAGTTGCGGTATTGGAATTTGGCTTAGGTGATCTTAAATACCCCACCCAATTGGTCATCCACATCAGGTGATCTTAAATACCCGCCCAATTGGTCATCCACATCAGGTGATCTTAAATACCCCACCCGATTGGTCATCCACATCAGGTGATCTTAAATACCCCGCCCAATTGGTCATCCACATCAGGTGATCTTAAATACCCCACCCAATTGGTCATCCACATCAGGTGATCTTAAATACCCCGCCCAATTGGTCATCCACATCAGGTGATCTTAAATACCCCACCCAATTGGTCATCCACATCAGCGCATGACGTGTGGATCTTGCAAACACTGTATACACCCACATAGTAATGCAGCATATTAACTCAAATACATTTATGTCCCTTGAGCATAGCATGAACCCGCTCGAGTATATCTGACTGAACTAACTCCGCAAGCTACGTATCATTTCTTGTTCAGCAGTCGAATTGAAAGTAGAAACTGTTCAAGAGTCTGGTGGTGTTGCCCTTGATGCTCTGGAAATGTTTGCCCGGCCGTGGGTGCTGCAGTGGCTTGGGGTGATGGGAGGTCCCTGATGATGTTTTCAGCCTTAGCCACACGTCTCTCGTGTATATCCTGGTGGGGGTAGCTCCCCTCCCACGATGCGCTGTATGGTGTATAACCTGGTGGGGGTAGCTCCCCTCATGTATATCCTGGTGGGGGGTGCCACCACGATGCGCTGTATGGTGTATAACCTGGTGGGGGTAGCTCCCCTCATGTATATCCTGGTGGGGGGTGCCACCACGATGCGCTGTTCGCACCACTCTCTGCAGTGCTTTCCATTCTGCGGCGGTGCAGTTCCCGAAACATGCAGGCAGTGGTGCCGCTCGTCAGAACACTCTCGATGGTACTCTTGTAGAATGCTCTGAGGAAGCGGGGGCTCACTCGGAACTCCTTCAGGCGCCGCAGTAGAGTAGTCATTGGGCCTTTTTCACCACTTTTGTGGTGTGTGTGTGTGGCCCACTTCAGGTCCCTCAAGATGTAGCCTCGGAAACCACAAGCGTTTTTCCTCGAGATGTGTATTCTGAGGAACTTGAAGTAGACCTGCTCCATTTCAGCACCGTTGATGACAATAGGTGTGTGCTCTCTCTCTGGCCTCCTGAAATTAACGATCAGCTCCTTGGTTTTATTGACGTTGAGAGCTGTTCTCCTGGCACCACTGTGTAAGTGTTCCAACCTCAGCTCTGTAGGCCGTGTCATCATCGTCGTCGATCAGGCCCATCACTATCGTGTCGTCCGTGTATTTGATGATGATGTTGGAGCAGTGCGTGGCTGTACAGTCATATGTGTACAGAGAATAGAGGAGAGGGCCCAGCATGCAGCCCTGAGGGGCTCCTGTATTGAGGGTCAGGGGGTCCAACGTGATGTTGCCCATTCTCACCACCTGACAGCGGCCGGACAGAAAGTCAAATATCGAGCTGCACATGGTCGAGTGCAGGCCTAGGTCCCTGAGCTTTGTGTCCAGTCTGGTTGGGATGATGGTATTGAAAGCAGAACTGTAGTCCACAAAGAGTATCCTATCCGTACACATCTGTTCTTCCCCCTCTTATCCAAGTGGTTGAGTGCAGAGTGTATGGCCAACGCAACTGCATTGTCAGTTGATCGATTTTGACGATATTAACTATAACTATTATAGTTATTTTAGTTTTGAATACTTTCTGTTTTCCAATTCATATATTTGATATTGCTGTATTTAATGTACTGCATGTTGATTGTTGATTTTTGTATTTCGGCTACATTGAAAATGAGGGCCTGCCCCTCAATTGTACTCCGAGCTTAAATAAAGGTTATGATGATGAAATTCCCATTGACAATGAATGGAGAATTTTACGTCATAGTGTCTAGGCATAGTGTCTATTTTTTACGTCATGATGATGTACGATGATAAGAGCACCACTCACTTAACACAGGTGTGATTTCTTTATTCAGTTTGACCAGAAGCGAGAGTAGAAACAGGGCTTAAATATGAATGAAGCAGGGGCATGGATATCCCCCCCACCCCCAAAGATCACGCCCAAACTGGAGTTTATGCTTCAGAAATCAACGATATTATCATATTGTTGGTTTCTGTCAGCTCCCTCCATCGGCCATTCTCTCTCTCTTCCTCTCTGTCGCTTTCTCTCTGCGCTGCTGTTTGTGCGTCTCTGCTGTGTTATTACCAAGGCCTGAGGTAATTACAGGCTTCTCAAACGTCCACTTCCAGCAGAACGAAAATAAAAAAGGGAAAGCGAGGCGAGGAGAGAGGGAGAAAGGGAGACATTTGGCGAGCAAACAATCTCAAAATAGAGTGTGCTTGGAAAGGCCAGTGTGAGAGTATTGTACAGTATACTGTATGCCTTGGCTTGAGGGGGAGTTTGTGGGGACCTTTCACAGTGAATTTAAAAATGTTGAGATGGTTCACAGTTTGTGTCTCTTAGAGACATTTGTCTTGGACATAGGCTGCCACCTTAAAATACACACAATAATATTGCGTAACAGACATTAAGAACAAATACATATTATAAATGCATTCAAATAACAGCCCATCATTTAACACCCACCTTGTTTAGTAGATTCAAGGGATGAAAGCCCTATTTAGATAACTTTTCCTTTATTTAAATGGAAACTGATGAGATAGTTTCATATTCTCAGTACAGGACATATAGGAAGGGGCAGCGACAACGTTCAACCTGGCATCTCTATTTTGGGCATGTCATTAAAAGGTACAAATTGTCAAAAATGTTCGGAATTTATTTTTCACCTTTGCCGCCTGCATTGAAGTCCAGAGACTCCAGTTGTTTGTTTCCAACATCAGTCTGAATGTGTCGGTATCTTTCCGTGCAGGAGACTTGGTACTGGCCCGGCACTGCAGAGGCTGCTGATCTGGTTCTTAGTGGAACGCACTGCATCGGTACGGAGATGTCTATCCAACAGTGTCGCCGAAATGCCAATCTCTACTGCCCCAGAGGAGGAGAGGGCAAAGCCGCTGGAGTCGCCTGTGTGGAGAGTGAGTGTTCACACACGTGTGCGGGTGCATGTGCACACACACACTCATTTACCTTTCTCTCAGCATGTCCTTTTTTGTGGTCAGTGAAGTCTTTGCTTCAGAAGCTCCAAAGTGAAGGGATTCAACCCCTTCAACGTATAGTGTGATGGAGCTCTTATAGGCATCTAGAAGTCCTTATGGATAAACGAAAACATATTCAAACATAATTATCTCTTTTTCCTATAAATATGATATAGAAGTGGTTTGATACAGATTTTGGCTCTAACTCCCGATCCCGTGACCTCTTGCAGCTGCCCCTGACCTGGTCTTGGATGCCCAGCTGGTCCAGGAGTCTGCCTACTTGGAGGACCGGCCCCTGCACCTGCTGACCTGCGCTAACGAGGAGAACTGTCTGTCCTCGTCCGCCGCCAGGATGAACTGGCCCTACGGCCACCGCCGCCTGCTGCGCTTCTCCTCGCGCATCATGAACCTGGGCCGCGCCGACTTCAGACCCAGGGCCGGTAGAGAGAGCTGGACGTGGCACCAATGTCACAGGTACAGACCTGGGAACGACGGTGGGGGGACACGTCCAAGACGTTATTTGTCCAAAGTTCGAAAATGTGTTTATTGTTGGAAAAAGTAGGCCTACTAAAAGTTTTTAATTAAAGGGATAGTCACCCCAAAAAATACTCGCCCCATGGAGACTTGAATTAATGGATATTTATTTGATTTTGTCCGCGTGTTCGACTCCCGATCCCGGCGGTCTTTACTGCGTGTCACTCCCCCCCCCCCCATCTCTCTCCCCATTTCCTGTCAACCTACTGTCTGTCCCTCCATAAAAAAATATCAAATAAAGGCGAAAGCCAAAAAAAAAACCATTAAAAAAAAAAGTACAAAAAACTTCAATATGCAGAATGTCCATTTCACAAGTTTTCAATCTTTTGAAGATCACAGATCTACAAGTTCACAATATGTGACGTTGTGACGCATTGTAAAATGTATAGGGCTGAAGTGCATGGTAATGTATGATTTGTAATAATAATAAAAAATCTACAAAGTTAGATGGAGTTGGAGTAGAAGTAAAAGTACTGAAAACTGGAAATACTCCAGTAAAGTTAAAATATATATATATATTAAATCAAAATTGTACAGTAAATGTACTTAGTTACTTTACACAACTGATCCCTGGTTAGATTCCCCATTTCATTTCACCCCAATCATCATTCTTCATTTAAAGAAGTTGTAGAATATACATGCACACATACATGCTCACAAAATGTCGTAATATTCAGAAGACAGAAGACACATTAAATGAAATGGAGACATTAAAATAACAACTGAAAGTGCAGGAAGCGACTGAGGAGACGGGGGTGGTATGGCTTGGGGATTTGGTTCCAGACGAGTAGGTTTGGACAAAATGAGAACTTAGTCTGTTAGATTTGACTTGGTTACAGCTGAGTAGGTTTACAGTATGTTGTACTGTTTGATTTAGCGTGTGGTCACACTGAACCTGGCGTTGTTAAAAGTCAAAGTCAAAATCAAAGCGTAGGGTTTCATCCTAAAAAGCCATAGATGCACGTTGGGAAACATTGCTATCAATCAATGTTCAGCAGCACAGATGATTATATTGTCAAACATACGGTCAACTGTTACTATTTTGTAAGCAAAGATTTACAGATGACTCATAAAGTAACTTTACTGGCAACCCAAAATTTGCTTTCATGTCAGACATTATTTTGTAAAGAGTAGGCGTTTCTTTCTCCAAATGGTGGAGATGGATATTATTAGACTAAATGTGTGCCAAAACATTGTTATTCTTGAATGTATACTGTAATGATCTTTGGTTAGTATGGGTTAACCATTGCACCCATTTTCAAACCAGTGTCCGGGCATGTCAATATAGGAAAGATAAAGAAAATTCAAGCTCAAAATGCGTCACTAGGCGATAATTATGTTGTGAGCTTGTTGATTGGCCAAGTGCATACAGTATAGGGCTTAAGTAGTTAACAGCATAGGAAAAGTACATTTCTATACATGAGGAGATCTGTACGGTATGTAATCAAACTGCTGACATACTGTACAAATGTCTGTAATTTAACTGAAATAAATTGGTCCCCTCATCCACCAAAAACAACGGCTTACAATAAACCTTCTTTTTGCTGGTCACCCAGTTGTTAACGTCATCACAGCCATGACAGCATGGGCTCAAACTGGGGTGTCTGCTCTTCTCTCAGTGGTTGTGGTTCTGCGTCCCAAAAGGAGAAGCAGAGTTCGGCGCTCAGCGCTCTCCTCCCCACAACGCCCTCGCAACGATAGCAAGAATTATGGATGTCATATTTAGACTTATTCTGTTTTTTGTTGATTTGGGGCCAGAGTAAATTGTTATTCCTCTGGGAATCATTCAAGAAAAACAAGAAAAGGAACAGTAAAACAGCCATAACCCATGTCTAAGTGATTCAGTCCGTGGGGAATATCAGTTACTTTGATCACTTTATTCTGTGACATGCTTTCACTTCCTTTCCCCTTATCCTTTTACTATCTCTCTCCATCTTTATTACTTTGCTCTCCTCTTCTATCTTTGCCACTCTTAGGCATTACCACAGTATTGAGGTCTTCACCCATTATGACCTTCTAACCTTGAATGGAACCAAGGTGGCTGAAGGTCACAAAGCCAGCTTCTGTCTGGAGGATACCTACTGCCCTGATGGTAAATGTTCATTCAGTTATACATTTTGTATGTTCTTTTTTTATCTGAAGAGTGATTTGAACCATGTTAGAGAAGAATCACAAAAAGAATTGCACCAAAAATAAATGCAATGCCAATGCCAAGTCAAACATACGAACACTTGTACCTGTAAGCGGCTTCATTTTTAATTCACAAAGAGATGCCACCTGTCTGTTTTAAATTACATTAAAATAGGGCCCTTTGCGATGGCAGGAAAGGAAATCTCTTTCTATTTCACTTTATTCTTGAGGTACAGAAAACAAAACTATATTAGAAACATAAAGTATTACCTTAAACTTTAAACCATTAAACTTTGTGATTTAAGCGAAATCACACCGTTCCAAGATTAAAGCTGTTGTTGTTTGGACTTCTAGGAATAGGTAAGAGGTTTTCCTGCTACAACATGGGTGAGCAGGGCATCTCAGTGGGCTGCTGGGATACCTATCGACATGACATTGACTGCCAGTGGGTCGACGTCACAGACATACGGCCTGGTGAATACATCTTCCAGGTAAGGTGACGACCGGGGGTAAAGCTGTACGACAGTCAGATGTGTTGTGAGCTTAAGTTGTAGATGTGCAGTTTTCAGCACGACCATATTGTCAAACAGAGTATAAACTAGAAAAACTGCCCTTCCGGGCACAGGTCTCCACCAGTGTGTGTGATGTTTGGCAAAATGTGTAGGAGTAATATATAAACGTGTGTGTGTGTGTGTGTGTGTGTGTGTGTGTGTGTGTGTGTGTGAGACACGGCTTGGCCTGTTGTAGCGCCACCATGAGGCTGATTCGAAAACTGTCAAGTGGCATTTCTTCCTCAGCCTAGTGGGAATATGCATGCACAGTTTCACCGCAATCGGACGCTGCGTTGAGTAGTTGTGGCGATTTGTACAAAACAGGTACAAAGCAGGCTACTCCTGAAAAGTTTAGAAGCCAATCGTAGCCAATGAGGGTGGATTATGATAAATCAAACAAACCCGTCTTGATCACATGACTATGGAGAACGTGTACTGATTTGCGTGAAATTTGGATACAATCTGAAGGAGTAATATTAGAAAATGTGTTTTACATATGTCGGCCTCCTGGTGGCGCTAGAAAGAGCAGATGTGAAAAATTCCAGGCAAAGGTTTTTCCTTGGCCTCTAGGGAGTTGGCATACAAAGTTATCCACAGATCCATGCAGTTAGAGGTAAAAACACTTTTCGGCCAGTTATAGCGCCACCATGAGGCTGAGTTGAAAATGTTCATGTGGCATTTCTTCCTCGGCCTAGTGGGAATGTGCGTGCACAATTTCACGGAAATCACATGATGTGTTCATGATTTGCAGCATTTTGTTTGAAACTGAGCACTCCTGCGAACTTTGGAAGCCAATTTTAGCTAATCAGGATGGAGTCTGAGAAATCTGAAAGACCTGTTTCGTTGAATGGCTCTAGAGAGACTGTGTACCAATTTGTGTGATGTTTGGACAAAATCTGTAGGTGTACTGTCCAAAAACTTGTTTTGCACAAAGCGGCCTCCTGGTGGCGCTATAACAGGCCGTTCTGGAAAATGTGGGGCAGAGGTTCATCGTTGGCATCCAGGGAGTGTGTGTGCAAAGTTTGGCATCGACCGGGTTAACGGTGCCGGAGATTAGCTGGTAACAGACGGACGGAAGGACACACACACGGACACACGGACACACACACACACACACGGACGGAGTGCAAAACATACTCTCTCCCCATGCCTTCGGCCTGGTGGAGACAATGAACATACTTCATCATGACAAATAGTGAAAATAGCCAATCTACACAGCTCACCTCGTACATATTCTATTAAGACATTTTTGACACTACTCCAGGATTAATATGGTTAAGCTTAATTACTGGAAAAGCAACAATGTATTTGAAACCAAAATGAATTCCTCAAAGTCAATTCTGAAGGCAGCCATGATGTCCTAATAGGTATTTAGTTAATGTGCTGATTATTCTGTCACAAGCCACTTAACAAAAAACGTTAAGGATAAGAAGTAAAATACATAAACTCATTATGGTGAAATAACGTCCACTATTTCAGAAGTGCGACTGTGTCTTAAATTAACTGTGAAATGCTTTTAAAGCCAAGAAGGGGGGAAAAAGCACAAAAAAGAGCAAAAACAAAGGTTAGCGTTGCACCATTTCAAAGCGTACACAAGATAAAAAGCAATGATAGAGACTGTAATTTTAGCTAAATGGGTCTTGGCTGGGCCTGCAGGCGTTTACGTGTATGTATGTAGTTTACGGGTGTGTGCATATTTAAGAACAGGGGATTTAACCTGCATTTATAGCAAAAGTAGACCTACCATTAGTCCAGCAGTTCAGAGAAAGGGGCTGACTTATTGACAGTGGAAAAAAGTCTGTCAGCATTTCCTATCTAAAATAGTGGTTCTCAAATATTTTCACGCCAAAGACCCCAAAATTGATTGATATTGGCCACAGTCAGACCCCCATCTGAAAAGATTTTGTGCCAGGGACAGGGACCCTCATAACATAGATGTTGTGCCAGGGACAGGGACCCTCATAACATAGGTTTTGTGCCAGGGACAGGGACCCTCATAACATAGATGTTGTGCCAGGGACAGGGACCCTCATAACATAGATTTTGTGCCAGGGACAGGGACCCTCATAACATAGATGTTGTTCCAGGGACAGGGACCCTCATAACATAGATGTTGTGCCAGGGACAGGGACCCTCATAACATAGGTTTTGTGCCAGGGACAGGGACCCTCATAACATAGATGTTGTGCCAGGGACAGGGACCCTCATAACATAGATGTTGTGCCAGGGACAGGGACCCTCATAACATAGATGTTGTTCCAGGGACAGGGACCCTCATAACATAGATGTTGTGCCAGGGACAGGGACCCTCATAACATAGGTTTTGTGCCAGGGACAGGGACCCTCATAACATAGATGTTGTGCCAGGGACAGGGACCCTCATAACATAGATGTTGTGCCAGGGACAGGGACCCTCATAACATAGATGTTGTTCCAGGGACAGGGACCCTCATAACATAGATGTTGTGCCAGGGACAGGGACCCTCATAACATAGGTTTTGTGCCAGGGACAGGGACCCTCATAACATAGATTTTTCAAGTTTTTCTAAATCTTTCAATCATGGCCTATGTACTGTACAGTACAAGCTCATAACGTCAGCTTTTCGAAAATAGCCAATCTACAAACACACAATGAGCTGGTAGATCATATCTTTTCGAATAGCTGCTAAAGTATACAATCAGGTTAAAAATATTATATAGAATGCATGTGGAAGGGTTTGCTAGCGATGCTCAGGTTGGCTGCTCAGCGGTTGAAATGTCTCTGCTTCTCATCACTGCTCAAATCTTTACATCTGCTGTCCACTCTCCACCCTCTGCTTTGTTCTATTTGTCTATTTATCTGATAATATAATGATGTTGCTCACCGCCCATCATAACTTTTTATATACACAATGGTTCATGCAGTATATATAGAAGTTTTATTTATGTGTGTGTGTGTGTGTGTGTGTGTGTGTGTGTGTGTGTGTGTGTGTGTGTGTGTGCGTGCGTGCGTGCGTGCGTGCGTGCGTGCGTGCGTGCGTGCGTGCGTGCGTGCGTGCGTGTTCTGCAAAATCCTGAGAATGTAATACTCTCAAATAAATGCTTAGTTGGCATTGAAGCTTTTACAGGGTACACGTGCATTTGCATGCACATGCATATAAAGTACTTGTGTGAGCACTCCATTAGGACTATATTGGGCCCCAGTGAAACATGCTGAGTCATGTCCCAGGAGACAATCACATGCATGTCAGAAACCAGTGATCCCTTGTTACCATGGCAACCGTGGCTCCGACACCCCTTTGTGGTTGCGATGGAAAATGTGGTGCAACAGTAGTTAAGTTGGTCATAAATTTGTGTTAGATGTGTGTGATTGAGGGGAGGGAGTGTGCATGTCTTTCGCGCAAACTGGGCGTCTCTTTTGTCTCTGTGCCAAGAAACGTGGGGCAGCAGCCATTTTTAGGACTGTGCATTTAAACCAGTGAGTCACGTCCACCTCAAGCTTGATTGTCTCTGATTGCGCCGTCATTTAAACATCAGCGACGCAACCTCACAGCGTTTTTATACGATACTGACAACCTTTCATTGTACTGTAAAAAGGACTGCGGGCCTTTTGTTTCAGATTATTGCCTGAAATATTAATGGCCATCTACTGGAACCAAGTTAATATCGTTCCTTTAACACCGGGACAATAAAACTAAGGGCCAAAATCATTGGGTCCCTCTAAACACACTGTGGGGACCGACACAAATTGGCCAGAAACATGATTAAATCAAGAAAAAAGAAAAATATGAATATTTTAACGAGTCACTCACTCTCTATAAATATGACCAGAACCGCAGAATTCATATATAGAAAATGAAAGACCGTAGCTTTATTGAAAATGTGGTCAGGTTATCTGTTTGAAGTGTGTATCAGGAAAAATCATTTGTGTGTGTGTGTGTGTGTGTGTGTGTGTGTGTTTTATATACGACAGACAGGGTGGAAAACAAGCAAACATAGCAACCAACCATCAACCATGACATTGTAATCATAGGTTGGAACAAAAGAAAACTGTCCCCCAACACCCCATGTCTCTCTAGGAGAAATGATAGGATTAGAAAATGATGTCATGTCATTCCAGAACCCCCAACATGCAAACACAATTTTTAACAGGAACAACCCATGCTGTGGCTTCTCAGCTTGTCCCATACGTAGCTAGCTGGTTTCTCACAGAGAGAGAGAAACTGTTTAGAATCTAGCTTAGTTTCTCATTGCGTACAGTATGCCAAGGGGAAAGGTACATTCTCCATCAGTGAGCTCTGTTGTCGAGGACCATACTGAGCACCTGTTTCTGAATAAAATATAAGAGAAATTAATTCAACTAGAAAATTATATGAATCATCATAATCATCTTTCTTTATTATCATTTATATAAACATTTATTGTTCAAATTGTAAATTGTATAGATTGGAATTGGATCTGCTGACATGCTGTAGGACAGTTCACATAAATAAACACTAATATAAAAGTGGTAAAATAAAAGTAAAAATGATTAATGAATAAAAAAGGCGTGTGCAAGACAATTGATCTATGCAGTCTGTGTCTAACGTCTATGCAGGTGGAGGTGAACCCATCCTTGGACATGGCCGAGTCAGACTTCCATAACAATGTGGTGCGATGCCGGTGCAAATACGACGGAGCACGAGTCTTCATGTTTGGCTGCCACGCAGGTATAAAGACTCCTTCACGTCTGAAAAGATATGTCATCTTTTTGTAAACCACTCTAAATTCCACCCTGTGCCTTGACTGCTCAGCTGAACCTCTCCCTCCATTATCTCCATCCACTCCATCAGGTGATGCTTACAGCCCAGAGGTGGAGGACCTGTTTGAGCACCAGCGTCAGATCTCCAATAACTTCCTCTGAATGAAAAACATTGAGTCGGAGCTCAGAAGAACTTAACATCTGAACAAGCCCTCGTCACACCTCCACAGCCAATCAGGAGGACGTACTTTCAAGCACAAGGAATATTCCAAGAAAGGAGGAACATCAAAGAGACTTTCATAAAGCGTCTGCCTTGTCCTGCAATAAACATTCGATAACAGTAGATGGGAAAAAATGGGGTTGAACAGGATCAAGGTGGGGAAAGGGGATCGTAAATGGGAAGGACACTGAGGGATTTCATGAAAACGTTTGAAAACACAGATCCCCCAAATGCAAGATCAGATTACAACCATCTACTGTTTCTGCTAGAAAGATTCTGAGAGAGGGATGATGTATGTAGAAATAGGAGACAGATAAACAAAGGAGACCGACCACAAAAGGACTTTCAGGAAGTGGTCAAAATCATCGGACGTCACCATGGTAACAAAACCTAGAGTAGTTTACAGTTTAGAATGTTTTATTTTTTGTTTTAATTTCCCTTGATTCAAATGTAACCACAGTTATAAAGTAACGACATGAAGGCACATGAGTACAATACAGCCCTATGTTTACAGTACATGCCATCCATGGAAAGCTTCATTTATACTCCGTCCATTGCACGACAAGTTGTTTGCCAACAAAAAAAGTCAAGCGTTGTACTAGAGTATAAATTAGGCTTAATAAAGACACTTTCTAGTAGTAGAGTATACAAATTCTCAGTTTTACTTGTTCTTAGACTTTCACTGTTCATAATTACAAAAGCAGTACTGTATTTACTGTAAAGAAAACTGTGTGCTTTATTTTTAAAGTATTGATAGTGTTTCATGGTGCTACTTTGCTTTATTTGAATAAATATTGTAATGTATTGCAAATGTATTGTCATGTACAGTTTTATATGACCTCTTGAGGTCAATAATTTATACAGAATTTCATGTACAGCTTTGACTTGATACATAGCTGTGTTTTGTACTGTTAATTTTATTATGGCAAATATTTCTGTTTGTTGTTTATCTGTCAAACACCCACAACTTTAGATGAGATCTGGTTGTACCACAGTGTTGAGCCTTCAACACTACTTTGCAATGGTAGAGAAAGAATAAACATCAGATTGTCGAACTATGTTATATTTGGGGCATGCTTATTTGACTAACTATATAGTTTTTGAGGTAGAAAATGTGGAAATGTAGAGTGGAAAAAGGGTACGTTTTGGTTTCTTCAGTCACTTTTTAAGGAAAAATAGCATAGGGAAATGTTATTTAACTGAACAGTAAAAAGACTTTGGAATGAAATTGTGGTTTTACCTATCGCAAGCAGACAAATTGTTTTAGACATTAACTGCTACATGATATTGTGGACAGTCTTAATGCTATCAAGATCCCTTTCTCTTACATTTTAGCACATTCACTCTACTGGCTACAAATGGTTCAAAAGGCCATGGTCTTCTTCAGCAACTCGCTTCCCCATCCTTTCCTAGGGATCCTGAGCCAACAAGTGTTTTATGGTTGTTTCCAACCTCATTCCCACTGACGAACACACACAAACACACACCACACTGTGGAAACTCTCACAGCTGCCTGCTGTTACTAAATAAATTAGACCATGCTGTAAATATGCTGCTTATTTTGGTCTCACCCCCACCCCTCACCATGTGACTTGGAATGGAATTTACAAATGTATTTACAAATTGATATTCACAGACGAGACTATAGGTAAATGGAAGTTTAAAGACTTTGATCATGCACTTCCAGAATGCCCTGAGGAAAGGTGTTCCACTGTTCCTTTTAGCGTTCGTTATTTTGATGTTGTCCTCAATGCTATTTCCATGCACTGCAAACCATTGGCTGAACTCTTGTACCTCGTTGAAAGGGAACATATCATCCTGAAAGAAACCACTCACGCTCCCATTCAAATGCTGTTCTAACAGACGTAATTACGTAAATTACGCATTTACGCCTGATTTATACTTTAATCATATGAAAAGTTTGGAGATCTGCTATTTTTGGCGAGCCACATCATCTTGCTCTTGCTACAAAGTATAAATTAAGCTTTATACTGTACTTCATAAGTAGACATTTTGAATGCCATCCACTGTACTGTGTTTCTTGTCTGTACTGTAAAACAAAGAGAAACTCTAAAACGCTCTAAGAAAAAAAGTTTTAAGAAGTCACACATAAAGGTAATCACAGAAGCCCAACCACCAAGGATGACTGGATTGATTCCATGCCAGCACACGTCATGGACCACTAAAGAACCAGCAGAGCTCTTCGTTGTGGTAGACTGGTAGATTTATGATGCCTTCAATTGAGAATGCGTGTGTGCGTGTTATCCTAAGCTCTTCAAATATTTAATTTGCTCTGCGACACAGCAGCACCTTTGGGCGGCTCTTCGTTGGGCCAAGTTGGCACTTGAAACCGCCATTTGCTTGGTTGTGGTTCGAGTTTGTGTACTGGTCTAATGATTGTGTGTGGGGCACCCAGGCAGGCAGTTCTGTGGTACATCACCTCCTCATAAAGCCACCGTAAAGCTGGATATTATGGGAAGGGCTCAGATCTCACACGATGCTGGTTGAGAGCAGTCAAGAGCAGCTCTGGGCCGGGAGCAGTGGTGGGACAAGTACTCATATTTCTTACTTAAGTAAAAGTATCAATACTGCAATATATAAATACTCCATACTCATAATTAGATTTTCTTTCGGAGGAATGGAAATAAGACATATAGAGATAACCACAATCTGCTTTAAGACCTACCAGCTGGAATTGTAATATTAGAAATAAAACAGGAGTATTAAAGTAAAGTATTTAAAATGATTTATTAAATTACAAATGACAAATTATAGTGACACATCTGACCATTTGTTATTGTCGGACAATTAAAAGAGACAAACATAACACCATTGAAGTGTTTGGTTTCCTCTCTAAAGTTAATACCAGAAGAGATGTTTGAGTATTCTTCGGTCTCTGGGGGTCAGGTAACTAAAGATAATGGATACTACAAAACAGACATTTGTTAAATGCCAGATCTAGCCTTAAGTCAATACATAAAAAAAAGAAGGTATGCTTAATATAACATTAAAAAAAAAAGAACAAGGTAAGCTTATAACAGAATTTTCAAAGCACATTCCCAAAAGCTTTATCAGTTGGGTCTGTACACTTTAAGACCCTAAACTGTACATATCAGGACTTAGGACAGTGGTCAAATGACAAAATGCCATGACCATCTCAGTTTCATTGTGACTAGGGTGCTGGCTGGCTAGGGGTGCCGAGTGGCTCTGCTAGTTTGTAAACAAACAATATGCTCCTAGTGAGCACGAGGACCTGGGTTCCCCACCCTGACGTCACCCTACACACCGACCTATGTGAATTATAAATGGCCAAATAAATCTTATTTCATTGACTTAATCTGCAAATTGGACCCATAGTCCAAGAAGAAATGGAGCACACAGGTTCTTATCATGTTGATACTAAAACGGCACAAATGATTAGTCAGTGGGAAGAAATTCTTGTACAATCACAGCAGTTCTAGAAACTCTACACATCAAACAGGGTTACATAATAGTGAATATGGAATTAATAGTAAAAGTTCTGTCTCTAGTATCTATCTTGCGGTTGAGTGATGCCATTAGACTATCATAAACACATACCTGGACTACATATCCTGCTATACACAAAAATGTCTTTGGAAATAGTGCATCCGTGTTGCTGTCACTAATGAAATGGGCTGGTTCTACTTGATGGTTCATAGATTAAGGAACTGGTTCATTGATGCAACAATGGAAGGTAGTGCATCAGGGCCCTATACTAGACTGTTCCATTTTCGGTCTACATTAAATGTCTTCAGTGAAAATAGCTGATTTACAAACTCCCGCCTCTTATCTCATGCATTGAAAGTGGCTCTGACACAGAATCAGCGTAGATGTAGACAGACAGTGTAGCAGGCGACTGTTGCATCTGGCTCATGCCTCTAGTCTACAAGGTAATTATCAGTTCCTCAGGGACGTGATGGGGAGATGAGGTGCAAGACAACTGGTGACATCTGGTGCATAAAGCTGGGCACAGATTGCATGATTTGGGCCAGTTTGCCCACACCGATTACATGTTATGATCGTGAGGAAAATCCATGCTCCAGGGAGAAGATCCAGATGTTTGGTCGGGACCATGGCTGTGTAAGCAGCTCAAGGAAAGATGCAAGCTATCGCCAACAGAGTCTGTCTGTGAGGCTAAGATCTTTTTTTCTTTTTCCACTGGATTGTCGGGAGTGAGTAGTGGACTACAGAACTGGGTGCATGGCAATGGCACGCACAAGGGGTACTAGTAATAGCACTAGCATTTTAAATACAGATTAGCAAATTTAGATATAAAATAGGTAGAGAGGCCGCACACACCAAGAATCAAATCTCAACAGGTTTATTTCTCTAGCCTAAAGGCTGTTAGCCTTAACGTTTGTCCTGATGTAGAGAAATTAGCCTGTTGAAATTTGATTCTTGGTGTGTGCGACCTCTATACCTATTCTATGATGATTTAAGATGCTTACGCACCATAAGTCAGAGCGCGGTGGTCACAAGAAAGTTGACCTTAAAGAATATACACATACATTGTCTGCATTAAAAGGAAATTACCTATTTTGAGCATCTCTGGTGTTACACTTACACACATAATTTCCATAAACCTAGTGCGTTTAGATTGTGCAGTCTGAACCCAGCTGAAGAGACTACAATGATGGACTAAAAGTGGGTGATGCAGTTGGTATGGAAGGATGTGGGGTGAGATTTGGAGCGGAGGAATTACTGCTAGACGGTTGCAAAAAACTAAATATGAGTCCGCAGCTCATTGTCCAGTGTAGAGGAGTAAACAGGGGTCACGTTGGTCCCTGCTGTATCCAGTCATCGGAGGAGGAACAAAAAGCAAGCAACCCTTATCACTGTCCTCCTTTCCCCTCCCAAGCATCTTCCTTCTGTTTGGCTGCCAGGCGCTTTTGCTCTGAAAAGCAATAGATCACAATGCAGCTTAATAATATATCAGTCTGCAGACCAGACCACCCCCCCCCCCTCCACCACATTGTGAGGACTCGCATATGGACAACTTGGATGCATCATGTATTTTACTTACACACACACACACACACACACACACACACACACACACACACACACACACACACACACACACACACACACACACACACACACACACACACACACACACACACACACACACACACACACACACACACACACACACACACACACACACACACACACACACACACACACACACACACACACCTGTTTGCAGACTTCAAGGTACACTTCAAGTTATTTAAGTATTTATTTAATCTTGCAAAATGAAACAGATTACCTCAAATTTTGACACAGCAGGAGATTCAGTCACAAAGACTGAAAAGTGAAAAAAATAGCTAGTGTTTCAACAGGAATAGTGACTGACTGCATTTCAATCAGGGAACGATATCAGTAATGATATGGGGTTCCTAAGGGCACATTCGAGGATTGATGCTCATGCATTGTTGCGATATGTAAGGAAAAACAGAAGAGCAACTCTTCCTCAGGTGACTCAGTATGTCAGCAAGAACTATATAGAGAGGGATGTTATACTTATAGTAGGGCTGCAGAGCATAAACCCCTCATTATTTCAAAGACAAATGCACAGTTGAGATTTCAGTGGTGCAAAAACCATAGGCACTGGTCTACAGAGATGTGGGGAAAAAGTGATATGGTCAGATGAGTCATCCTTCACCATATTCTCCACAAGTGGTCGTGTGCATATGTGGCATAGGAGAACGGTACAGGCCTGAATACGTGACCCATTCAATGGAGGGGTCTGTGGCTCTGTTATGCTGATTGATCACCTTTATTCTATGATGAAAATGTCAATCCAAATGTACTTCCAGGATCGCTAACAATTCACAATAAATGTGGTGTCACTGTTTGGTTTGAAGAGTAAATTCTATGACCTCATTCTATGGCCTTCACATCAATCACATCTCAACTCAATTTAGTAAATATAGGAGATTTTGGAACAACGTGTTCAGCACTCCCTACCAGCATCATCAAAACCCCAAAGAATGGTGTTCCATCCCTGCAGTATACTTCCAGAGACTTTTGCACTCTATGCACATTGAATCTGCTCTGGTGGTCCAACACCTTACTAAGACACTTTGTTGTTTTTTCCTTGAAAAGTTTCACCTCTCTGTATTCATTGTTGACAGACTGTACATCTATCATATATGTGTGTAAGTGTGATAAACTGTTAGCAGCATCTTAGCCCTCCGTAGAACGTGACGTGGCAACCATTCCTACCACACAATATTCACCACTTGCATTGACATTTACTGTTTATTGTGATCTCACATAAAGATCACACAATAGTGTTCCAGTGCCAGGAACAAAGGACCTATTTTAGTTTGTTCTTCTCAGGGCCCTCACTTCAGTGCGGAGTGGCTTCTTAGTGGACAGCCACTTGTGGCTTTCCGTGCCCCTATATACTTATGTTCCTTCTGCGAAGGGGAAATGACTGCTACACTGATTATAGACTTGCTATGATCTGCACGCAATACAGAACAGAAGGGATGGACATCAATGCCCCAAAAGTATCAGCTTGCAATAGTGCTTGTCATTTTATCTGTTAAGATTAACAGCAGCTCCCACTTGTGGCAGAAAACTTGCAATGCAAGCATGAGGTTTGGCAGTTGTACCAACAACTGCTTCGTATTTATAGGTTAACCGAGTGTGCAAGGTCTCACTCCCTGCGTCACATGCCTAGAGCAATTTGGAGTTAATGCTGACAAATGTTTTGTCATTGATGAATAGAATTGGAAACCATCCAGTGACAGGCCCATGTTATCAACAACATGTCTACCAGATTCTGAGGGTGACTGGACACAGCTTGATAGTATTTGATTGACTGCTGTTGACCACAGTGCAGTCCCAGGCACCCCATTCGACTGGTATCATGTATTGAATCGGCGAAATCATCAGTTATCAGCACGTTTGAATGGTGCCAAAATGTCCATACTGGCATCCTCACTGTTCAGTATGTCATTATCTGCGATTGTAGCATTGTCATTATCACTGATGTCCTGACGGAGGCGCGCCGTGTCTGGTGGCCATGAGCTACGTGAGGCACCGCCGAGCGAGGCGCTAGCCGAGCGAGTCGCCGTGCCGAGCGTTGCGAAGGCCACCAGACCCGACTCAGCGCCGTCCGAGTTACGTCCTGATAGGCAGAGAATAGTATATATATTAGTAGCTCCTAGTTCCATGCACAGACAATAGTTGGAAATGACACGTCCACCAGGGGGAAACCTTGACCAGGCTATGTGGTGTGCTATGTTGGCACCATTCAAACGTGCTGATAACGGATGATTTCGCCGTTCCAATGCAGAGATAACGGTCGAATCCGCTGTCCCAGGTGCTATAGCCATTAGCCAACATTCTAACAATCATGATATGTCTGAGTTACCTCTGGCTTCCTGGAGCTTCTTTTTCTCAGACTCGCGGTCTTCCTTGGTCTGGTTGCTCTTCACACCCAGGGCTCCGATCACCATCCTACGGGCCAACGCTGCACTTGTTTGGGGTCGCTCCTTAGCAGGCAAAAGGTAGTCTGGAGGTTGGTTTAAAAGATACGATAGATTTGCCGTTAATATGGATGCAATAATGATGCAATAGACATGGGCATTACGGTTCCACTGTGACTTTCCCTATAGTAATCGCCCATTGAAAATCAAACGTACAGTATGGCCAAACTGCATCATTTAGGTTCAGGTTAGGTACTTTACTGTCACAGCCAATATATTTAAAGCAATGTAATACATAATACATTAATTATTTTACCATAAAACACTGGTCCACCCTTCTTTTAAACTTTGCAACTTGGAAATCAATAAAAAGCTGCTGTGGACACAGGAGCAGTGAGTGATAACAATAAATATAATCAAAGCTAAGATACCTCAATACCCATAAATGTATGATGGAATTGTAGTTATTTTTAGAAAATAAATAGCTAGTCTTGCATAATGCATATCCATGACTTTCGTTTTTCTTTTCTAATTACAGTTATAAGCCTTGACCCTGTCAAATGTCAGAGCAATTGAATAAGTAAAACCATATAAACCCAGGTACCTTAATGAAATGTGTATTAGAACACAGACAAAATTATTCAGGAACCACAAGGGTCTCAACTCTCAAGAGTCAATCTCTAGGTATGATGTGCAGCAGAATATCCCAGAATTGATTGTATATTATAATATGTTTTGTTTTTAATGGCCTTAAAAGGTAGGGCAAGTTAATTGCTAATGCTAGACTCAAAAACATACTTATTTCCTTTGTTGGCATACAAATTAATCAATCCGAGCTAGCTGACAATATGATTAGCATCTCTGAATAAAATATGTGTAAGCCCAACGTGTGATGCAAACCTGAGCAGCTGCGAGCTTTGGCCTTGGTAGTGGCAGAGGATTTGGAGAGAGGCCGCACCTTCATCAAGGGATGGTTGGACTTCAAAGCCTCACGAGCTGACAAAGAACAACAATACATATCATTCAGTGATGTTTATGTGCATTTTAATATAACGAGTGCATTTGGAGATCATGTATAAGTCAGACCATGTAATAGAATTGAATTACACTTAGTTACATTCAAAATGTTAACTGTTCAGTTTTTTTTATACCAACCTGCTATGGGGCTGGAGAAGAGGCCCAGGGCATGGGAGTCATCAATAAACTGGACGTCAAAGCCCCTCTGTCTAAACACACACACACACACACACACACACACACACGAGTTGGGAATTCCAGAAGTGACTAAAATTACACTTGAAGCCTTGTGAGTTATGAATGCTTCGACTACCAAATCATCTTGTACTTACTGGTAGGACTCAAAGGACTTGACGAGATCATCTGTCTTGAACTCTGCTGGGAAGTCATAGATCTCTATGATGTGAGACAGCTCGTCCTCTCGGAGGTCGACGTCTGCATCTCCATCTCTGTCCATGTTGTAGTAGTCAAACCTGGCCTCCTGGATTGACTCTTTCTTCCTGCCTTCCTTCACAGCCAGCTGAATGAATGATCAGACAGCAAAGGACAGATGGGGGGTGGCGGGCCATGACATGTGCAGTGTCAGTGTGTGTAAACAATAATGGAAGGATGAGGAAAGTGACAATGTTCAACAAACCTCCTAACAAATTGTTGTTCTACTAGTTTCATAGTCACAGGTTTCTCTTCCACTTTGCATAAGAAATTAGATTGATCAACTGGAGTCGTTCACTTGATAAATTGCCTACCATCACTTAGTAAATTTAGGTAGAACACTCACCTCTTCAAGATGTGGGTCCAGACAATCCCCATCATCGTTGAACAGTGTGTCCCAACTTTCTCCCTCCTCCTCCTCCTCCTCCTCCTCTTCCAGACGTGAGCCAACCTCAGCTTCTTCTCCCTCACCGGCCGAGGCGGTCTGTCTAGTTTCATCATGCAACCGATCCGCTTCCTCATCAGGTTTGGCATCACCATTCTGCATCCCTCCCTGTTCTCCTGCTCCTTCAGATGCTGCAACCCCAGCCTTGTTTTTCTTATTCTTAGCATTCTTCCGTGCCTTGTCTGTGTAACGAGGTCTGGGTTTTGGTTTAGCTTCTCCCTGGCTTTGGGGTTTCTCCCTTGATGCTTTATCGGGTTTCTTTGAGCCTGAGGGAGTCACAGTCGAGGGCGGAGTTGGGCCACTGTCTTCCTTTGGCGCTTGCTGCTCCATTGTCAAATAAGCTACAACAGTCAGTGGCCATTATGAGGTGATGGGGGTGAAAACAAAGGCGTCATTATAAGTCATGTTATACAGTTGTTTTCTAACATTCTGTTCCAACTCGTTCTGATAAGTCTTTGGCTTCGTTTTGGTGTTACATGTTTTAGTTTCACTAAGATTATAATATTTGACCGCAATCCAACGCCTCCATCCGGAGCTGGAGCAGAAATGACACATCATGCACGATAGCAGATTACGATGCTATGCTACCTAGCAATTTAAGATCCACCAGATGCAATTCATTTTCAATCTAGAGAAGCACGTATACTTACTAACGGCCTTTTGCCCCCTTAACAACTGCTATTTAGATTATTTCATTTAAAAATCACAGGATTTAAACAATAAATGAGTGAGGATTTGTAACTACCCAGTATTCACCTACCTACCGCTGTTTGTTTGGAAGCAGATTTTCCTGTCGCACTGCTGACGCATTTCATAGGCGTTCGCGCTATGGATTATGGGACATGGTGTTGTTATGGTCAGACTGACGCAGAGAGTTCAGAGTTCGGAGGGGTCAGAAAACAGCGCTCGAGCGCCGTTCATGATGCAGCCCTGGAGTGTGACCCATGGTGTGACCTTATATATTAATAGAGACGGCACCCGGAGGAAACCCTGAGGCGAAATGGACATAGTGGCCTTAGGCATTCCATTCTGCATATTAATATATATACTATAGTGTGACAAGCTGGAGTTTGAAATTGTTTTCAACGAGGGCGGCGCAAATATCAGCAATTTTAGGCATATGTGCACTGTGCAACATGACAACTAAAGTATTGCACAATGACAACTAAAGTCTCTATAATGTTTATATTGTACTATTACTAAAACACAATCTAAAACAAAGGAATTTAAGATTATTAAAGCTGGACTGTTGGCGTTCCACAAGGAAGCATACTAGGGCCTGCATTATGTTCATATATTTATGTAAAGTAAACGACATGACATCAGCTTGTGACTACAATTGTTCCTGTTCACAGATGACTCAGCACTGCTGGTCTTGGACATGAACAAACTGCAGGTTGAAAAGGCCCTCAGCTCTGAACTCGGTAGAATCTGCACCTGGCTCACGGATAACAAACTATCTTTACACCTTGGAAAAACTGAATCCGTTCTTTTTGGATCAAGCCGTAATCTCGAGATTACTGCTTGATTACTGCCTTGCTGATCAGCAAGGCAGAATATGACTTCTTGATTAGAGTATGGGTGACAGTATTATCACGCGAAAAGATGAAATTACCTACCTAGGTTCCATCCTGGAGGCAAATCTTTCCAGTGATAAAATGGCCACCAACGTAATCAAAAAAGTTAACCAAAGAACAGGATCTCCTCACTGGTCGACAAAAACACCTTGAAGGCCCTTGTACAAGGTTTCTTCGACTATACATGCACCTCTTGGTACCACAGTACCTCAAAGGCCCTTAAAACAAGGCTCCAGACTTCCCCAAACAAACTGGTCAGGCTTCTACTTGGCTTCACTCCCCGAACCCACCTCACTCACCCCTGTCCCCTGCCCACTTTGACAGGCTGGAATGGCTTAGGGTTGACGACAGAGTACAGCATCTTGCAATGGGTATGGTCCACCAGATTCGATACACCACCAAGATACCCATGTAGGCCTACCTGTCTAAATACTTCCCTAATGTTGAAGTCCACACCCACAACACCAGTGGGAGTTCAACAAACCATGTGCAACCCAGATTCGGCACAAACAAGGGACTAAATTAATTTTGCTCCTATGCCACCAAAATGTGGAACAGTCATTAAGACATTCGAATCCCTTGACTCCTTCAAAACCGCTCTGAAAGGGCAAGCTGCAATTCAAAACTGGCCCCCGTAAAATCTGAATCCCCTACCCACCCCCTTTTCCCTCACTATATGTTTTCCCCCGCTTTTTACCTCTATGATGTTTCCTGTTTTTGGCTATATAGAAGTGTATAATAATATTATACGTCTCTAAATGTTTTGATGAATTGAAAACGGTGGGCCCTATTGTAAACAAGTGTAATGCTTTATGGTGTCGTCCAGTTAACAGTTTTTGTATTGAGTTGTGCTTGAAATGTACTGTAATTCTGCAAACTGTTAATAAATAGCCTACTTTTAATCAATCAGTATCAGTCCAGGAGTCTAGAAGAGCCGCCATTGGACTGGTCCCATATAAAGTGAACAGAGTTGTCGTAACTGTCGTATTTCAATGGCTCTGGCCGGACGTATATTATATTATATTTCAGTTTTACGGGCTGATGATGATTTTTGGAGCCTTATGAATAAATATCTTTAATATTGATATTAACTATTATCCAAAGATCACATTTGAAGCCATATTATTACCGTAAACCACTTTCCACCCCTGTGTTATTGCAACCGTAGGCCGCAGTTACTATGAATTTCCTGTCCGTGTCACGCTTCTGGGCCCACATCAAACCCTGTACACTCAAGACACTGTCCCCCGCTGCCACCCTTAGATCTCCATATATGGAGTTGACCTGTTCTGACATTCCATATGTTGATCTGATCTCATCAAACCCTGTACCTCATCAGGGTTTGATGAGGTCCATATATGGCCAGACCTCAATCAAACCCTGTACACTCAAGACATGCTCCATATATGGCCAGTACAGAATTCATTCCATACTGTATGTTTATCTGATCCCCCACTGCTGGGCGACAGCCTGTCACCCAGGTGGATGTGTGCACGCATCCGCCTGGGTGCCCTCAGGGCGCCCTCAGGGCGTCTTACTGGTATTATCTGAATTTGGTCATCATACTTCTGTCACACATCATTTGACATCCCATATATTTGTGACACATTGCACTCTTGATTCATTTCATCCACTTAATTGAAACATCCAAAAGGACAGACTAATTAAGTAGAATACATTCTCACAGGCCTGGACACCCTTTATCAGTCCTCAATCAATCATTTTCATTAATGCTTGTTTCTGTGTGAATGTTTAAATCTACATCTGGGTCTAAGCAAAGATAAACTTCAGGGTGGGGCCACAGCCTGGTCATCTCTGAATTCAGAACAGAAGACAAAATTTGCAAAAGTATCTCTAATAGAAGGGACAGCTTCTCAAAATCACTAGAACAAAAATAAAAAATGATTTGTGTCAGTGAGGGACAAACTTGTTATATTAAGATTATTTACTTAATTCACAGTGATCCCTGTCACTTATGAAAATAGTTCTGTATTAGATTTAAATGCCAAATAAACATAATTCGGGCTGTTACATAAGACGGTTCGCAGAAAGGCCTTTGTCTCCCTGGGTGACAGGTGGCACAGTGATAGTTTGACAGCGATGGGCAGCTGGACCTGCTACTGGCCCATAGACAGAGTGTCTCACATCTCAGTCCTCAAGGTCACACAGTGCCTTTATTGTCTCTGCATGTGTGTGTGTGTGTGTGTGTGTGTGTGTGTGTGTGTGAGAGTGAGAGAGAGAGAGCGCGAGGGGGAGACAGACAGAGTGGGTGAGTGCTGGAGAGGATACAAATTTGAAATCATTTTCAAAGAGGTTCACTGGTTTTCCCAAGTGTTTTTCATCATTCTCATGTATATCAGCTAAACTCCTCACTCCAGTACTTCCTCTCTCCTGGTTTCCCGTTTATGTTTAGGCCTATTTGACATTCATATTTCCTTCACACCTCCACCCCTTTTTCTCTCCTTTCAAGTTTTGCTCCATTTTGCGTATGGAAATCTACTGTATTTTGTCATTGAAATCAATAAATGTCAACTGTGTTGCACGCCTGAAACACAAGGAATCAAACCTGATTAAAATAGTTCCAATCAACCCCTTCATGGTGATTATAAACCTCTATGGGCTGATGGTTATCGAATGATGCACAGAAAGAAAACAGATACCTTAATATTGTGGTGATGAAGCGGTATTTATTTGATGTTGGTCATACACACCTCATTACCATGTGAATTAAACAAAAAAAGCAGTATTAAAATTTGTTTCTTGAAGGCTAATTTATACTTTGTTGCACAACGTTCTTGACACGCGTTGCTCGATAAAAATGACTTATTTTCAACTGGAGAAGGTGTTGCATTGACACTTATTTCTGTTGAAAACAGGGTCATGTGATAAAGTATAAATTTCCCTTTCAGTTTTGCACAAATACTGTACTGTAACACATTCACATTTAGAGGAATCATTTTGGCAGTTATGGTTCTTTGGAGATTTATACCATAATAAAAGGAAGGGTTGTGTATTTTGAACATGATACATGGACTTAAGGAAGACTTTAATTCATTCACTCTCCAAGGACTGCTACATTTAATGTACAGAATGTATTTGCATAATCAACATTGTGTGAGTTGGTCCCGTACATTGTAACCAAGAGGTTAGTGTACAGTTGTTTGTGTCTATGAGCATGTGCATTGAGCATGTCATTGTAGATTATGTAATAAATAACATACAAGCCGCAAGTTTGAAAGTCTACAGACTGCATGTACAGAATGTACATGGGGGTACTGAGCTACATTCAATAGTTACCAGTTAGATAACATGATTCAAATCACAGCAGATTGGCTGCTGCTGTTTCCTAGCCCGTCTGGGAGCACTATAGGTTCCAGGTATAGGTATACTGGCTATGCACTTGACCCAATCAAATCTTTGCATATATCAACATCATTTGCTCACAATTCGGTAAAATGACATTCCACATTCCAGCATGTTTTTGAAAGACTAACTAACTGTTTGGCGAATGCGTGGTAATATGTGGTTTCACTTTCTTTCTTTTTTAACACTTAATTAATCCCCCAGCGGTTGATGGTAATGAGCTGCAATAATGAGCTTTCTGTTTGGTTGACACTAGGTGGGGTCTCATGTGAAATCTCTTCCATCCCTAGAAACCTGCACATGAGTCAGTCCAGGGCAAGTATAGCAGTGTGAGATAAGGAGCAACATGCCTGGCAGTTGTTTAGTTTTACATGCTAGCAACATTCCTTTATTGGAATTTAGCCAAGAGCTCTGTATCTCTTGTCTCATCTCCTCCAGATGTAGACATCCACATGGTGTTGAGTAACAAAACGTTTAAGTGGTGCTCCTTGTCATCGACCAGTGCTACCGGATGTAGTGCTGCTGCCTGAGCTGGAACCACTGGAGCCTCGGTCCTCATAAATAGAAATTTCAATCTAATGAAAGATGAGTTAAGGGTTGATGATGTAACAGGTGTGAAGTTGATCAAGACCCCCCACACCACCCATCCACAAGCCCCCCACCCCCCCCCCCCCCCCCCAACACACACACACACAAGTAAGGATACAACCCTCATTCCCCTTTCAATAGGATCTGTGATGAGCAGCCCTCTGGGAGCGTAGATCTTCTCATTTTGTTCTTGAATATACTTGCCAATCTTCTTAAGTACCTGACATACAGATTGAGAGAATGAAAGAACAAATCTTAATGGTACCAAATTATCAACCCAGGTAATCCTGGGCCAGTGAGAGACAGATCTCTAGTCTTACCTTCTCATAGCGTGTCTCCATGCAGAGGAAGATGAGGTAGGCTGTGGAACAGGCCAGGCATCCCTCCAGGTAGGACTGGCCTCCAATCTTCTCCGCCTCGGTGTAATAATTATTCAATGTCTTCACAGTGTCCTCAAACAGTGTCCGCTCAATCTGGAGACACGCATGAGCATAGCATATATACGTTATCCTACTGTGAGTAAGGTGTGCATCCAGACATGAGCATAGCATATATACGTTATCCTACTGTGAGTAAGGTGTGCATCCAGACTTGCCAGATAGGTTGTTAATTTCCAACAGGTTGCACACACAATAAAGCTCGAGTCATTATGTTTTGCAAGCGATGCTGTCATAATACAAAGTATAAATTTGGTCATTCAATGCATCCACACTTTTACACACAAACCACACCTTTCTTCAAATATTGTATTACTGCTGAGCGACCTTGTCACCGAAGCAGAGATCATGCCTAACAGCGATTGCACTCTTACTTGCGAGCTACACAACATGGACACAAATACACACACATCTACTCACTGAGTCACACAAATATGCCATTGAACTGAAAAGGCATGACATTTTGCCCCACGCCCCCTTACCCTGCTTTCCAGTTCAGAGGGGAACTTAGTTTGAAACTTGCAGGTGGTGCCTTCGCTATAGTCCCTCTGAATGAAGACTTTGTTGGCCAGCGATGCATTATGCCTCAGCTCCTGTAGGTTGTGGAACTAGAGGACAAACAGCACACAGAAAGCATATTCAAACTCATTTACAGGTTATTATCACCGGAGATTTAAGCTTAATGTATGTATATGTTGCATCATAACATGTTGCTAGATTGTATAAATGATGTTTGGTGAGTGACACTGTCATTATATGGAATACCACGCCTCGTACCTATTACATTTGAATGTTTACAAACTATGGCAGATGCTGTTGCATTTAGGGATATTGGATGTTAGACGACAAGCACTCAGCATGTGATCAATCACTACTCGACTCTTGTCCGTTGGACCAGAGCCCAGTACTGGACATACTATATCTTATCTTTCATTCTCTCTCTGGCAGGATATGGAAGCAAGCTGCAAGAAGATGGTACAACATTTCACTACAACTCACAACAGATCAATTCAGCAAAACCAAAACAGGATTGTTTAATCCTGAATGAAAACACAATTTGTATAACAAAAACCGAGACCGTTTGTTACAGATGAAGGTCGCGGGTGGGAAGCGGTTATCCCGATGTCGTCGAGCATCATTCGCTCTTTTTATTTGTATTGTTTAACATTACCGGTTCAGACAGAGAAGGTGCACGAACGGTCGCTGTCCGCGGTGCTGAACAGTGAACACTTTGCGTGTGCAGTGTGTGCACCGTGCAGTCATAGCGCGATCATCATAACATCATTCACAGTGGCAACAACATGACATGACACTGGATTAACGGGACAACTCAACACACAAAAAGAGATCTGCTTTCACAAAAACAGCTTAACACCGCGAGGTCTGCTTGATGATCCGCTGTTTCTGCCCCACATTTAAATTAAAAAGAAAAAAGATCAAAGCAGTTCCGTCTTCTTCGCCGAATATAATGGCACCCAAAGAAGCTAAGGCTAAGTGTCTTGCTTGACACATTTGATTTGACCAAAGAAAAATACATTTGTTTCAATCGAGCATGCTGCGATTGAGCCAAGCAATTTAACCTTGTGTAGCCTGTAGGATAGGCTGTGCCATGCCTAGACACTGTTGGCAGCATTAGCGCCTTCATATTGTAGACAGCCCAATACACTTATAAACGCAGTGTTTCAAGACCACAAAAATAAGCACATCAGGAGATTCATTGTCGTGTTATATTCTCACCTCCGTCGCCATGTTGCCATCCGTGGCCGTAGAGACGAGTCTGTGCTCAGTGTGCTGAAAATGAAATCGCTTTGGAGACGGATTGGAGAACTGACGGGGGGAGGGGAAGAGAAGGCGGAGAGACCACATGAATAGAGCAATATGGGCGTGAAAACAATGTGCATCCAAGAGCTTTTTTAATTTATTATTATTTATCGTTTTAACGACGTAATGGCAATTTCCAGTTAAGAGTTAAAAGTGACAAACACCTCTGGCAACTTACTGGGTTTTAATAGTTTAAATGAACTTGTACTGAACATTAGGCAACAAGTCCCAATTTTCAGGTTTTCTGCCCAAAATGGAAACAAGACAGAACAGTTTTTTTTGATATTTTAATGGTCGAAGTTTAATATAATCAATGATATATGCATATTTCATCCTTCAAAATATACAGAACAAATCAATGGGTCATATAATGTGCATTTTCCAGGGAGTTTAAATTAAATATATATTAGATAGATACAGTAGAACATTTTACAGTAACATGTTTTATTATAGGATTACAATAAAAGCATAGCAACAACTACAATCATCCGTGTCTGAATCAGTTTTAAAAACGAAACTTTCCCTCTGGAATCCACTTTTTGTGTAATGACACCTCTATGGCAATACTTTTTCTAACAGTCTCATTTAAGCTTTTACAGTACAGTTCAACTGCTACATATCTAGTATCTTGACATTGCAAGACTAGAGATGAGTCACTTTTTTCTGCAAGGGAGGAGATGAGCTCATGTAAAAAGCACAACATTATCACCTAAGCTCACTACCCCAGCAACCACAGTTGAACCAACAGTTTTCCTTCATCCAGCAAAGGGAAAAGTAAAGGTCCTTCCTTTAGTTTGCAGGCATCTATTCTAAAGATAGATTGGGGGAGGGGTCTAAACCGTAACAAGTCTCCAGTCACCAAGAAGGTCCACTTCTTGGAACGATGGGGACAATGGCACGTGATTTGGGATCACACTGAAATTGTTTGCACGCCACGGCCCCCCCGAGGCGCTGCTAGAGTGTAAACGTCACACAGTCTCCAATTCGCTGGCTGTTTCCAGAATGCATAATAATATAAATAAGAGTTTATAAATAGATGTATAGAGATGGCCGTCATTAATTTAGTATGCAAATTTAGAAGTTAATTCAGTTCAGTTAACACCCCCCCCCCCCCCGCAGATCCCTCTCTCGCACATTCAAACACAATATAGAGACAGTCTGGGCGCGGTTTACACGGGGGCGTGGCGTGCCAACCATTCCAGTGCGATCCCAAATCATGCGACAATGACACCATCTAGCCTCGCATAGCCAGCCTTCATCTGCCTTTGCAATGCATATTGCCCCAGGCAGATTAAGTCTGGCCCCTCTCAATTGTGGGAGGACTTCACGGCCGAAGTGGTGACGAGCCAACCAGATTTGTCTGGAACCGGGCTATAACCAAACAGGGCCCAGTATTCAAATATGGGGCGAGACATTGCAAAAGAAATTCTAACACTGAGGCTAGAATCATGACTGGAACGTGGGACACTGGGGGTCAACAGGGGTCCTACAGTAACAGTGCAGGGAGCAGTCCTCTTCAGTGTATAAGCCCACCACCACGACATGAACATCTAACCAGGCAGCTGTTTACCATAGTGAGGGTGTCAGGAAGTTGAACATTATGGACAAGCACTCTCATCACAGATAGAAGAGCTTGAACTTTTGGAAGCCAAGGTGTTGTATGAGCGGTAGGTAAGCTGAAGGGTAGAACAGTGAAAGGTCCGCTGGTTGTCTTGGGAAATGAAGATAAAAAAACTAAACGTTCTGTCTTGCTCGGTCATGGCATCTTGTTGAGGGAGGAGTTGCAGGTGGCACAAACAAACACGGTTTCTCTCTGGGCCTCCGGGGCTGAAGAGGGGAGAGACGTGAGAGGACAGAGTTAGGCCCTGTGGCCACGTACCAAAGCATTTCTTCCTGAGCGCAGCATGTTTTCTAAACTGGAAATGTCAGCAGTGTGAAAAGACACCGTCAGTTAATGTTTGTTCTGAAAGTTCTATACATTTGACTCTTGCTCTTAACCACTTTAAACCATATCCCTGATTTGGGCATGTTATTAGGTGAAAACTGTCAAAAAACTGTCAGCGTATTTTCGCTATTTGTCATAATATGAAATACGGTATATGGCCTAAAGGGGAATACCACTCATTTTATACCTTTTTAATATACCTTAGAGTTGTTGTGGAAATAATAAAGGTCTGAAACGTGGGGTCATGTGATCAGTAACATTATGAAGTACAACTTTGTGATGTCACTGAGATGTTTTTTATTATTTCCACACAACTCCTAAGGTATATTAATGAAGGTATATTAATGACATAGTAAAATATTGAATGGGTGCAGTAATTCTGGAACAATGGCAGTAGTACAGTAAAATCTGTATGTAACTCTCAGGGTGCAGAAATTGATCTTTAAGTGTACATTTTACATTCTCAGTTAAATGAACAGTTCAGAATTCACTGTAGTAGTAATCCAGGTATTTCTTGTTGTATCCCGGCTTCTCACCTGTGGCTCCCATGCAGGATCTGAGCACCTTGAAGGAACAGCATCGAGAACAAAAGCTGTTGCCACAGTTACTGCAGCTCCTCTGAAACGTGAAGAGACACAAGGTCTATTATCATGTCTGTTATGTGTGAGAGGACACACACAACCACTGAACACGTCTCTGATTCTTGTTCATAGAAGGCTTGTCAGTCTCACCCTTTTCTTCAGCACTGAGAAGACTGCATTGCAGCTAGAACAGTTGCCTTTGGGGAGCGAGGAAGAAAGTGATAAAGAGAGAAGACAGAAAATAGACGTGAAAAAAGTAAAAAATATGGACTTGAGAATATTGTGATCAGGAGTGTATCAGGACACAACTGGTTGTGTGGGAGGAAGGAAGCGATATAGGGAGTAATCAGAGCTGACCTGTGGCCGTGGTGGGGTAACGCTTGCGTAGTTTCTCAGTCAGCATGGAGACCTTGCTGCGGATTGGTTCTTTGCGGCTAAGGAGGCCATTGTCAGAGATGTTATCATAGTCTGGAGGCCCCAAATGGACATCATCATCCTCCTGAGAGAGAGAGAGAGAGAGAGAGAGAGAGAGAGAAATAGATAGAGATTATCATCCACAAATTGAGTTAAAAACATAATTATCCCAGGAAACCTCAGCATTGGGTCAAGCTGGACGTAATTCACTGTGAAAACAGCAGAGGGCATCATTCACAATGATATCATTTTACGTCCCGCCATGGGAGTAATCAGTGGAGAACACCATGATCAAATTATTCTTGGCACATTCGATTTCTACTTTTTTGTAGTGGACTATAGAATCTTAAACACTCCGCCCTGTATTCTTTAGCCTTATTCCTTTTATTGTAAGCAGTATACAGAGGTAAAGAAAATAAATAAAGAAAATCCAAACAGACTGCTGATTCAGTCCATAAAATTGACAAAGTCTGTGTGTCTATTAGACCATTAACTATTACACCCACAGGAAATTACATTTGGCAACCACCACAAATTATGTTCCACATGGGACTAAAATCACACTCGGTTCAAACTTTGAAAGTAGCCAAGAAATTAACAGGTCACTAGCAGGGAGAACTTGAAGAGACTGGTAGGGATTAGAAACTTAATTCCCAAACATACTCGTTTGTTTATTTGTTCCTTTTGACCTTCAGAATGATAAACCCAACTGGGTGTAGGCCTATTATTAACCAAGAGATTTATAATAGAGCTCAAACAATCCATGAATTGTAAAACCTTTTATACCATCTGCCAGACAAACTATTGTCACACATAGCTGTGAACACAGATGACTGTATAGTCTGATCTTTCATTTCAGGTTTCAAGACTAATATACTCACTTATTAAGCCCAAACATTTAGTGACATTTGGAGGACAGAAAGGTCACATTTGCCCACCGACTATGTGACAGTAGGCAGCCAAAGGGCTGCTAACTTTAATACCACAGCCAGTCAATAAAACAAACAGACCAGTACAAATCTTATGCCTCTATGTTGCAGAATGCCTACAAAATGTGCATAATACATTTAACATGCATTTATTTACCAACAACACACACTGCAGGGAGATGAAGAAGACAGGACTATATATATATATTTGGAATATTTCCCATCTTTTATCAGACTTGCCAATCTACAAGAATGTCCACCTGATAAGACATGGGAAGATGAGCAACACAGATCCAAGTCATTTAAATTATTGACAACATTTTTACAACAAGGTTTCTTTGTTGCTGATGATGGAGGAGGGATGGGTAGATGAGGGACAGGGGGAGGGAAGAGGGAGAAACCACTTACCACTGAGACCAAAGGCGACACCTTATAAGGGAAACGGAGCAATACAAAAGAAAAATGTCATACAGTTATTACTATGAAATGTTAAATGTAAGACGTAAAATTTGGTCTTCACATGAGAAAGAGACATGCATACACACATTCTTCAAAACACAGAAAGATTGATCATAATGAGCAATGACCACACAATGTGAAAAACGTATCCTTATCCCTAAACTTCTTTGCCTTTTTTCTTTTTTTTTTTACTATTTGGAAAAACACATTAAAATTGTTCCACTAGCGCAGCCATCCCCAAACATGCACCCCGTTACCTCCGGACCTAGCTGATGCACCCCCAACGCTAAGTCTCGTTGTATTTGGCCAAAAATTATAAATGTTTTGTAATACGATTATGGCAAATAATCACAGAATGTCACTGCACTGAGAGACACGCAGCTGCTGTATACTCCCACAGCTGCTCTACCAGATTTTGCCGTTTGCGCTAAATAACACCATAAAACCGCCATTACGCTTTTCATGTCACACACCCCCTAGAGGGCGTTCACGCACCACAGGGGGTGCACACACCACAGTTTGGGAACCCCTGCACTAGCGGATCTACATCAACACGTTGTGAGCTTGTAGATTGGCTATTTGATCTATTCAAAATTGTTTTTCAAAATAGTAAAAAAAGGCAAAGACATTTAGGGATAAGGGGTTTAGCACTGACGAAAATAAAGGCTCTCAGTGTGGTGGCCTCTGCTAAACAGAGGGGCGCAACACTCACCTGCAGAGAAAGAGAGTGCTCCTGAGTTCAAAAGACAGCAGAGAAAGAACAGGAGAGGAGTCATTTGGGTATAAAGAGCTTGTCACTCATTGACAAAAAGCAGCAGCTGTGTACTGTATCTTCTTTTCACATCCTTCCTTTTTTACTGCTAATCTATGACTATGACTAATTAGAAGATATCAAATAACTAGCTACCTCTTATTCATCACATCAGATTTGCCAATTGCCACTATAAGCAAAGAGGGCACAGGGTGGAGAAGGTGCTATCAGTATTATACCAGGACATTTAATTTCACACCAAGACAACCAAAAATCGGAAAAGGGTAGACACAGCCATGGTAATGAAGGAAAGAGTTAGAAATGAGAAGAGTTTTAAAGTTTTGTTTACCTCAATGTAGTAATCGACCAATATGTGTATTTTCAGCGGATACCGATAATTGTTCCGTTATAAGGTTGCAGGCCAATATGCAATCTACACCATTAAAGTAATCAAAGTTAAACATTTTGCGGGCAAAATGCTGAGAAACGTACTCAAATCAATTAAATTCAAAGAGACCATGGCTCAGGTTCACTGGTGGAATGTATTAATTAGAACTTTAACAACATGGGTCTGTCCATCTTTATCAATGACTGCTTCTCTTCAGAAGTATTTTATAGAAAATCTTTCTATAAAATAGGGACAAACCTTACAGAAATGGGGGACCTGTCTAAATGCAATGTAGCCAATTTTCGAAACAATTTGTGTGTAACAATGTTGTGACTATGGGTGGAACTTTCTTTCTTTCTTCGTATCGCACTGAGGGCGGAAGTGTGGCAATAGTTATATGGACAGTCAAGTGACTCACGTCCCTTCCTTTCATTAAGCTCCTTGGCACCAACGCGGAAGCTTGCCCTCACTTTTGCACATATGACCCAGAGCCGAAGGAAGCATCTACCTTTCTGTCTATGAGGCTACCTACTAACAAGGCAAGCTGTACCCTCTAGTGGACAGATTTGAAGAGACACTGACAGACATACACAGGCAGATGTACTGTACACAGGTCTTCATGTGGCTCAACTAATTATTCCAATTGGCAAAGCCAATAAATGATATGTGGAAGGAAAGGCTGAATATGAGCCAAAGTTAAAAATAGGCATGCCGGTCATCACTACCTCAATGGCATCTTTAAACTCATCATCAGGCTCCGCTTCCTCGGCCTCCTCCACGCTGCCAGGTGATAGGTCCTACACAACCGCATAGACATTATCATATTAATGTATCGCACACACACACACACACACACACACACACACACACACACGTATGGAATAGCAGGGGATCAACGACATACAGTAAGCAGCTTACAGAGAGTGCATGTGATCTGTGTTAATGTGCCTTCATTATGTTCCATCTAGCAACAACCCCTCCCCTCAATCTCCTCCTATCTCCGCCCTCACCCATCTCCCACCCCTTCAGATGGCAAAGTTAACCACCTGAAATGTCCCTAGTATCCCTATTCTTGGGGGAACGTTCTGGGAAAATAGCCAATCTACAAGCTAGATCGGCAAATACATTTGGTGTGTAGAGGGAAACAAGAGTAGACCTAGTCCTCAGTTTTACTAGCCCCACAGTGTTCTTGTTCAAATTAAATGTATTGTCTTGCCACAATGGAAACTAGCCCCCCATCTTTTTGGCATAGTTTTACTGTACTGCTTCAAACTGCTAAAGTACAGAGCGTTTAAGTGGTCCACCTCACCTCTAGACTGGTGGGTGTAGAGGTCCAGTCCTGCAGGTTGCCATGTTGATCCTGCTCTGTGTGCTCCGTCTCCGTCTCTGACGCCTGGGCCCGGCCTGAGTTGAACAGGTCCAGAAGGTTCAGCAGAACTGGAACCACAAAAGAGACGGTTTTACAACCTACAACATTCCACGGGAGCTTTACATCCAAGTGACAGACAGTCTGAAGGCTGCTGCAACATCATTAAACTAGAAAAAGTGCCCCTCGGGGCACAGGTCTCCACCAGGGCAGGTCAGGTTGTGGCCTCCTGGTGGTGCTATAATAGGCCAATGTGAAAGGGTGCCATTTCTTCATACGCCTTTGATGGCAATTGGATGATTTGAGGCATTTTGTTCCAAAAATGTGTTTTGCAAAAATCAACCTGTTGGTGGCGCTATAACAGGCCAATGTGAAAAGGGTGGGATATATTCCTCAGCCTAGTAAGAAAATGTGTGAAAGATTTCACGTAAATTGCATGCTGCGTTCATGATTTGAGGCTTGTATTCAAAACGGGGCAATCTTGCAAACTGTGAAAGCCAATTATAGCCAATTAGGATGGAATATGAAATATCGGACAGATCCGACTTGAGCACATGACCATAGAGATACTGTGTAACGATTTGTGAGATTTTTGGACAGAATCTGGAGGAGTAATATAAAAAAATGTGTTTTACAAAAGTCGGCCTCCTGGTGGTGCTATAAAAGGCAGATGCAGAAAATGCAGGTCAAAGGTTTGTCCTTGGACTCTAGGGCGTGTGCATGCAACGTTTCACGCAGATCGGTGCAGTTTTAGGTAAAAAATGTGAAAAGCTGCCTCATGGTGGCGCTATAACAGGCCGTTCTGGAAAATGTGGGGCGGACGGAGTGCAAAACATACTCTCTCCCCATGCCTGGTGGAGACAATTAAGCGCCAAAAGGCGAACTCGGTGCAGAAGGCGTTTGTACCAGGAGGCGTCAAAAGTTAAGAGTGAAAATAGCCAAACTACAAGCATGTGAATGATGTGATGCATTGTGGGCTTTTAGATGTTACTAAACTTGGAATTTGTTGAAAAGTTCACCTCTATTTTTATTTTACCTTTATTTAACCAGTAAAAACACATTGAGACTGCGTCTCTTTTTCAAGTGGGAACTGGCAGCTCTACTCTGTGCTGTTCTGCAGCAGCTTGTTCCTGCTTCCCCTCTTCTCCAGAAAACTAAAATAATTAATCAACACAAGAGTCAGCCTCCATTCAACTTGCTTGGTCCAACATAGTGGCCTGCCAGCTAAAACCAGTGATTAATCCTACTACTGCCCATTTTGGACCATTATATGATTAGATAATGGAATGTAAAGCCCTTTCATTTCATTAAAGAATGAGAGCTGGAGGTCACAGACCGATGATGAAATCAGGACCACATCCTCTGCAAAAAGCAGTAATGCAATTCCACCCAGCGCACCTAACTGTAAACCCTCTACTACGTCATGAGTCAGTCACATGACTGCGTCTTGAGATCCTGGCCATGAATATCACAAAACAGGATACGTCACAATTGAATTTGCAACCCTGGCAGAGGCCAACACATACAAGAATGAGTCCATCTTACTGCCGCAGACACAACTCTCACTTTGAGCTTACAGAGATAGGATATAACCCATTTTTCACCCCTGTGTCAATTATCTAATGTGATCCTGGGCTCTACACACCCTCCGCCAACCTAGTCCCCATATATGGGGGACATGAGGAGAGCAACGGACTTGAACTCATGCTTCCTTCATGCCTGAGTGTCCAAGTTGCTCCTTTACAGGGGGGAGTTTCCCTGGTTGGACGTAGCGTGTGGAAGGAACACGTTATACCAACCAGTTCCTTTCCCCTCCATCAGGCGCCCCGGCTGGCCAGGGGGAGGCAGTTTAGAGACCAGGATTACTGCATGTTTTTTGTGAGGGTACCTACCCTAGGGGACACGGGGAGAACATGCAAACTCCACACAGAAAGGCCCTTTCGCCAACCCCGCCTCGGGTACCCACAGCGTCCCGAGCGGGAATCGAACCCAGGACCTTCTAGCTGTGAGGCGACAGCACTACCAACTGTGCCACCGTGCCCCTTTATTTCCCTTTTAAATGGTGCCCCATTTGTAAGGAACATGCAGCACAGCAGACAGCATTTGCTACATCTTCTCTGACTGTCACTGCCAAACAGCTTATTCTGCTGTTGTTATTGACTCTTGTTTGGGGTTGTTTAGTGAATTCAATTGGATCATTAGCTCCGGAAATTATAATTTAACATTTCTAGGAGAGAAAGAGCCTGACAATACTTCCAGAAAAACTAAAACAAAACAAGAATGCTTGATGTTAAATCTTCATATCAACAAAAGCAATACTGGGCAAGAAATATTATCTGACCGATTCTTTATAAATGAGACCCCCAGATGAGGAAGATCAGATAGTAATTTCTATGTTATAAAGTAACCTCTGCAGAAGTCTTTGTTCCACAGGAAGAGGGCACTGTTGAGCACAGCCAGCATCCAGGCCACTGGAGTGGTGTACAGCAGACACATCACCAACAATAACCCTCCATAGAACCTAGAACACACACACACACACATTATCTATTCTGCATGTACAGGAGTGCAGGTGTGTGTGTGTGTGTGTGTGTGTGTGTGTGTGTGTGTGTGTGTGTGTGTGTGTGTGTGTGTGTGTGTGTGTGTGTGTGTGTGTGTGTGTGTGTGTGTGTGTGTGTGTACCTAGAAGACTTGGAGTGATTGTCCCAGTATAGGACCTTGTACACAGATTCTGCTGACACACAGGCAATGGACAGCATATCATCCAGATGCTTCAACCTATTGAAAGATTGACACATGAGAACATACTAATGCAAACTCAGTTAAGATAAACGCAATCTAAACTCCACATAGTAATGCAAAAAGAGGGCAAAATGCATAGAAATAGCATAAATTAGAACTAGTTCACACTGTGAACTAGAAATTAATCGTTTGCTTTATTAGTAATAGTATTTTCCTCTTCCCATGATTGACATGCAGAATTACACATCAACACACTTACAGGTCTTTGACTTGCAGCATGGCATCCTGTTTGGTGAGATGCACCTGCAGCAGATCGCGGCGGTGTACTGCATTGTATCGCCTCCTCTGGAGCTCTGCCTCAGAAGTCTCACGCCCACACATTTCCTGCAGGTAGCCCAGGGCAGCAGGTGCCGACACCCCCAGTACACATACCAAGAACCAACCCACTGATAAAAACAGATGAAAGAGGAGACAGACATACATGCAGAAGTTAATCAATTAGTTCCATGCTTTGTAGCATTCGGAAATGAGGCCTTCTGTTAAATGTCACCTTAGACCTTACCTTCACTAACAGTAAAGAAGAAGATATTGAGGAGTACATACACAAGCAGAGAACACAGGGGCATCCTCCACCTGGAGAGACAGGAAATAGTGACTATTTCAGAATGTGAAACACTTTGACTTTGCAACATATGTCTCTTTTCAACTATAAAGTGCAATACAGAACGTTTATTTTTGTCCATTATAACATTATAATGGACTAATAAAATTAGTTAAAACCACCCTGGCCTGCACGGGGAAGAAATAGCAGATCTACAAGGTCGCAAGTCATCACAACACTCCGTGAACTTGTAGATCTGATAGTTTCGAAATTTTAGAAAGATGTCATGTTCTGAGAACCTTATCTGAAACCGAGCTGTAGGATACGGAAAACAAGTCCTGAATCTGTGTGAAATAAATTTCACATTTCTTATCATAAATAAGATGTGTGGTTGTTATTAATAAATATTGTTGTTGAAGCAAACACACCCGAGTAAGTAGCGAATCAGCTCCACTGAATCTGTGACTGGCTCTAGAAACAGAGCCATTCTCTTGTAGGACACCACCATGTTGAGGAGGTCAAAGTTCTGGACCGAGCGTGGGCTTCCCAACTCAGAGGCTTCCAGGGACCCGGGAGTGTCTTTGGAAGACGTGTGGACAAGCTCCCCACGTTCCCCTGGACGCTGTGGGGGGTCCTGGGACATTCCGGCGTTATGGGCCATTATTGTTATTGTGCTGCTTGGGAAAGGAAACAAAACAAATAGTAGCAGTCAAAACTAAACGGGAGAGCGTTCAATGGCCAAAATGTACTAGGAGTAAAAATACACACAGTAAAATCCTGATTGTGAAATCATCCACTGAGTGCACAGAAACTGATCAAGATTGCACTGTGTGTAGTCAACATCAAAGTAAATAATTTGACATAACAAAATTATGAGAAAACTGTCACAGATGTTGACTGAAAGTCTGACACTGACAGTTGAGTTAAGCGACGTTAGCTTGGATTATACTAGCCATGGTTCACATGACGCTCATCATGACAGTCATGTTTCAGGGCTAGGATTATACCTGAGATATATATACTTCTACAGACTACAGCAGTGAAGCTGGTATTACTTGATATACTTCCACAACAGTGTTGCTTGCTGGTATTACCTGAGAAATGCAGATGAACCACAAACGCGGTGTCCAACAACTAGAGAGGCATAGAGTGGTGAGAGGTGACAACACGTACGTCGCTAGCTAGCTACTCCAGCTGATAGCATCACAGATGAGATCGTTCACTCAGTCAGCCTTCAGTAGACAGACAGCCATCTGAAGACCCACGGTGACATTTGCTGCTTTACAGTGTACGACTGTTTAGGAATTCTCGGATGTCTTGCTGAGACAAGTAATGCTTGAAAACACTTGGTTTTGGACAACTGGCTGTCGCCAGCTATCGCTTGCGTTGTTCCCGGAAAACTTCACTTCCCCTCTCTGGAGCCGAGCGACCCAGGCAGGCTGGCGAATAGAATGCGGAAAAGGCATTGATGTCAGATCTGGTCGATCGCACTACACGTTCGTTACCATGGTTACAACAAGATAATATAAATAATCATCATCATTCACATCGCATGTGACATTTTAAAATAATACTATATACTATAATAATATAATACTATAATAACAACACCGATAATAATACACACACCAGACTGTAAAACAAATAATACCATATTTAATTAATAAATACATTCGAATGAATGAATGAATGAATGAATGAATGACAGGGAAAACATACACAAGCTTGTGCATGTTTTCCTAGGAACACTTTCTACTCTTTGTTTGCTCTTTTTTGCACTCTATATTATTTTGTTTGCTGTGTTATGCTGTGTTTGCTGTTTGATTATAGCCTATTACATATTTGCTGCTGCATTGTCTGAAAGGAAGCCAAACAAAAATAAGTTATGTACCTGTACACAAGATACAGTAACAAAAGCACAACCTTGAACCTTGATTATGATGAATACCATACATTGGCATACACCATGAACTATTTTGAGCTGTAATCCTGGCAATGTCCCTCACAAATGTCCCCATCAAATGTAGGCTACTATTCGACTATCCCTGAAACATGACTGTCATGAATAATCATGACAATCGACGTGACTTACGAGCGTCATGTGAACCATCCATGGCTACTACTCGACATATGGCATAGTCCACAAGGAGAGCACGCACCAGTTGTCTGAGATCACGCAAAGCATCATGCATGTTTGACAACTTCTGTCATGGAAGCACGACACCTCCCCACCCCCATCTCTCTCAGGTCTCGTCCTCGTCCTCCCTCGTCCTCCCCCCCCCCCCCCCCCCTCTCTCTCTCTCTCTCTCTCTCTCTCTCTCTCTCTCTCTCTCTCTCTCTCTCTCTCTCTCTCTCTCTCTCTCTCTCTCTCTCTCTCTCTCTCTCCTACGCCCCCCCTCCACATCCCATCCAGTGTAGCCTCCTGCAGTGACTCCTTCGTTATTTAGTCTGTAGGAATCGTCAGTTTGACTTTGCGGCCAGTCAGTGGGAACCGTGGTGGGACCGTGGGACGTGCAGGGAGGCAAGTGCGTGGTCTGGCACAACAAGTCATGATAACGGCTTGTAGTTTAGGCTGCTACACCATCAAAGCACTGAAAGCAGTGGAATTAATTGGGGGAATTAATTCATTTAATTGGAAGAGAAACAAAGTGTAACTGATTGAAGCACTTTTCACTGAGTATTGCACAAGTAAGTGGCTTGTTGTTTATAGTGTGTGTGTGTGTGTGTGTGTGTGTGTGTGTGTGTGTGTGTGTGTGTGTGTGTGTGTGTGTGTGTGTGTGTGCGCGTGCGTGTGTGCGTGTGCGACTGTGCGTGTCTAAAAGCAGATGATGGAGAGTTGACATTCAATTCCATTAAGTTCCATTTCAGTAGGAAGAAATTACTGCTGATGTTACCCGGTACACACCCCCCCCCCCTCCCCTCTCTCCACCTCTTCCTCCCCCTCTCCCTCATCACCCCTCTGTGTTTGTAGATGAAATCTGAAGGTGTGGTGTCAGAAGGAGAGGGCCTCTTCACAGCAAGCTACTGTAACATCTGCAATGCCCAGCTTATCTCAGAGTCACAACGCATCGCACATTATCAGGTGAGGATTAAATAATGCAATGTCAAGGGCTCTCCACCTCGCAGTTGCAAAAGGCCATGGTTGTGTGTCTGTGGTACCTAGGCTGTAGCTAAGCCACTGATTCTCAAACTTTTTAATTTAAAGGAACTCCAGTTTTGAAAGCATGATTAGTCAGACTCTCAGTCTCATGGTCCATTAATTTGTTAAAACTATCAATAATTTAGCCATGGCCCCTGGGCCCTGGACAGGGCCGGATTAACACCTCTGAGGGCCCCTGGGCACTGAAGCTGGAAGGGCCGAAATTTGGGCCGTTTTGGGTCATTTTGGGTCAGTTTTATGCTGTTATATTGGCCTATTCCCGGCCGCCTACCCCGCCCCAGAGTGACAGTCAGGCATAACAAGCACATTATTTTTATTTGACCCACATAGTAAGCAAATGGGTGAGAGAATCCACCAGTGCCAGTGTATTTCAGTGTTTTTACCTTTTTTTGTCGAGCCACCTGACGCTATGCATGCAGAATGAAAACAAAGCAAAGCTGTATGGTGGACATCACGTCTTTTATTCCACCAGAGTCACCTCTCCATCTGACCTCACACAGACCAGTGGGCCCACCCACCTTGAACAGCCAATCTAGCACATTGTAGCTGCTTTACACACAATTGCACTTTTCAGCAACAATAAAACACTATTTTTGAGTGGTGCAAACCACTCCAACAACTGGCTTTGTACCCGTGTACCCGGCCGTGTACCCGTGTTTGTACGTACCAAAAAAACGAGCATGGTTGCTATGGTTAGCAACCAATGACACTGTTGACACTGTTGAGACTGAATTCATGCGGAGAGTACTTATGACACAGATGCTTTCCTGGTTCTAATGGTACAGTAACCATAACAATAAATGTGTAGTTGCACCACTCAGTTCACACGGGTGTGATTTTTTTGTTCCCCCTGGTGCCCCTGGGCACGTGCCCAAAGTGCCCATATGGTAGATCCGGCCCTGGCCCTGGAACCCAAAGGCAAGCATCGATCTTCAGCGCATTTGAGAGGGTGCACTGTGATTGGCCAGTCGCTGTGATTGACAGCCTAAACCTAACTATAAACCTAACCCTAACCTCAGTAAAACTAAGTTACGCAGTGGCTGGGGGCGTTTCCAAGAACCTGGAAGAACGACGGAATCTGCTGAAGATATTCCAGGCAAGCAACACAAAGGCCTCTGGGAACCATTGCGCTAAGCTTTGTGCAGTTCACTTTGGTAGGCCAGCCCAGGACACAAACACAACTGTCATAAAAAATAATAATCATCGTGCGACAGAGTATAAGCTCAACTGTGTCAGTGGTATGGCCTCAGCTCCCACTGGGGTCAACCCTGCTAAACTGTCAGTACTCATGGGACTTTTCCAACCACATGGTCTATTGTGAGTTACATATACATATATCATATATATGTCATGTTTCATCTTATTGAGTGGTGCAACCGTGCAACCACTCCTATAGACAGCTATGTGTGTCCTTGGGTCTGTCCCTGGGTCCATGCACGAAAATAGCGTTATCGCGTCTGTTCACCACCAAGTGTCACTGTTGCACAGCCTAACACAGAGTGACACAGAGACACACAGGCCAGGGAGGAGGTACAGTACAGTACAGTACAGTACAGTACAGTACAGTACAGTACAGTACAGTACAGTACAGTACAGTACAGTACAGTACAGTACAGTACCACACTTCAGACGGGTCTGATTTTATTATTCATGAATAACCAGATGGGGGCTCACAACTGCTCCAACTTTTATTTACGGCAAACAGCAGCAGATATGACGTTTAGACCCTTGCAGTCTTTTTCAAGTATACTCAATGTTTCGATCCTTGCGGTGTTTTACAAGTAGACTTGAAAAAGACTGCAAGGGTTGAAATCTGCTGCCTTTTGTCGGAAATAAAATGTGGATAATTTAAAAGTGAATTGCAAGCCCCAATCTTGTTTTCCACACCTTCAATATTGCGGTGACATTGGATAAGAAAACTGAGGTGATAATTATTTATTAATTATAATTGATAGTATACAGTACTATATGTTCTCTTCTCCTGTCAGAGTAGGAAACATGCCAACAAGGTGCGTCTCTTCTACATGCTTCATCCTGAAGATGGAGGCCCACCGTCCAAGAGACTACGACCTGACAATCCAGTAAGTGGTGTGTGTGTGTGTGTGTGTGTGTGTGTGTGTGTGTGTGTGTGTGTGTGTGTGTGTGTGTGTGTGCGTGTGTCGCACTGTGTGCGTGCGTGCGTGCGTGCGTGCGTGCGTGCGTGCGTGCGTGCGTGCGTGCGTGCGTGCGTGCGTGCGTGCGTGCGTGCGTGCGTGCGTGCGTGCGTGCGTGCGTGCGTGCGTGCGTGCGTGCGTACGTGCGTGTGGAGTAAAGTTTGAAATGCCACTGTGTAGGTATAGGTGTGTGTGTGTCTAATAAAGAGGGCCAGGAGCTCTCTTTGGGAGCATCCAGGTGGCCACTATAAGCACCATGTGGTTCAGGCTGCAGGAGGACAGTTTTAAATACCAACAGCACTGAGTCTGTCATGGAAGAAGACAGTCAGGTAGAAAGTAGGTCAAAAAATGTAGCGTGCCTTTACGTGTGTGTGTGTGTGTGTGTGTGTGTGTGTGTGTGTGTGTGTGTGTGTGTGTGTGTGTGTGTGTGTGTGTGTGTGTGTGTGTGTGTGTGTGTGTGTGTGTGTGTGTGTGTGTGTGTGTGTGTGTGTGTGTGTGTGTGTGTGTGTGTGTGTGTGGATAATGGATGGAGCCGCACACCACAGGTTTTGATGATTTTAACATGGTGGACCCTATTGGAAACAAGTGTAATGCTTAATTGGGTCGTCCACTCACAGTTAACAGCCTTTGTATTGAGTTTGTGCTTGAAATGTATACTGTAATTCTGCAAACTGTTAATACATTCTTCAATCAATCAATCAATCAACAAGAAAGACGTTCTTTATTGAGAATTCTGACAACGTTTCGATCTATTTGATCTTCATCAGGTCATGTGTGTGTGCCTGGTTTGGGATTCTTCACATGCTGTCTCCCTATAATTGTCAGGGAAAACAAATAGTGGCTGAGCTATAGATCTCCATGAAGGAGAATGGACGGAAACACACTGTTGAGAGTTCAGGATTTTGCAGTGTAGCTGAGGAACGCACGCACGCACGCACGCACGCACGCACGCACGCACGCACGCACGCACGCACGCACGCACGCACGCACGCACGCACGCACGCACGCACGCACGCACGCACACACGCACACAAGAAGGACACCTGTCCCCAGGGACATGGTGCAAAAACTCCTTCATTTCCATTCTTATCCCTTATGTAAATTCAAATGGTGCAGGATTTACACTGAATATATCATTCTCATATAAGCAGTAATGGTGACGAGTGGTGCTGCATTTGCCAGTCAGTCTGTGAAATAACAAACAGATTCCCACTTGAAGTCAAGTTTGCATCACACTGATTCTTATGCATAACCAACAGCACTAGCTCCAAGGTGTACATATGCGTAAATGTCCTCCTACATCCTTCAACCACTTGTGTGTGGCTGTGTCCGTCCGTCCCTGGCTGTGTCCGAGCACGAAAATAGCATTTGGTTGGTTTTCACCACCAAGTGCCAAGTGGCACTGTGCAGCCTAACACACACGCACATATTAACTGTATATATGATGATTTCAGGTGTGACAGTACAGTACAGTACAGTGACAGTACAGTAGAGGGACCCCCTGGGGACCCCCACACGGTAACTCTGTCATTTCTCTATCATTTCGGATGCAGGGCGGCTCGCCGGAACCGGGCCGCCCCCCTGGGCGCGTTCCTTGGGGTCTGGATGTTCGGGGACCCCTGGGGACGCCGCGGGGACCCCACACGGACTGCCTGTATTCTATACAATAACACTATAACTGTAAAGTATATAATCCATGCCTAATACATTTAGAATTGTATCGTAACATTTTCCTTTTTCCTTTCACTTCTTACATTCATGTTTCTCCTGTCCTTTCACTAATTACCCTCCTTTTTCTACTATCTTCTTCCTTTGCTCTTATAGGATAAACAGAGAAATTTAAATTCTTTCCAGTCTCTAAAACAACATTTGGCAATGTGTGCATGCACAGTAAAATCCACAGCGTTAAATTAACTCTTGTGTTAAAAAGGAATGCACCTTTTTTGTGCATTTCTTTATTTTACAGTAGTTTTCCGAAGTATGTACATTGGAGAGTTATGCAAAGTGTAAGACTATTTCTCTTTCCTCCCATCGCTCTCTCTCTCTGTCTGTCTTTCTCTCCCTCCCTCCAGGGCAGTGAAGACAGTGTAATAGATAGAAATAAGTGCTGTACACTGTGTAACATGTTCTTCACCTCAGCCATCGTGGCTCAGTCCCATTACCAGGGGAAAACACATGCCAAGAGAATGAGACTAGTACTGGGAGTTCCAGCAGGTAACACACACAGTCTCTCTCACTCACACACACACACACACACACACACACACACACACACACACACACACACACACACACACACACACACACACACACACACACACACACACACACACACATTAACTGTATATATGATGCTTTCGGGTGTACAGTACAGTGACAGTACAGTACAGTAGAGGGACCCCCTGGGGACCCCCACACGGTAACTCTGTATTTCTCAATCGTTTCGGACGCGGGGCAGCTCGCCGGAACCGACCCGGCCCTCTGGGCATGTTCCTGTGGGTCTGGAAGTTCCAGGGACCCCCACACGGGGTTGCACCACTCAGTTCACACAGGTGTGATTTTTTGGTTTTCAGACACCCTGCCCTGTCAACCCATATCACCCACTGTGATGTCACTGGCCCCTATCCCACCTCCAACCAATGGGAATGTGTTGTGCAAGTCGTGCTGTCTGTGTGGGGCATGGTTCAACAACCCCACCATGGCACAGCAGCACTACGATGGCAAGAGGCACCGCAGGAATGCAGACAGAGCGCGCTTACTGGAACAGCTGGCAGACAGCCTGGATGGCTGCCAAAACACAGGTAGTTACACTGTACACTACAGTCCTAGTACTCGAACGGTGTGTGCATGTGTGGGCACGTGCATGGGTGTGTGCGTAATATGTGTCTGTCAGGGGGGCCAATCACTGTCTAGGCGATAGTCCATATTTCTTGTGCACACTGCCAGAAGGTCAAGGACCTCCATTTTGGAATATTTCCAATTAGTCAACGACAACTGTTTTGTGTGTGTGTGTGATGTGCGTGCGTGCGTGCGTGCGTGCGTGCGTGCGTGCGTGCGTGCGTGCGTGTGAATACTGTGAATACATTATCACAGTGAAATTGTCCCCCCAGGCTATGGGATATGTGTCCTGCAAGGCTATGCCTATCCATCCAGCTTATGGGCACTACATTACTAACTAACCAATTACAATGCTCTTGTCCCTCTGGCTCACGGGGTGTATGGTACTATAACCAGTAGCTACAGGCATGCAATCGCCAGCACAAGTCAGGCTCCATTCTGAAATACCAACCATTCAAAGTTGCATTGTAGTTGATAATCTATATATATATATATATATTGGTTCTAGGCTGCCTCTAAGCCAATGTGAGACTTATATATTATATATTGGCTTAGAGGCATATAACCTCTGAACACCGCAACGTGAAGCCGTATTGGCTGCAGACTCTAAACGACGCAACGTGAAGCCGTGAGCTGAGGCAGAGGCTGCATGCGGCACACAAACTGATTTTAGATGTTCATAAACGAGAGCTTGCTGCAGCTGCTTTATCTCTTAGTTACACTAACATTGTTCTTGTGAAGTAGTGTTGATGATATTGGTGAAGATTGTAATATTGGAGTCTGCTGTAAACTGCTCACGTACTCCCTTGCTTTGCTTCTTGTGAAGGACTCTTCGATTGACTGGTGGAGAGACATAATTGACACATGCGATTAACACTCCTTGCGGGTTACAGAGACACTTAAATGAATGTGTGATAGAGACAGGGTTGACGATGTGCAACTTGTTATATTAATATTATGGCTGTGTAGGTAGACATTTAATTTCATTCAACACTATTATTATTAGCACGCCCGGATTAACAATCAAATTTACTGGAGCAGTAAAGAGAAAGTAAAAGATGAGTGTTTTTTTTTTCATTTGCTGCTTTCTTTCATTTTAGGTATTTTAGCTGTTTTTGACAGGGGGGCGGGGGCATTCGAGCATGGGGCTAAATATGTATTTTTTTTACAACATTTTATAGCCATTTATTTTTTTATTATTTACTATAGTCCTACCAGATCCCAGGAAATTACATCTGGCCACAAAAGACCACTGAATGTGAAGGGGGTGACAAACTTACCTGTTGAGCCATACAACATAGTACCCCCCTTCACATTCAGTAGATCCTGTGATATTTTGTGGCCAGATGTAATTTCCTGGGGTCTAGTAGGACTATAGTAAATAAAATAAAAATAAAAATACATTGCTATAAAATTGTGTAAGAAAGTACATATTTAGCCCCATGTTCGAATGCCCCCTCCCCCCTGTCAAAAATAGTTAAAATCGCTAAAACGAAAGAAAGCAGCAAATGAAAACAAATTAACAGTCATCTTATACTTTCTCTAATAACAACCTAAAACATGAACCTTGGTTGAAAAAAACGAAAGTTGTCCTTTAAGCTTCAGGGCCCGTAGCTTGCAGGGCCCTGTATTAGGTACAGCTGTTGCTTCCGTCGAAAAATGTAAGGCAACACAGGAACCCAGCTTCTTAACCACTCTTGATTGATTGATTGATTGAAGAATTTATTAACAGTTTGCAGAATTACAGTACATTTCAAGCACAAACTCAATACAAAGGCTGTTAACTGTGAGTGGACGACCCAATTAAGCATTACACTTGTTTCCAATAGGGTCCACCATGTTCAAATCATCAAAACATTTAGAGACGTACAAATAGACACTTCTATAGACAGAACAGGAATTCATCAAAAAGGAGGTAAAAAGGGAAAAGAAATATATACAGTGAGGGGAAAAAAGGGGGGGGCGGGGGGGGGATTCAGATTTTACGGGGGCCAGTTTCGAATTGCAGCCATCCGTAGGTGCCCTTTGAGAGCGGTTTTGAAGGAGTCAAGGGATTCGCATGTCTTAATGACAGTTGGTAGGGCGTTCCACATTTTGGTGGCATAGGAGCGAAAAGAATTTAGTCCCTTGTTTGTGCCGAATCTGGGTTGTACATGGTTCGTTGCACTCCCTCTGGTGTTGTGGGTGTGGACTTCGTTAACATTAAGGAAGTATCTAGACAGGTACATGGGTATCTTGGTGGTGTATCGAATCTTGTGGACCAGACCCATTGCAAGATGCTGTACTCTGTCGTCGACCCTAAGCCATTCCAGCCTGTCGAAGTGGGCAGGGGTGAGGTGGGTTCGGGGGGCTAGATCAAGTAGGAGCCTGACCAGTTTGTTTTGGGAAGTCTGGAGCCTGGTTTTAAGGGCCTTTGAGGTGCTGTGGTACCAGGAGGTGCATGCATAGTCAAAGAAACCCTGTACAAGGGCTCCTGTTAAGGTCTTCAAGGTGTTTTTGTTGACCAGTGAGGAGATCCTGTAGAGGAATCTTGTTCTATGGTTGACTTTTTTGATTACGTTGGTGGCCATTTTATCACCGGAAAGATTAGCCTCCAGGATGGAACCTAGGTAGGTAATTTCATCTTTACGTGTGATAACATTGTCACCCACTCTAACCAAGAAGCCATTTGCCTTGCTGAGATTACTAATAGAGCCAAAGAGAATGGATTCAGTTTTACCCAGGTGTAAAGATAGTTTGTTATCAGCGAGCCAGGTGCAGATTCTACCGAGTTCAGAGCTGAGGGCATTTTCAACCTGCAGTTTGTCCCTGTCCGAGACCAGCAGTGCTGAGTCATCTGCGAACAGGAACAAGTTGCAGTCACTCGATGGGTCACTCGATGGGAGGAGACTCAAATATAGCAGATCCATCCAGTCTTATAAATCTATGGGAGCAGCAGCGGTGCTGGCGGTGTGCTGAACACACACGCACTCATTCACTGGATGCAAAAAGTGACGTTCTTGATTGTGTTACGTGTCCGTGAATCACATGCACATGCGTGAATTGCATGTGCATGGGGCCTTTTGATTTGGTATAGCTCTAGGGCCCTTGCCGGAGATTTGCACTCTACTGAGCACACCTTCTTATTCTTATTTTTATTGTAAAGAGCATGCGAAAATGCTTACACTTTGAACACAAATCAGGATTCAAATATTGTCTCAATTTCAGCTCCATACAGTATATGGACCATGGGCAGGGGCCCTGTCCAGAGCCCTGTAGAGGTCTTTTTGGGGCGGTTCTGGACAACCGTGGGTCCGACCGACTCAACACCGGGCACTGCACCCCCTGTGGTGGGGTGGAACGCGTGTGTCAATTTATAGTTAGATGAATAACATGGAAATGTGATGTTGTGAAGAAAGTATCTTGACTGAGTATATTGAGGTATCCACTGTGTAGATCCAGCACTTAGCTGGAAAGCATAAGTAAGTGTGTGTGTGTGTGTGTGTGTGTGTGTGTGCGTGCGTGCGTGCGTGCGTGCGTGCGTGCGTGCGTGCGTGCGTGCGTGCGTGCGTGCGTGCGTGCGTGCGTGCGCGCGTGCGTGCGTGCTTGCGTGTGTGCGTGCGTGCTTGCGGGCGCCGGGCGCATGCACTTTCGTGCACGTGCACTTTCGTGCGGTGTGTGTAGACGTCAGAAGGATGATTATGGGGTGCTGTAATCAGTGTAATGTGCTCTATATGCAGGACTTCGAAGCAGCTTCACCTGCAGTGTGTGTACCATGACTCTGAACTCAATTGAACAGTACTACGCACACCTCCAAGGCTCCAAACACCAGAACAAGTGAGTTGCCTCTTCCGCATGCATCTTATTCTTTCCACCAACACGTACCTGTGTGTGTGTGTGTGTGTGTGTGTGTGTGTGTGTGTGTGTGTGTGTGTGTGTGTGTGTGTGTGTGTGTGTGTGTGTGTGTGTGTGTGTGTGTGTGTGTGTGTGTGTGTGTGTGTGTGTGTGTGTGCGCGTGCGTGCGTGTTTGTGTGCGTGTGCGCGTGTGTGTGTGCGAGAGAGAGATAGAGTGAGTGAGAGAAAGTTAGTGTGTGTACTACATGTGTATCATCACTGTCGTGTATGTGGTTCTATTTTTTTTGCTATTCATCCACCAATCTAAACACTTAAACGCTGTAATGCCTAAATGCAGTGAGAGAATTACTGTGGTCAATGGGATGAAGTGTGCTCTATTGACGACTATGATAGAACCATCCATCCTAATGGGAAATCATTGCTGCTGCGACAGACCAAAGCAAATACATCATTACAACTTGGAGCATTGCCAGGTTAGGGAAAACAAGCTGCCCGTTTGCCATATCATGTAGGGATGAAGGGAAACTGAGCCTCCCATGGTTTGAGTACACTGACCCGCTAAGTATAGTGCAGCTGAAAAGGATGAGTGACAGGGAACAGTGAGGTAAGAAGAATCACATTGCTACATAGAGATTTGCAGAAATGAAATGCAGGAACAAATAACGATTATTCTGTCTTTTCCCGCTCATAAATTAATCTTCCTCAGCGAATCCCCCTTTGTACTGACTGTCCATTTAATGGACAATAGGCACAGGCTTTGGGTTAAAGGTAAATGTATTAAAGTGATTCAGTGCTTTATGGGGGTCAGCTCTGGATACAGCTCTTCCATACTCAACCTTGCTGGATATTCAATACTCACAGTTCTGCCCTCTCTGACAGTACTGAAAAACACATGTGACTTAGGTACTGTAGCACATTATGTTTGTAGATATGTAAGATATGTAGTAAAGCCACTTGTCTAAAATATCACATGTGGATCAGATTCAAGTTTATAGTAATAACCAGTTCAACCATATACTTCATTGACTGGAGTCCGCCAGGTGTCTATACTAGGCCCCCTACTTTTTTTCCCCTCCACACAAAAGCTATTCACCAAAAATAGCAGATCTAAAAACTCACAATTGGTTGTTGTTTTATTTTACTGCTAAAACTAAATGATGAATGTGACTCTGATGTTCTTTTCTGTCCATATGAGACAGGATCCAGGATGAAGTGTTTTTGAAGTGTGTTTGGCAACTCAAAGAAACTCATTAAAGATTGTCTTAATTTTATTTTGACATATTATTGTAAACCTTTTTGCAGTTTGAAGCAGTAGGCCTACCAAAGATGTGATGATTTAGCTGTTGTGTGATATCTGGTGACTGGAGGACCTCGATGGAGCCAGGTACACGCTTTGAGGACAGATTGTGATGTCATATTGAACAATTTGTCATGTTTGAACACAGGACTCTGTGATGCCACAGAGGAGGTTGTGAACTATATGATGATCATGACATAGTGTTTGTGATGTCACATAGCACTTTATAGTCTAAATGTACATAGATTTTGTTGGTTCATCTCAAATTGTCCACCAACCCAAACCAACCAAACTTGAATGTTCAATACAACCTAATGCTAGCTTTAGCTGCATGCATTAGCGTCATATTGTTTTGCTACTAGAGTTTTAAACTAGCTGTGAAGTCCAAGTTTTGGTGCAGTTGTTAGACCAGGTTATAGAACACTCGAAAGAAAAGTAATTTTTAATTGATTGAATACTTAGGGCTCCAATTTTGTCGCAGCCTTTACCCGCAACGCGGCCATCAATTCAGCCGCTGCCCGAAAATTACGAATATAGGAGCTCTGTCCCTTAATGGTATTTTTGTCCCACGTCACCCGCTATCTTTTTTGCAGACACCGGTATTTGCGCCTAGAGGTGTGGTCATGGACGTGTTGGCACGCTTTCCCCTAAAATGCTATTTTGGTCACATACATTTGGGAAGTCGATAGTGGAGTTTAAAAGCACCCGTAAGCCGTGCCAAATTAGTTCGGTAGAGCGGCGCACGGCACGCCGCGCGCGCCTCAATGGAGATGTCTGCAGCAGTGAGACTTCAGGGCAGCGGCTATGAAGCAATATAGCACTAACGGGCAACGGATAAGGGATCTCTTAAAGGGATCTCTTAAAGCCAAGACTGGTGATTGGTTAAATTTGGTTTAATTATTGTAACGCCCAAACCACACCTATGCATAATATAACGGGTAACGGAGGTGTTTAAGGGATTTAGACAGGTAACCGAAATACCAACTTTAGTGGGGGAACACCCTTTCCCCACTCCTAAATCCCCAAATAGTGGCTTTAGAAAGATGAGACAAAAATGGAGCCCTTAATCTGTCAGCTAAAAGGATAACACAAAAACGTCCTGTGGACTTGTTTCCATTGTATTCAATTCATCATAGCATGCAAAAAGACATTTACATTTACCTCCCCTTTTGGTCTCCTGATAGATGTTTTACACAGTGTTACACATTGTTTAATAGATGATGTCAGGGAATTCCACATTTTGGTGGCAGAGTATTAGATCCCTCTCTAATTATGTCTCAGATTCACCTATTGTAGTTTTCCTTCTATAACAGTTAGCTCAGTAGTGCCCCGAGAGACCTATCAGCATGGTTTCTTCACAAACAAATCCATATCATTTTATGTCTCGGGTGCAAAAAATACTAGCAGTATAGCACTCTTCTCATCACCTTGTAATTAGTGTACAAATGTAACCCAGTGGGCCATTATGGTCTCAACATCACATTTTGATGGTCTCACCATCACATTTTGATGGTCTCACTCAGTTATATCACAGTCTCGCAGCAATTGGAACCTGATTTATAATTTGTTGATTTATTATTTTGGGTGCGTGACACCGGCACACAACTACACGTCTTGACTTGATCTCTGACTCTTAAAGGGGAATACCACTCATTTTCAAAATTTTACTATGTCATTAATATACCTTAGAGTTGTGTGGAAATAATACAAATGTCCCCCATTCTGTGTTGCCTAGAACTGGAGGTCTGAAACATTATGAAGTACATCTCAGTGACATCACAAAGATGTACTTACAATTTACAATTTACACAATTTAGGCATTTAGCAGACGCTCTTAATCCAGAGCGATTTACATTAGGCAAGAACAAAAGCATGGGAATACATCACATATATAAAATGCATTTATCATGAAACATGCGTAAGCTAAGAACGTAACTAGAACATATCTATATAATGACACTATACATATAAACTATACATATATACTATACTATGCTATACATATGTACTATGATGTGCTATGACTACATACAATGCAATTATTGTGCTGTCTACATGACATGCTATAAGTCTGTTTCAAATGCTATCTAAGTCTAAAAGTGCTATCTAAGGGGGTAGGATAAGTGCTATGGGCCATGATGGAGTCTGAAAAGGTGGGTCTTCAGACTACGGCGGAAGATTGGGAGTGATGCTGCAGTTCTGATTGCAACGGGGAGTGCATTCCACAGTTTTGGGGCCAGAAGGGAGAAGAGTTTGGGACGTGTGGAGCGTTGTCCCGGCGTTTTTAGTGAGGGTACTTCCAGCTTTCCTGCGTTGGCTGATCTGAGTGCGTGGGAGGGTTTGTAGGGTTCAATCATGCTTCATAATGTTAATTATTCCAGACCTCCAGTTCCAGTTCTAGGCAACACAGAATGGGTTTTTATTATTTCCACACAACTCTAAGGTATATTAATGACATAGATGTAATTTCTCCATCAAATGGATTTGATATGAGGTGTTATTTTGCTTTCGGTTCATTCTCTGGTTACCTAATTACTTATTACGTAATCGCTTATTTCAAAGGTTTTCTCTCATGATATAATTCATGTACACATTATTTTGAATGTGAACATTACATTATCTACTAGTACACACTAGTAGGTTATCAGTAATAGAGGGTCGCAGTCTCGCCCCCTACCAGGGACCAGGAAATTATTCCCCGTTCATTTTCCTCGTAGACATTTCAAAAAGTATTTATTTAAAGACCTTTTAAGCCTCGTACAAAGCCAACTCGAGTTGTGACAAATCATGACAACAAACACAATTTTTCGGGCCGAACAAATAATTAGAAAGAAGAAGAAAACGGCAGGTTACAACAATTTTGTTTTTCTTCTTTGTAATTATTTGTTCGGCCCAAAATGTTGTGTTTGTTGTCATGATTTGTCACAACTCGAGTTGGCTTTTTCCGTGGCGTAATCGCCTTTAAATAAATACTTGTCTATGGGAAAAATGAATGAGGAATTCACTTCTGGTCCTAGCGTCGTCATGAAAGGGGGCGGGACTGCGACGCTCTATAAGGTGTTTGACACAATTCTGAGCTTTTCCTAAGTAATTGTGTTACTTAAATGTATATTATATATATTTATAACTGCATCAACTCATCCATTATTTAGTACAAGGAACACTGGGAGCAGAATATGGCATTAACACTCACCAAACAGCAGTAAGAGTAGTACGTAATATGATGTGCATGAAAACATTATATTAATTAAATCAAGAAAAACACAGATGTAAAGATGATGTCACAGAAACGTTTAATAGATAGTACATATTATTGATGTCAGATACTGTATTCATCCAAATTCATTCCGTCTGTGTGCCATTGTCATGAAGGCACCAATCTGAGAATCCCATCAGCAAATAACGGAAAAACAGCGCCATGAAGGCGCACGCACGCACGCACGCACGCACGCACGCACGCACGCACGCACGCACGCACGCACGCACGCACACACACACACACACACACACACACACACACACACACAAAATCTCATGGTGCAACAATATGAAACAGTTGAAAGTATTTTTTGCTATACTGTTATCTGTGTCAGAACAATGGATGGGACATGCAGGCATTAAAACTTTCTGCTATTCAATTTGTGTCTGTCTTCTATTTTCAACTCAAAACCTTAATACTGTAAAAGACACAAGTGTCCACATTCTCAGGAGACAGAGCGCACAATAGATTTCTGCCACTACACCACCCAGAGAGGAAAAGTGCAAAAAGAAAACAGCTGGCCATGGCCATTTTCCACCTAGTGAGCCCAATCTGTACTTTCACCCACAATTTACCTTGATGTCAATTAGGCAGATCTGCCGACATTGTCCAAACCATTTACCCCCCAGCCAGAGTGGACATGTGATGAATGTGTGTGGAGGTGGAGGTTTCAAAACCCATTTCGTTTTCAGACAGCCCTTAAGGTCAGAATAATCTTGTGTTCAGAACTGTGATTTACATCATTGCAGCTTGTCTGAATCTGGACATTGGTAAATGTCAAATCTCTTGATGGAGTTTGTCAGTTTAGTATTGCGAGTGCTCTGGGATGAAATAGGCCTTGAAATAACCTGTCCTGGTTTATTGATTTTATTCTTAACCACTTATATATATGTTGTTCCCCAGGGGTCTACTTGGCCGCCTGCCCTTTTCTCTACTACACCAAATGTCTTTGGCTACCACAGTCATTGGGAGCTTGTCTATTTTCACAGATGTTTGCCTATTTTTGCTGAATGTTTATTTTCATTTATTTTGAGGGTTTTCTCTTTTTTGACATAGACACAAGGACAACACAACAGACTTACATACAAGACAGTGTACATATAAAATACTAACAACAATGTATATAAAAACAACAATGAAAATAAAAGTTAGAGAAAAGAAAAATTATAATAATTTCCAAGTGGTACAGGGTTGTGAAATGCATGTGTGCAAGTGAAGGTGGGTTTCGTCCTACACAGAATCAACTGCGCTCTTCGATATAATCCAAAAAGGGGGTCCATACCTCTACGAATACATCTGCCTTATTTTGTGTTTCATATTTAAGTCTCTCCAGTGGTAATAGTGACATTATTTGGGCCGTCCACATATGTTCTGAAGGTATGTCATCTGTCTTCCATAAAATTAAGTTACATTTCTTTGCCAAGAATCTAAATAGATCAAATCGTTTCCTATGAGCAGAGCTCATACTTACATTTGGGTCTGCCCCCAAGAGATTTCCTCAATTTTACCTTACAGATGTTTTCCATTTGGTCGTGAATTATTTGCCAAAATGGTTTAATTTTTGGACAAAACCAGAACATATGCGGGTAGGTACCCAATTAGCTGAATGTTTAAAGATGGAGTGCCGTGATTTTTTTCAGCCCCAAAACATGATCATCACGTATTATTATTATATAAGGTGGACCGTGGACTTTTTCAAAAAAGTGTACTTTTTATTTTTAAAATGTGTTTTTTTGTGGACACGCCCACCGGTTCATTAAGCATGCCTGGTTTGCCTGGTGGGTGGTGATGGACCTGAACTGAAGCCACGGTCAAGGTTTCAGCCTCCAGGAATAAACCTTAAATACAAAGGGAAGACATAATTCCACATAACAACCACACCAAGGGGTCTAATGTAGTACCGTCACCTCATAAACACATGAAAAACTGGAGAAAATACAAAAACATGGCACTCCATCTTTAACTCTTATGACATGCTCAGTATCTAGGATTAAAGTTGTTAAGATGGAGTTTGTGCAGTGTGACATACTTACACACAGCTCCTGTGCTGTGGCTGAACAGAAGGACATCCTCCTGGGTTCCCCTGACTTAAAGCGCATTAGATAATGAACTCTGTGAAAACCAAACTAAATTGACTTTGTCAGCTTTGTCGCTGTGGAGAGAAATGGGGATTTGAATTTGAAGACCAATTCTGAAAAATCGGTCAAAACAGGATGAATGAGATGGAGAGGCAGGCAGAGAGAGAGAGAGTGGAAGAAACTTCTAGAAAGAAAGAAAAAAGAGGAAGATTGTGTTCTATTCTTTGCATAATCTCTCTCTGGCGTGTCTTTGGGACAACATCAAACTCATCAAGGAAATTATAATTTCTCTCCTCGGTCTCTGAGAAGCACGTCGTTAAGCCTAATTTATGCTGCATCGTATGACTGCATCGCTCGCTGAAAATAACTCTCAGAAAGTGTATATAAATTAGGCTTAACGGCGGCCATGCTGTACCAGCTTTCCTGTCCTCAGATGCAGAGGGCTGCTTTCCCAGATGGATTAAACCTGGCTCTGGTTTCCTTTCCCCTATCTTCACATGGTCAGCATTGAAATGCATCACAAATCTAGTCTTAAAATGGAAACCAATCCAATGCCTCTTCCATTTCAACCATATCTTTTTTCCCTTCTCTTCCCACCCTTCTATTTCATTGTCCCTGTATCATGCCGACCGTACATTCCATTTCCATTGCTTAGGCTGTGATTATTCTGTTCTCAAAGGGACCTACAATATCCAAGCAGATGCTGCTCCATACTGTATATCCAACTTTGTCCAGTTTGACATCTGTCTTTCTCAAATGGATGATTGAGAACCTGGCACTTAAAGGGATAGTTCACTTTTTTTTTTAAATGACCCTTTTCTATAGATTACTCACCCCATGGGGACTTGAATTCATGGATATTTGTTAGTTTTTGTCACATTCCTAAGCCAATAATTTGATGACCACCAGCAGTGGTTCAGCAGTGGTTCCCTAATGCATCCTGCATCCTTTAATGCAGGATGCATTAAAGGAATCCTAGACAACTAAATCAAGTGAAACGTAGCCTTTAAAACATGATGCTCAGCTGTATATTCCACAGGCAGCAGCAGACCTATACAGGAAAACACAAGGCTACATTAAGCAGCTGAAAGCTTTTTGATGGGAAATGTGTTGTTTACATTCAGTAACAGCGTGCATGAACTCGGTTACAAACAGGAGTACATGAATACAATAATTTACTGTGAGCCCTGGCCCTGCCTTCACATCTGTCAGTGAAAGAGGTTGTATGAGGAGCGGGAAAGAGTAAAATAGAGCGCCGATTAGGAGAGAGTATATCACTCATCCTGTATCTCTTTTCCTTATTGTCTCCACCAGGCCGAAGGCATGGGGAGAGAGTATGTTTTGCACTCCGTCCGTGTGTGTGTGTGTGTGTGTGCAGGCCGAAGGCATGGGGAGAGAGTATGTTTTGCACTCCGTCCGTGTGTGTGTGTGTGTGTGTGTGTGTGTGTGCGTCCGTCCGTCCTTCCTTCCGTCCGTCTGTTACCAGCTAATCTCCGGCACCGTTGGCCCAATCCATGCCAAACTTTGCACACACACTCCCTGGATGCCAACGACGAACCTCTGCCCCAAATATTCCTCAACGGCCTGTTATAGCGCCACCATGAGGCCGATTTAGGCAAAACACATTTCTGTAGATTACTCGTACACATTTTATCCATACATCACACAATTCGGTATACACTATCTCCATAGTCATGTGATCAACACGGATCTGCACCATTTCCCATCTTCCTTCCTGATTGGCTAATATTTGCTTCCAAAGCTCACATGATTGGTCCGTTTCGAACAAAATACCACAAATCACAAACACAGTGTGCAATTTCCGTGAAATTATACACGCACATTTCCACTAGGCTGAGGACGACATGACACAATTTATTTTCCAAACCAGCCTGCATGCACCAGTTATAGCACCAGCATGGTGGTGCTATAACAGGGCAATTCCTGATTTTACCTATAACTGCATCGTTCTGTGTACAACTTTGTATGCGCACTCCCTGGAGGCATGGAAAAACATTTTCCCTGCATCCCTCCACATCTGCCGGTTATAGCGCCACCATGAGGCCGATTTCTGCAAAACACATTGTTTATATTAGTCACACAGATTTCATCCAAATCTCATGCAAATCGGTATACATGATCTCTGTAGTCATGTGATCAAGACGAGTCTGTTTGATTTCTCAGATTCTACACTGATTGGCTAAGATTGCCTTCCAAAGTCTTCAGGAGTGGCCCGTTTTGTACAAAATGCTGCACATGTCCTGCTCATCCAGAATTCTATCCTCAGAGATGCTATGAGTGATCTGACTCTGCATTTCCTCAACACAATGAAGAAAATTGTTGCAAAAAACAAACAAACACTATATCACTCCTAAATCACTCCTAAACATTTTGCCAAACATCACACACACTCCTATCCTCCTGGTGGAGACTTTCAGTCTGTCTTGCTGGCTGGCTGGCTGTCTTTCTTTTTTTTCTCTCTCTCTCTCTCTCTCTCTCTCTCTCTGGCTGGCTGGCTGCCTTTCTACCTCTGTATCTCTCACTCACAATGTCAGACAGGTGTAAATAGAGTTTGTGCAGAACAAGTGAGATGAGCACAGCTCAGCACTGATTAATTCCCTCACACTGTCCATTTCCCTCCCAAGACAAATTGAAACCACACTCCATCCTCTGACCTCCGGCACAAATTAATTTCCTCCCTTAATCACCTCGCCCTTCCGCCTTCCCTCCATCATTTCTGCCTTCTCTGAAAACCCCCATGTCACACATCATCAGGTAACGTTTTAAGGGGGGAAGGAGAAACATAGATAGACACGCATGCACGCACGCACACACGCACACACGCACGCGCGCGCACACACACACACACACACACAAACACACACACACACACACACACACACACACACACACACACACACACACACACACACACACACACACACACACACACACACATTCTCTCTCTCTCTCAGTAGAGAACTGTGTGGATTATTGATGTAGTGTCTCTCACAGTGATGTTCACACTGTGAATGCCAAGCTCATGGTAATGAAACAGATCCCTTGTGTTTCATAAGTCAATTTTGTCATTGAAGGAGGTGACTAACACAACACACACACACACACACCACACACACACACACACACACACACACACACACAGGCGTGCCGCGCCCTCTAATTCTTTTTCTGCTAGTCTCCTAACAGGTTCATTTAAGCTGCTGCTGAGTCGACAGACATAGTGTCAATGAAGGGATGTGACTATCTCCTGGCCTGGGGAACTGTAATGTTATAAAGCTCTAATAAACTTCCTATCAACTGCAGCAGGGACACAGCAGGCACCATCATTTATAATCACCTCATACTACAGTACATTACAATGTCCCTGTGCAGCACGAAGACAGGAAGGGGGAAAGAATCTACATAAACATGAGGTTTAGAAATAAGGTGTATGGCCAGTATATACTGTTCATGACATACTGGAGCAAGCGAGGGAATGACAGATTCACTCTCCCGGGACGAAGATGTGAAAGATTTGAGAAGTCCTTTGTGCCTGTTGCGTTGAAAGGCTACAATGAGACACACAGCGGCCGTTTGGCTAGGACAATCGTAGCCTAACCTGGAATAAACAGTTGTTTCATGAATCTGACTCCCCATGTCTTACACTTTCTTGCACTGACCAATGGATACTTTATTGTTTGGCACAATGGTTTCTTAATTATGACAAGACGCATGATATACTTATGACGCACTGATTGACTGCATGTATAGACACCTTTGTTTTTTTTGTTATTATTGTTTGTTATGCATCTTGTCTTTTATCTTGCCTTGTTTCTACTGTATACTACAGTACTTTTTACCAGCTGCTTGAAAAGCTGCTGGTTAAAAAGAATGCCAATGAAACTTAGATGACCAGACCTTCTTTATAGACTTCTTTATACCTGCCAAGCCTGTCAACAATACTACCGACTACTGCAATATAATGATGGTTTGGAGAATGGGCTACCTGAGCGTGTACAAATACAACCAAATGGACCCATAACTCGACTAAATTTTAGACTCTCGTTTTAAGAAAGATTGACATGTCAACGTGTTCGGGTGTCAATCAAATCAACTGTGTGAGTGTGAGTCGGACATTTAGAGGTTGGAGTAGCTGAATTAAAACACCGTCCGACTTTGTTTTGAGTCGTCTCATATAAGAATTGTGGTCCAAATATATGTTTATCATCCTATCCTTGTTCATCATAATGCCATTTAGGTCGACATCATGGTATAACTTCATGTTGTGATAATAATATAGCAGCAGCCTACTATACCATGCTACAACTTCATTTTATCCTTGTTTAAACATTGATCTAACTAGGAAGTTTTGAGCTGTTACAATCATGACAGTTTGACATTTTGTAGCCAGGCAGATTTGTGCCTCAGGGGCCACTGTAGACTGGCTGCACTGCAACTTCCTTGTCAATCAGTGTTGACTATTTAAAGGCCCTGCAGTCAAACAAACACAGTTAAATCATGGCCACATGATGGTTTGTGTGGTGGCTGACAGGTGGAAGGATGGCGGTTGGTGACTGGGAGCGAGCACTGAATCGGGTGATGATGGCGGACGAGGAGGAAATGCGCGAAATGCGAACAGAAGAGGACTCAAGAGGAAAAGAAAAGAAAAGGAAAAGGAGGATTGGAAGTTTTGGAACCAGTGAATCAAGCGAGGAAAGAGTGGAAGAGAACTATGTGGTTGGAATCAGAGTGGTCTTGAAAGTGGATGGGATATTTGAGGATCGGCATAGAGTTGCCGTGTTTGTTGGGAAGAAGCTAGGGGAGGTGAAATCGCTTCGGATTGAAAGGAGTGGAATAGTAGTGATAGAGTGCATATCACAGGAGCAGAAGAAGAAGGCTATAAAAAGGGCAAAGAGGATGGGCGTTATAAGTGGGGTCCTGCTCTCAATGGAGTTGGACCCATTTTTAGAGCTGGAGGGAGTGAGGGAAGTCAGGAGACTGGAAGTTTCAGAGACGGGGAAAGAGAGGACAGCCAGTCAGTGTGCCTCACGTTCAATGGAGATTTGCCAGAGAGAGTCTACTTGGAGTATGTCACGTATAAAGTGAGACCTTTTGAGAGAGGTCCGCTCAGGTGTTTCCGCTGCCATGCATATGGACATGCTGCGGCTGTATGCAGAGGAGCTCTCAAATGCAGGAGATCTGGGGAAGAAAGTTGCACTGGGGCTTGTGAGGAGAGGGAAACGTTGTGCATGCAATGCAAGGGAAGTCACTATTCAGGGTCAAGTCAGTGTCCAAAAAGAAGAAGGGAAGAAACCGTCAGTAGGATTAGAGTAGAAAAGGGCATCAGCTATGCAGAAGCAGTGAAGAGAATGGAGGGAGAAGGAAATGAAGGGTCGACAGGAAAAAGAGAAACGAAGAGAGAGGAGCAAACAATTTGCATGGACAAGAGGCAGTTCCTGGCATTCATCGCCATGGTGATCAACTGCGCAGTAGAGATGAAGGGAAAAACAGAACGGATTGTGATGATTTTGGACGCAGCCAGGAGATTCCTCAAGATAGAGGACATAAGTGGAGAGGATCTGGATAAATTGTTGAGGGACGGATTTGCGCCAACTCAGGCCGCTGGGCCTGGGTCATAGAGGGACAGAACTGTGAACGGGTTTGGAGCACTGGGTGGGCACTTATTTGCACCAAATGAGGTATACTGAGACACGGACCTTCTGAAGGCAGACTCAGATCATTGTTGATGAACACTGTCGTGTATGTACAGGGAGTAGAGGAGAGGGCTCGGCATGCATGCTTTGAGGTGCTCCATTTCTGAGGATCAGGGTAACAGATGTGAATGATACTGCCCATTATCACCACTCGACAGGTCAGGAAGTCTAGTATCCAGTCGCACTAGTTTCCAGCTCTTGGTCTCTGAGCTTTGTGTCAAGTCTTGCGGGGACAGTGGTGTTGAAAGCTGAGCTGTAGTCCACAATCAACATACGCTTCATGTCATCTATATGCGACAGGACGGTGTGAAGAGCTGTGGCAATTGCATCATCGTGGATCTGGAACAGTGGAACATACCGTTCGCATACTGTGGAACAGTATGCAAACTGCCACGGGTCCAGCGAGGCAGGTAGTATGGAACAGATTAATTCTCTCACCAGCTTCTCAAAGCATTTGCTGGGTGAGAGCTACAGGTCTCCAGTCAGTCAGACAGTCACCTTGGCTTGGATTTCTTGGGGATGGGCACTATGGTGGACATTTTGAAACCTGCCGGGACCACAGCCTGGGAGAGGGAGAGGTTGAAAATGTCTGCATCCCATTATGTCCCGGCTATGTGCACTTTGTCTTCCAAGATGGTTAGTGCGTTGGCCTTGATTGCTGGTGTTGCCGCTGACTGGTTGATGATGTTCTTAGTCATTATTCTTATAGTTGTTAACATGTCAAGGTTACATGGATGGGTAAAACAAAACATAAATTGTGTCATAGGCTCTCAAGGGTCATGTTGCCCTCCTTAAGTACCACCGTCTGTCAGTCTGTCAGTCTGTCCGTCTGTCCGTCCGTCCGTCCATCCGTGTGCATGTGGTATGCAGGCAGGGGAAGTATGCATAAAGTTATCTGGCAGCAGTGGCAGGTATAACAATGAAATCAGATAGGAAGAAAATCTATATTCTGCCCTTTGCTAAGTGTATTTAGCATATTATTTGATTTGTTGTAGAAAATCCATAGGCAACTGGATGTTGCTGATGGTAGAGTTGATTGAAGGCATAGTTTCTGTTAATAACATAAATGCCACACAGATGGAGAAGCGTGCACACACACACACACACACACACACACACACACACTACAGAAAACTGCTGATGTGATGACTCGTAGCAACAGGTCTTTTCAATGGTTCTAAACTCCTTTCCCCACTTCAATACATTGCTTCAATGAAAGTTGAAGCAATCCAGTCTGCTTTTCTGGACAGAAGGGAAAATCAAATATTTGTTTGTTGCCTTGGCTTTCACAGTTGTAATAAATTGACTGATTGCACACTGGATTTGTTTGCCACAACACTTCAATTAAAATATTTTGTGCTTTGTACTAGCATGCTGCCCTGTATAGCAGGTTTCCATTCACGTTACCCTGGAAAAAAAGAATTACGGAGAGCACATTGAGCCTGCAAAAAAAGACTGCAAAAGAACTAATAACAAACATTGCATATGTTTAGATGACCTGTGGAAATTGAAGAATGGATATGCTGGGGGGGGGGGGGTAGGTTCCGGGACCCTGAAGCCTTTGGGGGAGGAGGTCGTATGGCGGTTGTCTTGCGGCGTGCATGGACTGTCACCCCCAGCAGGAACCTGAGAAATTGGAGAGGGAGAGAGAGTAGGAGAGAAAAAAAAGAGTTTTGTTTTCATCGTTTGTTGTGCTTTAGCGATGTGAATGTAGGATTTCTCGTGCCGATAAGGCATGTTTGAGGGGAGCAGGGAAAGGAGCTACTATGGAGGTCAATGTATGGGGTGGAGGTGGGATGCAAGAAGCCTGTAGGAAACTTGTGTGCGATGCAGTGAGACAGGTGAAGCATGGAGGATTCTGGGTGGTTTGGGGCGGGTATAAATAGGGTCACGTAGTTTGGCCTGGTGGGTAGTCTCGTGTTGTAAAGCCCTAACCACACCAAAGAGTCACCTTGCCAACTCCTTGGGTCCAAAAGGAGTTAACGCTAAAACTCGACTCTCGACCCTTTGGTGTGGTTTGGGCCATTGAATTCCATGCGTTGAATCACTAGGGTCAACGTGGTTCAACATGGGTCAACATGCAACAAGACATATCACACCGCAGGGACAACGCTAAAAAAACGTCTTGACCCTTTGGTGTGGTTAGGGCTTTAGAGTAGACTGTTTCCTCTCGCAATGTTCAAATGCTTCGTCATACAGTCTGGAGCAACGGAAGCTCTATCATGACCAAACGATAAAGCGGAAGTGGAGCCTCCTCCGCATTTCTGTTTAGTCTTTACAGTCGCGCAAATGTATCCTATTATAAATACACTTAAGCATATACAGCTTGTTGCTTAGCAGAAAAGGAAATACAAAAATAATATGTAAAGATATTTTAAAATATTTATTTTTGAGTCTGAATTCTTACACCATTGACCTTTTTCGAGGGGCGCTATAGCCTCTCCTATGCCAAGCTTTCCGTGTTTGTGTAAACACAAACATTGAAGACAAAAGAGAGGACAGAAAAGTTGTGATTGGCCGGAATGACATTTGTGATGATTTGATTGGCTGAGTACGGAATATGTTGTATGATATGATAAGAGTGCCCCTCACTTCACACAGGTGGGACTTTTTTGTCATATAGTCAACGGGTCTACAGTGTCGGGCAGTGATATGTACTTAGACTAGCTTCTTGAAGAACTTCAAAGTGATTGGTGTAAATGTGACAGGGTGGTAGTCATTCACTCAGAGAGTTATGATGTCGACGATAGTCTTTTTGAAACATTCTAGTCACTAGACTATAGTAGTTAGAGCTTAGAGACTGCCAGACGCTTGCCGGGCAACACGCCATAAGAACTCGGCCAGGGATACCATATGGGCCATGTGCCTTGTGTGGATTAACCCTTTTGAAGGTTTTAAACACAACCGTCCTAGATATTTCCAGTGGACACGGGTCCTGGTCTTTTTGCAGAGCCATGGCTGGGGTCTTATCCTCAAAGCGTGCAAAATGTGTTAATTTTATCTTGGAGAGATGTACCTCGCCAATATTTCTGGGACTCTCTTTGTAGTCTGGGACCATGCTACTGGCGCAAAACTTTTAGATTCATTCATTTATTTTACATTTTTATATCATTCTGGAGCCCATACTTGCTCAGTATAGGTGTAAATAAGCAACACGTTTCTTTAAGTGCAGCCTTCAGTTTCCTGCTAATCCAAGGCTTCTGATTTGGATTGGAACTGGCAATATTAAACCATGGTACAATGTTATTGGCAGATACAGTGATCTATTATGTGTAGTGCAATCTGGGAACCCATCCAAAAAATCCTTAGTCAACAGTATCATACTGCTTCCCAGACATGTGGCATGGAAATAGTCATAAAGTACAGTCTTCCCTGTATATCCTTAATCTTTCCTCTGTAGGTGGGCAGGGAGGAGTAGAATTGAAGCCGATCTGATTTGCTGAAGGGTGGTTGGAGGAGGGCCTATAGAACTGATGATAACACAGCTAGACAGTCTTGTGTCCTTTGCTCTGACTGACAGTTTCCCAAAGTTAAAGATAATTTGAATTAAAGCAATGAAAGTACAACAACTTTGTTAATTGGCCCTGTTCTCTGAAGGCCAGAATCAAACCACAAACTAGCAAATAAACTAAGGAGAAAAGGCCCCCAGGGGGAGCCAAAGTACTTGTCACCACCATTTCTCCCGAGGCATTTATAAATCAGCAATGTGGAGAGGTGTCCTTTCTGGATGTGTCTAGACACTGTGGGCAGTATAACCAGTATTCTATTTGACAGGGGGTACAAGGTAAAGGTATATACTAAAAACTTTTTTTTAAAACCACAGCAAAACTCATTTGAGGACAAGCCCTAATTTTCAATGGTGCCAATTAAGTTAGACCATACCATAAATACAATTAACATATTTCAAATCAAACAACGATAAAAGAAACAGACACAAACAGAAGTTTAGTACCGTACTTGGTGTCATAATATGACTTCGTACTATAGTACTAGTACTAATCCATATTTGAGCATGCCTGACATGAACTCCATATAGAGGGCATGCGCGTGTCGCGTCATTACCAAACCCGGAAGTTATGCAGGAATGCCTACTGAGTGGCAAAAAACTACTTTCTGGCCTTGACAGCCCATACATCCAAACAGAAAGGTCCTATCTGATTGCATTAAACGACATTAAACAATGTTAAACTCACTTTGCATGTTGCTTTGCCACTCGATTTGCCACTCGATGGGCCATTCACTTTAAGCATGCGCATACCCTATCCCAGTCAATCTAAGCTAAAAAGGGGCATGATCCAAAATAAATTGCAATAGTAATCGTTCAATTTAATTATATGCTTTAAGTTTTTGATTGATTGATTGATTTATTAACAGTTTGCAGAATTACAGTACATTTCAAGTACAACTCAATACAAAAACTGTTAACTGTGAGTGGACGACACCATAAAGCATTACACTTGTTTACAATAGCTAGGGCCCACCATTTTCAATTCATCAAAACATTTAGAGATGCACGAATATACACAACTATATAGTCAAAACAGGAAATCATCATAGGAGGTAAAAAGGGAAAAGAAACATACAGTGAGGGGGAACAGGGGTGGGTGGGGGATTCAGATTTTACGGGGGCCAGTTTCGAATTGCAGCCGTCCGTAGGTGCCCTTTGAGAGCAGTTTTGAAGGAGTCAAGGGATTCGCATGTCTTAATGACGGTTGGTAGGGCGTTCCACATTCTGGTGGCATAGGAGCAAAATGAATTTAGTCCCTTGTTTGTGCCAAATCTGGGTTGCACATGGTTTGTTGAACTACCTCTGGTGTTGTGGGTGTGGACTTCGTTGACATTAAGGAAGTATTTAGACAGCTACATGGGTATCTTGGTGGTGTAGCGAATCTTGTGGACCAGTCCCATTGCAAGGTGCTGTACTCTGTCATCAACCCTAAGCCATTCCAGCCTGTCAAAGTGGGCAGGGGTGAGGTGGGTTCGGGGAGTGAGGTCAAGTAGTAGCCTGACCAGTTTGTTTTGGGAAGTCTGGAGCCTTGTTTTAAGGGCCTTAGAGGTGCTGTGGTACCAGGAGGTGCAAGCATAGTCGAAGAAACCTTGTACGAGGGTTCCTGTTAGGGTCTTCAAGGTGTTTTTGTTGACCAGTGAGGAGATCCTGTATTTGATTGACCTTTTTGATTATGTTGGTGGCCATTTTATCACTGCAAAGATTTTCCTCCAGGATGGAACCTAGGTAGGTAATTTCGTCTTTTCGTGTGATAATATTGTCACCCACTCTAACCAAGAAGTCATCTGCCTTGCTGAGATTACTATTTGATCCAAATAGAATGGATTCAGTTTTTCCCAGGTGTAAAGATAGTTTGTTATCAGCAAGCCAGGTGCAGATTCTACCTTGTTCAGAGCTGAGGGCCTTTTCAACCTGCAACCTGTTTGTTCCTGTCCGAGACCAGCAGTGCTATGAGTCATCTGCGAACAGGAACAAATTGCAGTCACAAGCTGATGTCATGTCGTTTACATAATAGAACAGTAAAGTCCTAGTATGCTTCCTTGTGGAACGCCACAGCTCACTGGCAGTGTTCTGTTCACCTCCACCATCTGTTCTCTCCCCTCCAGGTAGGATTGCATCCAGCTCACTGATGTGCTATCAAAACCAATTGCTTTTAGCTTGTTAACCAGTATGGAGTGGTTCACGGTGTCAAAAGCCTTTTGGAGGTCCAGCATGACCATGCTGCAGTATTTGCCAGCATCCACCTTGTGTTCGATTTGGTCGCTCAAATAGAGGAGGCATGTGTCAGTGGAGTGGGATGTTCTGAAGCCAGATTGGAATTCATACATACATTTTTTTGTGGCAAGATACTTTTCAACCTGTTCATAGACTATTTCTTCCATCACTTTCGAGATGGAGCTAAGAATCGAAATAGGGCGGTAGTTGCCGGGGTCTAATTTGCCCCCTTTCTTGTGCAGGGAGGTTACTTTGGCCAGTTTGAAATCTAGGGGGACCTGTCCCTGTTTGATGGAGAGGTTAATTATGTGGGTGATGATTGGAGCTATAGAGATGGCCGAGTCTCTGAGAAATTTGGAGGGAATATTGTCATGGCCAGTGGCCTTGTGGGGTTGAAGGGCACTCAGTTTTTTAAGTACCTCCTCAGTTGTTACCATTGTCAGCTTAAAATCATCTTTACAAACACCTAGGTTTTTGTAGAAGGCTTGGATTTGCTCTACACCAAAGCGCCCAGAGTGGGAGGGCTGACTGACAGATTGTTGGTTCAAATTCTTTTACACTTGAACAAGGAGTGAAACCCCTAATGTTGTTCCAGTTCCATACATTCAATAATTTACTCTTCTGGATTAAGAGTAAGGGCCTGAGTGGTGAGAACAGGGTCACACGCACGCTCGCGCACGCACACACATGATAGTAGACGGGAGTGCAGAGATAGTCAGACAGTAGTTCCCAGCCAAGCTCTTATATATAGATGGTATAGTTGTCTAGGATTCTGCTTGTTCTGTGAGTAAACTTTTAATTGTTCCCCAGTGACTCTGTAACAGCAGACAAGAACACTGTTTACTTGTTTTCTCTCCCCACATTTTTACTCTGACCTCTCGCAACAAATTAATTTTTTTCCCGTTCACTTCTTTCATCTAATTCCACCCATCTCTCTTCCCCTCGCTTCTTAATATTCTCTCTCCCTGCACCTTGTTAGTGACATTGAAACGTAGCCTTAGGTTGACAGATAAAAGCTTCTCCACTAATTTTCTTTCTTGCTTGTGGCTGAACCCAGACAAGACTGAGCTTCTGTTCTTCCCAGCTAAGTCCTGCCCTATGCGGGAGCTAACTATCTCCGTAGACAACGCCCTGGTAAAGTCTGTCCCGACAGCCAGGAACCTTGGTGTTGTCCTGGACAGTCAGCTCTCGTTCAAAACACACATCACAGCTGTCACTAGATCCTGTAGGTTTACACTCTACAACATACGACGAATTAGACCGTTCCTCACCCAGGAGTCAGCCCAGCTCCTAATCCAGACAACAGTCTTGTCAAAACTTGACTATTGCAACTCCCTCCTTACTGGCCTACCGGCATGTGCACTTAAGCCCCTCCAACTGATCCAAAATGCCGCAGCACGCTTGGTCTTCAACCAACCTAAATTCTCACACGTCTCCCCCCTTCTCCGCTCGCTCCATTGGCTCCCGGTCGCTGCCCGCACAGAATACAAAACTCTGATGCTGGCATTCAAAGCAACCAAAGGCATGGCCCCCCCATATCTCACAAGTATGATCGTACCCTACAAACCCTCCCGCTCACTCAGATCAGCCAACGCAGGGAAGCTGGAGGTACCTTCACTAAAAACGCCGGGACAACGCTCCACACGTCCCAAACTCTTCTCCCTTCTGGCTCCAAAACTATGGAATGCACTTCCCATTGCAGTCAGAACTGCAGCCTCACTCCCAATCTTCCGCCGTAGTCTGAAAACCCACCTCTTCAGACTCCACCATGGCCCGTAGCACTTGCCCTAGCCTAGCCCCTTAGATAGCACATTATGTAGACTTAGATAGTATTTTAAACAGACTTATAGCTTGTTATGTAGACAGCTCTAGAATTGCACTTTATGTAGTCATAGCACTTTATAGTACACATGTATAATATATTATATAGTATAGTATGTATAGTTTACATAGATACTCCACTGTTACGTTCTTAGTTTACGCATGATTCATGATAACTACTTTTTATACATGTGATGTATGCCATGCTTTTTGTTATTGCTTAATGTAAGTCGCTCTGGATTAAGAGCGTCTGCTAAATGCCTAAATTGTAAATTGTAAAATTGGGTATGTGCTTGCTCTCTCCCTGAGTCTGCCCATTCTTCCACTGGGGAACTGAAACAACATTCATTGCCAATATTCCTTTCCTTGACAGACCACTGCCTCTCAACTGTCCTGAGATGGGAGAGCAGTCATTGGACTAGTGTATTTGACACCTCAAAAAGAAGAGCTGGGTTCAGAACAGAAAACGAAGACTTTGCAGCCTTAAAACTCACCCTGTACTATATGCATCACAATGAATATTCACAGAATAATCATAGAAGGTGAGTGGGGCGGAAAATTGTGAAATAAATATTATTAAAAAAAGAGCGAAATCACAGTTGTAATTTGTGTGCTCAGTCACCATGGAGCAGCTCCTTTCCGATCTAGCCTGGATCCTTTAACCACGTCAACCTAGCCTCGGGACCACAGGTGTTTGGTTTTCAAAGGGAAAAAAATACATTCAACCTGACTGAACCTATTTTGTTATATATGACATTTTTAACATTAATTCGTTCCTTCAAGTGATGAAGGCCAGGTCTACAGTGCACACACACAACCACCTTTGTATCTGTGCATGGAAGAATGTCTGCACACTCTGAATTGACAATTAAGATTCCAGAGAAATGTATTAGATAGTCTGCGCTTTTGACCCTGGTCTAGACAGAAGCCTTTATGACCAATCATTAAATACAAACCACTTCCATGTGTTTTGGGCATGTTTGACAAATGTTTGACTGTAGGCCTATGTGTAATTGTGTATCTATGACATGACATCACAGGTTAATCCTTAACCATTGAGCTTTTGGGCCTGAGCTCGGAAGACTATCAACCAGTCCAGCTAACAAAGGTGAAACATGACCATGTAAACATTTAAAAAACAATTTGATGGTAGAAAAAAAAACCCACAAAAAAGGTTGTTTTTTAAAATACCACAAAGGTGCCATCTCATCGGTTTTTGATCCATGCTTTATATACCCTATTTGGGGACCGTTGATGTTATTGGTTTTAAGACAGTTTGAGAGGATTGGGAAGTTTGGGAAACACAAACGTATGGGGCACACAATTCACTCTTCGCTAAGTCCCACCCAAGCCCGTTGTTGGCCAATACCACGTTAGCGACGGTTACTAAGGTAGAAAACTGGTCACGCTTGCATGCTGGTCAAATACCTGGCTCTCAAAGTCAGTCAGTTAGCACATAAGCGAACACAACAAAAGCTGATTCTGACAGTTTATGACATCAGGAAAACTTTTCGTCTTTTGATAGATTTATAAAGTAACTATTTTGGTTGGAGATATACAGTGAAGCGGTTCTGGTGTTCCCAACTCTCGTTTGTAAACAAGTCTCCATGCTGTTTGAGCACCCAGCTGCAGTCCCAGACATTTCTCCTAAAGTGTCTCCCTCAAACGCGTCCAAAATTGTGTATGGTGTTTGCGACAAGTGGACGAGATCAAATACATTTGTTTACATCCAACGGCCTGGATGGAAGGCTGAGACCGAGGCTACTTCAGAAGTGTGTGTACAGATTTGGACCAATCAGATCGTTTTGTAGGCAAACCGGAACTTCTTTCCACACAAACTTGTCAGGGTTGCCAGGTCTGCTTATTTCCCGCTACTTTTGGCTTAAGGCTAATAATTAGTGTATGTAATACATTACCAAAACATTAATTATCATAGACATAGTCCTACATAGTATTTATAATGATAAATGCATACAATCTTTTTATTATGATTATATATGGTCATATTATTGTGTTTGTTTTGGCTTGTTTTTCTTGATTTGGCTTTAAGAGTTGGCTTGTTTTTGGAGGTGGGTTGGCTTATTTCTCTCACACAATGTGGCAACACTGAAGTCAAAACAAAAACAGACAAGACAACGTTGACATTTTTTATTAAAAATAAAAGTGAGTGAGTTTTCCTGATGTCATAAACGGTCAGAATCAGCTTAGTGTTCTAAAAGAGTGACTTTGAGAGCTGTTCCCCCGTTACAATGGAAGTCAATGAGAGCCTATTTTTATTTCTAATATGTACTATTAAACTGCACAACGGAGCGAAATAATTCATGGAACGGACTAGTTTGCTCATAACAAGGTAAGAAAACAAACCCTCTTTCTGAGGTCCACACATGCTGTACAGCAAATATATTTATTGACACTGCTTAAACATTTTGACCAGCATTGCAAGCGTGACCAGTTTTCTACCTTAGTAACCGTCGCTAACGTGGTATTGGCCAACAACGGGCTTGGGTGGGACTTAGCGAAGAGCTAATTGGCAGGTGTGTTGCGATTGTTGTGGGGGTGTGATCACCACCTATTGTGTGCCCTATACATTTTTGCTTCCTAAAGGAGGTTTTGATATGTTCAGTCCAGGCCCCTCGCTGGAGAGAATGTCTTCCGTGTGCAGCTCGTTGAAAAGTGGAGATATTTTACTAAATACACGTTTTCTGCCAGAACTTTCAAATTAATATGACGAGGTCAGTCTGCTAACGTGCACGGATAGGACCGATCTATGGCTGTGTATTTGGAATACATGATGAAATGTATGTAAGATCAGACATTCTAGGGCTGAAAGGTGCTATACAAATAAAGTTTTATTATTATTATTATTAACTTTTAAACCGAGAATCTTATATTTTAAACATGTATTCACCAAACTAACTTAGTTAGTTGATTTAAAATGTATTTATGTGCTCATGCTCCGGACAAGTGACTTTTTTTTTTTTTATGATTTGTACTTTATTAAATTTCTTTTGTATATGAAACTGACAGACATAGACAAAACACAACAAAATAAACACATAACAAAACAATATAACAGAGATGCACAGAAATATCCCGCAGTCCACCCCAGCCCCAATTCCAGACATATTCTTTCAGCATATTTTTCTAAAGTTGCAGCCGTTCAGAGCTCACTCAGAGCCAGAAACGAATCAGAGTCCTGATACGTGCATATGGTAAAAGCCCCATTTTAAGTCATAGTCGTCCATCCTATTGAGCAGCCTGTATGACAGTCGCTCGTAAGCGGCCAATAGTCCCATCGATGCATCCCAGAGGGATGGAGCAGGTGCAGATGGAGCCTTCCAGTCCTTGACCAACAGCCTCCTACCTGACATAATGGCCGTTTGTATCCATTCAGCTAAAGGAGGAGCAACATGCCTCAATGTGGCAGGATCCCCCAGAATGAACAGACTGGGTGAAAAAGGAATGTGTATGCCCGTTATTCTCTCCAGTCTTTCATGTATAGCAGTCCAATATTCCTGAATTTTGGGACAGCACCAAAGCATGTGTAAAAGTGTACCGTCTCTATCCTGACAACTCCAGCATTCAGGACCATCAGTCAAGCCGACCCTAAACAATCTTGATGGTGTCCAATATATTATATTAATAATTTTGAATTGAATCAACCTTGTACGTAGTTCTCTTGACATTTTCCTTCCATTCCTAAGAATTCTAACCCAATCACCATCTGATATTGTAAGTCCTAAATCCCTTTCCCATGGCAACTTGGATGTGAATTTACACTGGTCAGAGGCATCCAGGAACATGGCATAGTATGTAGAAGCCTCATGACCCAGTCCAAATATTTTAAAAATATTTTCCACTGTGTCAATTTTAGGGGGGGGTGATGTGAGAGAACCAAAGGTTTTTACCAATAGGTGTCTCAGTTGTAAGTACTGCCAGAAGTGATTGTGTGGTAGGCCAAATTCTGTTCTTAATTCTTCAAATGATTTCAAATAGTTTTCTTGGTATAGATCTCCCAAAATCTTTACACCCGTTGATACCATGGGTCCCAGAGGAAGGGCTTTTTACCTATACAAAGTTTGGGATTTTGCCAGATGCCAGCTGACCAATGGAGAAGGGGATTGAACTTAAACATACGAGCTATTTTCCTCCAAACCCAGTGAATGTGAGACATAATCGGGTGTGATTTGCTAATTGAGTCCAGTTTAGTTGTGAGACATTCAATAGGCGCCAGAGGAGCACAAAGTGCGCTCTCAAGACTAAACCACGGCGGGGCCCTTTCCGGTGGAAGGGTCCATCGTACCATATGCCTCATGGTGAACGCATAGTGGTAGAGCAAGAGATTGGGTATACCCAGACCCCCTTTATCCACTGGCCTCTGCAGTTTTTTAAAGCTCATTCTTGGACGTTTGTTGTTCCATAAGAACTTATTACAAATTTGGTCATTGTTTGAAATAATCGGAGCACAGTTCATCTTAATAATGCGGACAAGTGACTTTTGTATCCGGACAAGTGAATGGGAAATTTACTTTTACTTTTTAAAAACGTGGGATGCCCAGCTAGCAAAGTACTGTGCTGTGTGTGAGTATAATGAATCAAGGAATAGTCATCGAGGTTGTCTGTCTGACAAGCTCTGTCTCTATCTGAAATAAAGCATAGAATGCCCCAAAACATACCTTGAAGAAAGAGGAGTCAGTATTATTTTAAATATGTGAGGTCTGAGGAGCAGGGGTTTGGTGGCTTAACAGATACACTACCGCAGTTGATACACTGGCCTGGGTCAGGCGTATGTAGACTGAGAGAAATGCAGTGTGAGAGAACTAAATTGTGTCATATGTTCCTTACTCCCTGTGAAGCATAGGCCTTCGGTGAATCTCTACCATTCCTCCATGCCCTCTGTTAATCAGAACAGGAAAAATGTTGTTAGTCCACCTAATTTCTGCTCTGTAGTTGGAAAAGTACTCGTTAGATGCCATTATCAAAGCAACATCACCATCTAGTGGTGATTTGCTACAGGTCAATAGAAAATTGGTCATTACATTTTAAACTTACATGATAATATATTCATGTTCAAACTTTGGCTGGATTGTCCCCAATACATTCATATTAGATGTTTAAAAGTAAGCATTTGTTCCCCTATGCACCATGAGCAGGAAAAACATCACAACTCCTTATATGGGCCTACAGTACTATATCTATTACAAGTGAAAGTCTACTGCAATGTGATGAAAGTAGTCTATGTTTAGAATATATGGGAAATTTCTACTTTAGTTCTGAAACCCATCTTCTTCTGCTTAGTCGGGTCACAGGTAGCAGTTTCAGTAGAGAATTCCAGACTGCATATATGGAGCCTGCCAGCAACTCTACATCTGACCTCAAACCCTTAGATCTCCATATATGGAGCTGACCTGTTCTGACATTCCATATGTTGATCTGACCTCATCAAATCCTGTACACTCAAGACACGCTCCATATGGCCAGTACAGAATTCATTCCATATGTTGATCTGACCCCCCATGCCAAAGCACCAGCGCTTGCCCAGCAGTACAACAGCCATACAGACAATGTATCATTGCATACAAACCATTTGTTGCTGAAAAATCACACCCGTGTGAAATAACGGGTGTGTGGGGGTCCCCGAAACTTCCAGACCCGCGGGAACGCGCCCAGGGTGCCGGCCCGGTTCCGGCGAGCCGCCTCGCGTCCGAAACGGTCGAGAAATGACAGAGTTACCGTGTGGGGGTCCCCAGAACATCCAGACCCCCAGGAACGCACCCAGGGGGCCGGGACGGTTCCGGCAAGCCGCCCGCGTCCGAAACGGTTGAGAAATGACAGTTACCATGTGGGGGTCCCTCTACTGTACTGTACTGTAACACCTGAAATCATCATATATACAGTTAATTTGTATGTGTGTTAGGCTGCACAACAGTGACACTTGGTTTTAAAAACCAACCAAATGCTATTTTCGTGCTCAGACACAGGTAGCCAGCCAGCCAGCCAGGCACACACAAAGCTACTTAATGAAGTGGTTGCACCACTTAAAAAGACAGTAGCCAGTAGTATTAATGGAATTCTTGTTATAATCTTGTCATTAAATATTACATACAAATTATACAGTGCATTGTCAATACATTTCATGTCAGTTAGGGTACAGCGGGAAGTTACTTTATGATGTTTTTTTTGTTGTTTTAACTAAGTTCACCTCATGTGTCAGAAAGAATATCAACAAACTTCAGCATGGACCATTCCAAGAGAATCACGAGGAGCCTGGCGATTGTGGCAATCCCCCTCTGCCTACTCATAACACATGCTTTGTTTCCGTTAAGTGGCAGTTTCCCATCCACTGAGAAAATGGCAACTTCTAAAGTGATGTACATTTGTACATTCTTTTAATTGCTCACAGCGAGAATAAATGTTAGATGATCTGCATAATTCTGTGGAAAAAAATGCTCCCAAACGTTACCCACATGCCCCACAATTATGTGCAACTCCCCATCTAAACCACCAAGGCAGGGACTGTGACTAAAGGTGACAACAATTAACATGATTTCCAGTCCAATTTATATAGATATAGACTTATCATCACCCAGTGCTTCATTCTTCAAGACCAAAATATTTTACACATCTCTTTTCGGATTAAAATAATTGTGAAACAAGCTCGCCATTGGCTTTCCAAGCCTTGAGTTTACTTTTGTGATGGAAGGAGTATGCAGATGCATATATAGAAGTCAGAAAATAGAGGGAGATTTAAAAAAAAAAAACACGGAATGCAACATCTGCGACCTGAACAAAAGTGAAATTCCTTCAACTGGCGTGTGTCATTATAGTCCAAGCAGGGTATTTGATCCATTCATTCTTCATCAATTCTGTTAAGTAGTTTATCTTCATCGATATCCACACAAGGCACAGAGGCAAAACGGGGAGATAAATCCCTCTCCCTCTCCTTTTGGCCTCATCTTCATACCCTCAGTCTTGGTACCCATAAGCAGTGTCCATAAGGAGGAGGATAAGGTGACGTTTAGTCCCATTTGGTCACCATGCCAAACCCTGAGCACTCAGGATATTGTCTCTCCCTCACACAGACACATTCACTCCCCTTTCCACACACGCGATGGTCATCCTGTTCCTCTCGTTGCTTCTCCTTCCTCTCTCTACCACCAGGTGAAGAAGGGCCTTCTACTCTGGAAGCTCTGTGTGTAGGACTCACTGTTGGCCCTCTGCGGGGCCCTGGCCGTTTCCACTATCACCGGGGGCATCTGCACCAGCTGGAGGGGTGTCTTACCATCCTTCAGGGCTTGGCACAGGTTCAGGATCTGGGGTGGAGCCGAAGGATGGGGGGTACGATAAGTAATAGGGTATTGTCAGTGGAAACCTTGATATGAAGCAAGCATTTTGTCAACAACAAAACAACAACAAATGGGACGAAATTAAGAATAGTATGTATGACTGAATGGATGGTCCTGAAATAGACGGAGGGCATGAAGTGGGCAGTCTGACTGAACACAAATTAGCATTTTGTTCAGGGTATTATGGACAAAATGATCAAATTCACTGCAAAAGAAATACAAAAAAATAAAACCTTTTTGCCCTGTGCTTGAAATGTGCCTGAACTACATTTGCTACTACCTCTAGTAGCGACCGTAGTGGACACCTTTTCATGATTGGCTGCCTCGTCTCTAGGCTGCCTCTAAGCCAATAGGAGACTTACTCATAAAACCCATACTCTGAACGCCGCAACGTGAAGCCTAATAATGTAGATGGCAGTTATGACTAAGTCATTCTTGTTTCATTATCATCTAGGTGTAGGTGTGAGTGATCAATGATTGTTGAGTGACGAAAGCTCACCTGCCCCCGCATCACAGCTACTTGTTTATGGAATTGCCCTCTGTCAAAACCTTGGTCTTTCTATAACACAAAAGCACAAAATACAAGGCACTGGTTATGTTTAAAGATTGCAGCTACACAAATTAGAAGGGAGAAGTGCATATTCATAAGGCCTTCTTCCTGTCATGCTCCAGCCAACTGATGCCTGTCTGTCCACCCTGTGTTGTCCCACATACTTCTGTAAAGGAAGGCGATGTCTGCACAGTACACATAGTATACTGGTGTCCTGTGCTTTATTATTCAAACAACAATTTGCCCAAGTAGGGCCGCTTCATCAAGTTCACATTCATATTTTTCGTCTGGATGATCCTATTATGTTGAGTTAATTATGTGCACAAAAGACAGAAACAACCGTGATTAAACAAGAATTGATTAAATCGATGAATTACCAGCTGCATTATAATTATCTGCAGGGGTCCGCTATAACTGCCTCTGTGTCTGTTTCAGTGCAGTAGTTTAGGTAGGAACCTAAATTCTCTAAGGCGGAACTATTTTGTTCCGAGTCATTCATTTCCGCCCGGACATATTGGCGGTGCGCACATACATCAGCCAATGAGAAAACCAGCTGGACTAGAGGACTAGGTTGCACATCGACAATAGACTCAGCTTGCTCAGCTTTTTACCAGCTAGCAGCTGGTAAAAAGAAACCCTGATAAAATTATGAAAACACAAAGGTGATTAAAACCTTTGGGTAACGTTGGGAAACAGAACAAACATTATGCATTAACAGGTAAGTAATCAAAATACATCTAAATCATTTCATTTCACTTTGTTCGTCCCATACCTTAAACAGTTCATAGAGGTCCTCCTCCAGGTCTTTGATAAAGTTAGGGTCAGATAGTTTGGGCAGGACTAACTCTCTGATCTCTTGGGAGAACGCTACTTTGGCCTGGGAAAGCCATGCCCAGTAGAACGGATCTGGTGATTGGTCAAAAGGAGAACGTGCCTTTATTGTCAAATCGCATACATTAAAAAAAATACAGAGTCATGATAAAATAACATAGACCACTTAAGGTAGATGCTCAGTGTTTGTTAGCCCCTCTCGGGACCCCCGGTTGAGCTCTTTTCATCGTTCACCCGTAGGGTCCCTCCCCATCTGTCCCAAGCTAAATGGTATGGATGGATATGTTTCAAAAGAAGAATATAGGAGCTATAGGAGACAACGGAAACCTCAACGAATTTTCCTTTGGCGCAGAAGCCGTTAAGTATTTTTAATCTTTGCTTGACCGTTTTGGCAGCTCTGAAATTCTCGCTTCCTTCCTTCCTTCCTTGACTTCCTTATTGACATCCCATTGTACCGCCTCCAGTGCCGGAACTGGCTAGCTGCGACAGAGCAGATCAGAGGCAGGAACGTAGGGACGCGCAGCTAGCCAACCTGGTGCTGGAGGCGGTAAAATTCGTTGAGGTTTCCGTTGTCTCCTATATGCTTCTTTTGAAACATATCACGAGTTCTCAAACAGCGCAGCACGGACGTTTCCGACCGTAAGTCCGTCTGTATACCATTTAGCTTGGGACTGATGGGGAGGGACCCTACGGGTGAACGATGAAAAGAGCTCAACGGGGGGGCTAAGTGTTTGTATGAAAAAGATAGAACGAATTAATGTGTTTATACATCATTTTATAGATTTGTGTTCTTTCTTCAAAGAAGCAGTAAGTTAAGTAACCTACAAAATTGTCAGAATCAATTATAAAAATGTGCATTTTCTGAAGAACAGATGGGGTTGCTGGAAGCAGCAATGTTTAAAATCTTTTAGTTGGTGAGTTATAAAAGATACATATCTGGCCTCATAATATGGAGAAACTAATAATAAAACATGTTTATCAAAAATATATCAATGGATGTACTTACAAGCTCTCCAGGAGTCTGGGTGTTTGAGTGGGAAGGCTAGACCATTGTCTATGGCTGCCAGCTTGATGATTGGATCCTTAACTACCACCCAATCCGAGTCCTACAGAGAATCATCAGCCAGTGGAATGGAAACAAAGTGGAAGGCGTTTAATATATATATATATATACACACATAAACCTTTATTCAGATTTAACACAACAGGATAGGAGATCTGAATAAAGTTTATTCTTCAAATAAATTTGCATTACTGTCTGTGTGTCCACTGTCCTCACCCTATTCCCACCAGTATCCATAGGACAGTCATATTTTAATAGCCAGTTGTCATTTCCTCTGTCTGAAAGAAGAAAAATAAACATCTCAAAGAACGAAATCAAATATCAGCCCACATGCCATTTTATAGCCTGTGATTACAAACGAACAGCATTCCGAGCAATGTTTCACGCCTGCCAGACAACATGTGACAAGAAGGAAGTGCTTCACCCCCTTTCATTCATTGAATCCACTGAATTTTAATTTAATTTGTTCCGAGCTCCATTTTGTTGCCAGTTGCTGGAAATGTCGCCCAAGGCCATAATCAGTGTATCACAACTAAAATAGTGCTGGCACCATGGAAACCATGTACTATACCTGTGTTTCTAATGATGTAATCAAGGACTACCAGACGTTCAAACTGCAGCTGCAGCTGGCGGTTAGTATTCTCTGGCAAGGGCTCAGCTTCAAATCGCCGTAGCCAGAAGTCTGCATCCTTGAAACCATCAACGAAAAGCTGGAAAGAACCAACCTACGGAAGACACAATGCAATGTCGTTATGTTGGGTGTTATTTTCTTGGTTTGTGTTTTTTGACAATGCAGTGAATACCATTACAGGAACAAGAAAGAGCGAGTTTCAGGTTCATCTTCCTAAAGGTCATTTTGTAGTGCAATGTTATGACTTGGTAGCTTACTTTGGGTGGTAGTCCAATCCTATGGAAGCGTTGCCCCACCTTAGGCACCTTCTCTAGGGCTAGCCTCTTTCCCCGAGACTTGACACGGTCTATGGCACTGTAATTAAATGTTTCACTCGCCAGGTACACCACCTAGAGGGAAAGATTAATTGGGAGGACATATGATCAGAAGAATGTTCTAGTCATGACTAAAGCTGAACAGAAGTAGGTGCATAAACAGTCTGAGAGAGAAGACATAATGTGTAGGCTTGATGGCTGTGTGCAGATTATTTTTCCTACCTTGGTCTTAGGTACAATGTTGAGCTCTAGTTTCTGATCAACCAGGCTGGCCCCAGCCTCTGAAAGGTAGCCCTGGTTGAGGACCAGACAGTCACGGCCAAAACAGCAGGGACAACACAGTTTCTGGAGCCATTTGGTCCATTTGGGGTTTAGCTGTCCATAGGGCTCCTCATTCTTAGGCTTAAACACACCAATGATCTTCTATGGAAATTAGAAGTGGTGAATAAAGATAAAGGGGAGAGATGAGGGGAAGTAAAGGAACACATAGGAAAGGATTAAAAACATGAAAGATGCTACTGTAGTAGTAGTTGGAACTTGTTTGCTTATGAAATGGTAGCCTGGCAGGGCCAGACTCATAGCGTGGTTTCACTGGTGCTTCCTGCGGGGAGGAAGCGTCAGTGAATCCACGCCGAGTCTGGCCCCGCCAGGCTAGTGAAATAGTAGTTTCAAGTTAGTCTTTTTAATATAGGTATGCGCATAGTGCATACACTACACACCTAAATCTACATCTTTTAAGATCTCTCAGGAATTTAGGCCAATAGGATAATGTTTGCCAGATAAATGCCACTACATACTATAAGAAGCTCTTGGAATTACATGTTGGCATTAGGCCTACAGTATCTAACTCTCTCTCACACACACACACACACACACACACACACACACACACACACACACACACACACACACACACACACACACACACACACACACACACACACACACACACACACACAGTCATGTGCATAGACCATAGACACACAATTTGAGTACGACATGGAGCTTGGTCATGGAGGAGAATTATATTCTGAGGGAGAGCTAGCACATGATCACAGAAGCACACTGGTGACTAAAACTACGAGGTGGGGGTGAAGGCCACACACAGCCAACCTACATTTCTGTCATAATCTATAGTAACTAGATGCAAGGGGTATGAACGGGACTTGTTGTTTTGATGTGCTACACACTGACCGCCAAAGAATAACTGGTTCTTAATTTTAGAAGTGAAACTATGTAGGACTCGATCACAGACTTCTGGATTTTAAATAAATCCACAGAGACACTTCCTGTTTCAACAAGGATGTAACACAGCCCAGTGTGTAGGAGTGGAATAAAACATGATGCACATGCACTCTGCACAGCATGGATGGTATTAGTGTAAAAGGCCAAAGTTTATAGCGACTGCTCCACACCCCAACCTTTAAGCCCAATGATTCGCCACGCAACTCCTTGCAACATACAACTACTTGTAACTATTTTCCCCAGTGGAAGTTGCAAGGAGTTGGTGTTGGTGTGGTTGACCTTAAAAACTGTTTTGTTGCAAGGAGTTGCGACTAGTGCAAGGAGTAGTTGCAAACTGTTGTGTGTCTAATGATCTGAAATAACATACATGAATGAACCTGATCATTTATGTATTGCATCCAACACGTGACAATCATTACTAGAAGGCAGACTGATCCTCCCTCAGTCCCTCCCATCATGATCTGATAACTTTAATTCAGGCATCAAGGGATAATATGCACTCTTGTTATATATATATACACACACTGCACAATATATAATTATGTAGTATGGCAACTAAATTAACATATTACTTGTTTTAGCTACAGTAAAATCCTCAGTGTTCAATCATCCATTTGTAACTCAAGAGTGTACAGCACACGTTTTACTTGTGTACACTCAAGTTAAATGAACAAAGGATTTTACAAGTCATAAAACGAGGCATATGTAAATCCTTGCTGTAGCCTTATCGTATCACCTATTTGCCAAGTCATCATCATAGGAGTAGAACGAATGAGGCCTTTCACTAGAAGCAACAGCACAGTTCACACACTTTAAAACTTCACAAGCGTTAACTTTAAAAAAGTAACCATAATAACAACAATCAACTTGGCGATTCTATGGTCTGGTGGAATTTAAACGGTCTACTGCAGTATTTCTTACCCCTTGTGAATCTTTGACAAAATAGCTTCCACTAGATCCCTGGTAAATTCGCTCCGGGTAAATGCCCTCCTCTATGGCGCGTTCGGCCTTTCGGATGATTTCTCTAAATTCTGGATCTTCCAGGAACTCGTTCCTGTGTGGTTCCCGAGGCGAGCCCCCTCGATCCCGATCCAGCAGAGGCTGCCTCTCCCGGTTGCGTCCCGGGCTTCCAGCCGGAATGCGCACCACAGAGCCCGGTGTGCCTCCAAATGTGCCCCGGGGACTCGGGGGCTCTGTCGGACAGTAGCTGAAATCATTGTTGTCGCGAAGAGGAGAGACAAGCGGACTCGTCTCGTCCATGATGTGGTGTCAGACGACAGGAGCCCAACGGCAGGTGAAGATGGGCACAGTGGAACAGGGACATACAGCAGGACGTGGGCTTTGTTGGCTCGTTCCACCGCTAGCTAACAAGGCAGCAGTACTAGCAGGCTCTCAAAAACAACAAATCAGATGACTGTCAGCTTCCGGGAAGAGGCGGGACCCTACGTCATAATTCCATCCCCCAGGCATTCCACCAATCAACATTCATTTATAAGGCTCTCTGGTTAAAATCATAACTAGTCTAGGGTGACAGGGTCTATGGTTAAAATTGATTGATTGAAAGATGTATTAACAGATTGGAGAATTACAGTACATTTCAAGCACAACTCAAACAAATGGATGCAATGAAGTAAGGGGTAATAATAACAGTTGTGATAAGACAGGGTTAAGCCAAAAAGAATAAAAGCTATAGAGGGTATGCGCATGCTTAAAGTGAATGGCACATTGAGTGGCAAATCGAGTGGCAAAGCAACAGGCAAAGTGAGTTTAACATTGTTTAATGTTGTTTAATGCAATCAGATAGGACTTTTCTGTTTGGATGTATGGGCTGTCAAGGCCAGAAAGTAGTTTTTGCCACTCGCTCAGTAGGCATTCCTGCATAACTTCCGGGTTTGATGATGATGTCACGCCGTCACGCGCAAAATGAGCTATAGAAACATCAATGCATGGTTACTAACAAGTACGTTATGTAGAGAGGAGCAGAGCCAACACCAGACCAGAGCCTTAAGGCCTATTCATAGTCTGGATTTTCGGTGGTGAGGTGACCACCGCTCCGGTGGTGAGCTGACCTAGCCTGGCTAATAAGCCAGACTAATATCACACAACAAATCCGCCGGCAGGCAATTTTTTTTTGCCAACGGCTGATTCGGTCTGGCTTATTAGCCAGGCTAGAGCTGACCACCAGAGCTGAAATAACGTTGAGCGGTGGTGAGTAAAAACCAAGGGGCCAGTGAGGCACTCCAACGTTGAAGCACTGCCGGGCCCTAGTGGTAAGAGGAGGGACTACAGGCGGACCCGTGGATTCATGACCGGGAAACCCTGTGCAGCTGGGCTTTAACATTGAGCGCTCGGTTGCACTTCCGCATTGGACCACCAAAATGTGGTGGTCGAATGCGGAAGTAGACGTTTTGAGACGGTCCTTCCGGGTGCTTCAAAACGCCACTGAGCAACTTCCACTGACATGAATAGCGGAGGGGGCGGAGCTTCGCGCCAGATCAGTCTCTATCCTTCTTTATACTCTATGGTAAAAACAGAGAGAAGGGCTGGAGCGGTGGCGGTGGTTTGCTCTTCACCACGGCTCGTGACGTCATGTTGTAGTTCGGTGGTCACCACCGAAAATCCAGACTATGAATAACGCTTTAGGGTCAACGCTGTACTCCCGCAGCCAAATCATGCATTACCAGCTAGGGTCCCAACTCCCAATCTGGGAACCCTCAACCCATTGGCAAAACAAAGGAAAAACAGTGCCCTCTTTTCCTTTGATTGATGTTAGTTAGTCAACAGTCTGTCTCGAAACACTAGCAGGGTCTAGACTCTATTTCAAGGGGGAGTGGTTAACCAGCAGGCTACGGAAATCTTTGACATCGCTTTTTTGAGCGGATAGAGCAGATTATATAATTAATTAATGAATTAGATCTAAAGGTCATAATAGGTCCTTTGACGAATGACTGTGAGCTTCAGTTCTTGGCCGATTCCCACGACCCTCTACCTGTTATGATGTCATAGACTGGCCTGGACTCCATGTTATGCCTGACTGACTGGACAGACTGGATGGACTCTAGCTCTGGTCCATGATTGTCTACCATTATTACAGAATTTTGTGGAAAACGAAAGCAGACCTGCCAAAACTGCTATTTCTCAAAGTACGAAAACAATAAGGGGTCTTCGCCCATTCAAGCTTGATCCCTAATAATAATATCTGTTTAAGAATTGAATATTACTAGGGCTGACTCTGGAATGATGCAAGTCTTGTACCCTTGTACCCATTCTCACAGTACCCGCTGTACCTTTTATGCCCATATATGGAGTCCATCTAGCTCTGGTCCATATAACGTTAAGGAGAAGTCCTTAACGCTATGGACCAGAGCTAGAGCCCATCCTGTCTTTCCACTCTGTCCAGACTGTCAGGTATAATATGGCTTATGGAGTCCAGGCCAGTCTGAGTCTATGACATCATATTGATGATGACATCAGCGCACACCATATATGGGGATTTCCGGATTTATCTATATTTTGTGGAGCTTTTCTGATCATGCCCTTGTGTCCAACTCCTCACCAGCTTTAGCCCAAATATGGGCAGATCGGTCGGATCTACGGTTCTGTCTGTGTTCTACTTCTGGACAACCACCGACTGGGCACCCCCCTCGGGTCGTTGCGATGTGCACGCCGAGTTTGAAGTTCTTAAGATACGTGAACTAAAGAAGGACACACATAGTCAGTCAGACACACAGACGGCAGGGATTTTTTGTTGTAAGATATTCCAAGGCCCCATTAAGCATCTAGTTCTAGCATTTCAATTTGAATGCCATTCACCTTTAATAGCAGCTTTTGATTGAAAATGATTCTTTGTAAGATCCAGGTTAACATTTTCTGTAATTAATCTATCGATATTTCTTGAAAAAGGCTGTCGGTCAAAACATTATTTACGTGTAGGCCTATTACAACAGCAAAAACAGATATGTGCCACTTATATGAGTTTGTCATGTTGCACAGCCTTTTCTTCTCTAGTCCATACTAAAGAAGAAAATAATGTGCAATATTAACATGACAAACTAATGGGTTATATCTGACCTATAGTGTTCTGACTGACGCAGCCCATGGCCTATTATGGTCTGAAGGTCCAAACCCAGACTGGACCCAGGCTACCCAGGCTACCCATAACCCATGAGCAATACATTAAACTGTGGAAATTCTATGCAAAGGTATAGCTTACTGTTTGCCCCATCCCAAGCCATTAGGAAAATTGTGGAATGTTTTCCAATCCATGTTTAAATAAAACGAAAGATTCAACAGAAGCCTGAAGACGTGGACAGGTTTGGTCTTTCTCTTCAACAAGCCCTACATTTGACTTTGAAGTACAGCAGAATACATTTGATATTTATTGTAGAGGAGGATCATTTCTCTGATGGTGGACTGGTGGTGCAGACTGTAGTTTGCAGTAGGGCCATCTAGCGACTAATTCGCCTTGACCAAAATAATGTGTGTATTTCACAATTTTCATCATCATTATTCTTTTCTTTTTTCACATTCACAATCACATCCGTGCAAAAAATTGTGTTACAGTACAGTGATGCAAACCACAGGATGTGTTGCCTCAGGCCTCTGCACCGTGGACGTGCAGCTGTGTGCATCCTCCTCCTCTCTCATCTCTCCTCGGCTCCTCCTGAAGCTAGCTGTTCGCTCTGTGATTGGTGGACACCAGCAGGAAGAGCGCTCCACTCCGGTCGTGTCAGCTGCCAAGTTCACTCGACCGAACTCTCATAAACCCGGTAGCCATCATCATTAGTGGCATCATCACATTGAACGTACCCCGGCAGGTTCTCTGTAGCCGTTCGTTGGGCTACGAGGTCGTCGTCAAGACACGTTTGCGGTCATTTTCGCCGCCTTTTCAGAGGAGTCTTTCACCTTTCCATTCCCGGAAACAACACAGCACAGAGGACATTGGCGAGAGGATGGCCGCGTACAAACTGGTTCTGATCCGCCATGGTGAGAGCGTCTGGAATCAGGAGAACCGCTTCTGTGGGTGGTTCGACGCAGACCTCAGTGAAACCGGGACGGAAGAGGCGAAGAGGGGAGGACAGGCCTTGAAAGGTAATGAAGGCTCATAACTTTATTTATCACACAGACAATCTGATAAGTCATCATGCGGCCTAATCTTCTCTCGGACCAGGTGTAGTGCTTGGAGTTGGATTAAAATGTGTGTCCACTCACTCCACTGCAAGGTTACGCAACTAGCATGTATGGGCCAGAGTGGTGGCATGGGCGACAGATTGTCAGGCTAGTGAGGCCACTGCGACAAGCTGAGTGGGCATTATGGGTTTAGGAGGGAGGGAAGTGGCCATGCAAGCGATGAACAACATTCCTTTCTTGTCCTGTCTTCAGATCATGTAGGCCTAGAGAAAAGGCAGCTAGTTTTTCAATTGAAATCCATATACTGTAGGTGCTTTCCCCCCAATTGGGCTTACACTGTTTGTTTTGTTGCCATCTGTTTAATGAATCGCTTCCCCCCCACACATTCCCTACTTTACTCACTCCCAGGCAAGTTCAACAAAGTACTACAGCTTTTGCACATTGTATTTAGAATATCTGGTAAAACTATTATATTCATTGTGTATTTATTGGAGCATAATGCATATGGGGGAAAGCAACAGTATGACTAGTAATTGTATAGTCAAACTATAGTCTCACTACGTTTTTTACATCATGACTAAAATAATAAAATGGAGATGAGGATCGAGGTGCACCTGCTGACAGTGAGTCAGCATCTTCACACCTGATTTAACGGAATAACGTCACAGCAATAATTTAATTTTTGGAGAAGGTAAAGCATCTGCACACTGGTTTAAAGCAAATTTGTCTGAAGATGACCTAAGGTCGAAATAATTCACCATTAAATTAAACCAGTGTGCCGATGTTTTGATTCTTGCCTTGATGTCCAGCACCTGACCTGAATACAGGACAAGATATGCACACAATCTCCTCTGTGAAATGATTGATTGTTTCAACCTAAAATTTGTGAGTCATAGTTTGGTCATTACTAGTTATGTTAAGAAGAGAAAATCACACCTGTGTGAAGTGAGGGGTGCTCTTATCGTACATCATCATGCATCATCTCATACTGGCCAATCAGAATGCCTGTTGCCTGTGATTGGTTGGCTGATATGCTCGTTTACATTGCCTAAATTTTCCCTTCAATGGCGTTTGATGTTTAATTTACGTCATATTTAGTGGAATTTCGGCCTATTTTCTCCCTTCATTGTTAATGGCAAATCTTGAGACGTGTGGGGACAAAAGCTGTTTATAGAAGTCGGCTAGCACCCCTTCAAAATCACTCGTGTGAGGGGCGCTCATATCGTCATACATCACATTCCGTGCTCAGCCAATCAAATCATCACTAAAGCAGGGCATAGGAGGGGCTAGCGCCCCTTAAAAATCATTCACGCCATTAAGTCCATAGAATTTTTGAAAAACAGACAAATGTGCATTGGGTTTACTGGGAATACAATAATACATGAGGTAGCAAGTTTAAAATACATCTTCTGAACAGCGTATGTGCATTGTACACATGTGTGCATGTGTGAACATGTACATGAATTTGTGATGGTGTGCTGCTGTGGAATTCTTTCCCTTCAAAAGCAAAAATGATGGCCAACCAGTTACCAGCAGGAGGCTCTGTTGTAAAATGATCATGAAACATCCTACTCTGCAGCTTGAATTTGACAGTTGACACTGTTCATAGATTCAGCACAGTGTTTGGCCTAATTCGTAGCCTGGTAAACCTGAGCTGTTTGGAGGGTTGACACATTCACATAACTGATTGTGTGAAATATTCATTGACTGTAAGAAAATATTTTATTTTGAAACATTGAACTATGCATTAATGGCTCCCATGGCACTAAAAAGCTGCTTTCCTTATCAATGTAGATTATTATTGTTTGCTGTACTGAATTGCATTACTCACGGGGTTGATTTTGTACAGTATGTTGGAAATGGCAAACAGAAGAGTCACGGCAGTTTTCGAAACAGGCTTCCATATCACTCGACTCACCTTTTGTATGGACACGAACTCACGTTGGCTTTTCACTTGCCTGAAATATAATCTTCCATGGAAGGCTGCACTTATGCACTTGGCACACCCTTTATTATATAAAAAAAGAAAACAATTCACTAGTGCTCCTTTCTGACAAGTCTGTGCAAAACTAATGTACATACAGGGCTAACTGCTCTATAAATCTCCCATGAGTAGTACTGTTTATGAAAATGCAATGAGGAGGGTTGAAAGGACAACATAGAGGAGTCAGTGTACATCCCATGTGCAACTGCCATGAATGTATTGAATTGTGAAGTTTTATATAACTCATTCATAATTTCTTATGCACAACCTTTAACAGTATTTACATGCAAACTTATAGACTATACATTTCCTTTCTCTCGTACAATAGATGCTGGCTATGAATTCGACATCTGCTATACTTCTGTCCTCAAGCGGGCCATTCGCACACTGTGGCTTGTTCTGGAGGGTGTTGACCAGATGTGGCTGCCTGTCCACCGGACCTGGCGCCTCAACGAGCGCCACTACGGTGGCTTGACTGGGCTAAATAAGGCAGAGACGGCAGCCAAGCATGGAGAGGCCCAGGTCAAGATCTGGAGGCGATCCTTCGACACCCCACCCCCAACCATGGATGAGGAGCATGACTTCTATACCAACATAAGCAAGGTGATTTTTACATCTCCCTCGATCTCCATTCCTTCTATTTCTATCTTCTCTCATTAACATTGACAGTTTATTCCATCACAGACATCACTACTGCTGCTAAACTAGTCTGGCGAGTAGCCATGCCCCACAGCTTCAGTCACAATTAAGTTTACTTGCATATACATGTTCACATATTTCTACACTACGGTTTGCAGAATTAACACACTAGTCTCACCTGCATGCATCAGAGATCATGAATCTATTCTGCTGCTACACACCTGCTGCAATTTTTGGAAGCATTTTAACCATGCACAAGAGACTGTTATTCTATATCTGCTGCAATTGAACTGCCTAATTGTATGCCCTTTTTAACCATGCAATTTATGTATACTGTATATTTGACATTGCTTGTATTTATATTAGGAATATTTGACATATCTGACCTTTCTTTCTTCAAAATGCTAATGTTGGGAGCTTGTGTGATAATTCATTTCACCAACACTTTTACACCTGTAAATGGTGAGGTGACAATACAATTGTATCTGGATTGTATGGTAGGACCGTCGATATGAGGAGCTGACAGAAGACCAGCTTCCATCTTGTGAGAGTCTGAAGGACACCATCGCCCGGGCACTGCCATTCTGGAACGAGGAGATCGTCCCTCAGATCAAAGACGGCAAGAGAGTTCTGATCGCTGCCCACGGCAACAGTCTCCGTGGCATCGTAAAGCACCTTGAGGGTAGGGTAAAATACGGGAGTGAGGGGAAACTATGACTTGATTGCACATCGTGTCGCTCACCGAAAAGAGACAATCTATAAGCGGTGTTATTGAGAGCTTGATTGGCTATTTACGATGGGCAACACCTGTGCAGGAACTTAGGAAGTAAGTATAAATTGAGTCAATAAGTAGACTCAATAAGTACATTTAAAGACCAGCTGAAATTACTTTGTGATCTATTGTTTCCTAGTCAAACAGGAGCTGGGTGCTTCCTCAGCCAATCACAGCAATGGCTGCGGTGGGGGCGGGTTGTTCGCTGACTGAAAACTGTTCCATTCTGTTCCCTCAGGCTATGGGGATAAAATATAAACTTCTGCGCAATACTTAATCACGTTTGTTACTTCAACCTTTTACTTTAAATTGTAAACTTGAAGTGTAATTGCAGTACCCTTTGTTTATGTTTGTAAACAATGAGAATGCTACAAACACCAAAGTCCTTGTAGTGGTGCCGGCCCACAGGAGAATATAGTAAATAGTGGTCTTCAAGAGACAAGAAGGTGGTTGCACACACTGATAGCTAAAGTGACTATATTGTATTATAGTACACAAAGTAAAGAAACATGCATGTTTAGCTCCGTCAGTTTGTAAAGCTGCGTCTGTCATCTTTGTTTCTTTCTATAGAGTAGCACCGCTTTCTAGTGTCTTATGGGTTGAAATTGGTCTGGACTTGCCGATTTAATCATGCATTACGTTTTGGTTTGATCGGTAGTAACTAAGATTGGAGTTTACACAAAATGTGTATTTGTTTGGCATCTACTGTAAACTCCATGTCTCCATTACCTTAACTTACCATACCATTATGACCACGGATATGAAAAACATGGCAGTTTTACTCCATGGCAGTAACCACATGTTTCTGGTATGGCTTCTAGGTATGTCAGAGGAGGCCATCATGGAACTGAACCTGCCAACGGGCATTCCTATCATGTATGAGCTGGACAAGAACCTGAAGCCTGTGGGACCCATGCAATTCCTTGGAGATGAGGAGACCGTCCAGAAGGCTATGGCGGCTGTTGCTGCCCAAGGGAAGGCCAAGTAATAGGCGCATTAACCCCCTAGGTGGGCTGGAGGGTTTATTGTGGGAGTGCAGTCTGCAGAGCACTATCACGTGTACTGTTCCATTATAATAAGTTTAAAAGAAAATGGTCATCATTGTGTGTCATGATACACATACATATGCTCCACACACTCCATACGCTTGTGCACTTGTCACCATACCAAGTTTTCACACAGACATGCGATGATGTAGATGGTTATATTTCATGTTTGATTTGATGGGTGTAGAGTTGACTTGTGACATATTGAGCCAGTAAATGAGAGCTGTAAATTATACCACTATTAAATCACCAACCAAAGTACATATTAGGGAGGAGTAACAGCCAGCACCCCCCTCCCAAACACTTTTTGCTTACAGCCCCCCCCCCCCCCCCCCCCCCCCCCGCTCTCCTATAGGACGATAGGAGAGCTGCTGCTTGGCATTGTATGTAAAACAATGTAGTCTGGTGCACTGAAGAAACCTTGCCTGCACATTCCAAAAAGGAATTTAACTCTTTCCTGTCTCATGCAAAGACACATTTATTAATTTACAGACTAACATTGACTAAGGTGTATGTTTGTTTTTGTGTGAGATCATTGAAATCAAGGTAATTGATTGTTTTAAGGGCAAATTGACCTGCACTGCTGATTTGTCTGCTGTAGTGTGTTATAATAAATATGAGCCATAGAATCCTTATCTTTCATGTCTTGTCTTTGCAGTGTCTTAAGCTGACCTTACTGTTGATGAAGATTAATGAATTGTATTTTTAATTGCATTTTCTTAGTGCTTTTGCAAGTGCTCAAAGCGCTTTACAATGCTTCAGTCGACGCCAGCGTCCTCACTTCCCACATTCACACACCAATGGTGGCAAGCTCACACCGACCAACTCATTAGAGGCAATGTATGGCCATTTTTGAAACGAGCTCCTCACCACTCGCCCTACACACTTCCACTCAGTTTGAGCATAGCTATATAAATAATAGACGCAATGCAATGCAATGCAAGTGGATGGGAGGAGAATTCCGGTGCCGTCTCTTATTTATATATCTATGCTCAAACCAAGTGGAAGTGTGTAGGACGAGTGGCAAGGAGCTAGTTTCAAAAAGGGGGTAGGGTTCAGTGCCCAAGGACACTTCGACATGTGGACAGGAGGAGCCGGGATTCGAACCGCCGACCCAGGGATCATTGGACGACCTGCTCTACCTCCTGAGCCATAGCCGTCAAGATTAACAATATCATTGTTGTATTTACAATCACCGGCTTGGATGACTACAACTGGTGAATCATGTTGAAATGCAACTCTTAGAAGTTGTAGTTGTAAAAATATAGCGCTTAATCACTTGAACCCCAGCAAGCTGACAATGTATTGTGAGCTTGTAGATCAACTATTTTTGGCAAAGAGTTTTGGTGACTATTATTATGGAAGAATGTTATCCAAGTAGAGTTGTAACTCAGTTTTACTAAGAGAGGGTGAGGGTTTAATTGGTTAAAGTAATAGATAGTAGTTACAATTGCTGTTTCCCATCACCCAAATATTGCTAAAAATGTCTGCAATTATAATAGCAGGTTTGCATAATTAACCAGTTGCTTTTACCCCTTCTGAATACAGATGTGTCAGGTTCACTTTATTGTCACTTAGTTGCATGGTCAGGTCAGGACGTCAGGTACATGCAGTACATATCTTACGCTTGGAAGCTCCAATATAATAAAACATGACATAAAACATGGTAAAAAAAACCTAAACACAACAATAAAAACACAGGGCAATCTGTCAGTGCATAGTGCAGACACTGCAGAGTAGGCTACGGAAGGTTATTGCACATTCAGTCACTCTGCATTTAGCATCCTGACAGCCTGTGGTAAGAAACTGTTCCTCAGCCTGCTTGTGTGTGCTGGGAGGATCTTGTACCCCTTCACCCTTTTTGACTTGTAGGGTGAAAATAGTCTTGTGGGGTCTTCAATAATCTTCAGGGTTTTTTTTTAGGCAGTGCTGTGTGTAGAGGTCCTCCATACTGGGCAGCTCACAGCCAGTGATCTTCTCAGCAGTGCGGACGACCCTCCTCATCGCCTTGCGGTTCCTGTCCGTGCAGCTGCCATACCACGATGTGAAGCTGCCTGTCAGGAGGCTCTCTATTGTGCCTCTGTAGAAGTCCCTGATGGTGTTGTGTCTCAGGCCGAACTGTTTCAGACGCCCGAGTCCATAGGCTATAGGCACTGTTGGGCCTTTTTTTACCACTGCAGTTACATGGCAGTCCCAGGTCCATTGAATTAGAAACTATTCACTCATCCATGATCAAAGATGGTAAAGTGATAACTGATAATGTTTTTTATAAATAAAATATATTCTGATAGTATTCAATTTGTCAGTAGACCTACCGGGGATCTCCCCTGGTCTCCAGTTGTTTAATAAATACATTTTCAGAGAGAGAGAGAACCCTGCACAGTGCACACTGTTTAGTGTTCATTAATTGTATCTACTCTTCCCCCATCACTTACAATTTCATTTGTTTTGTTTATCCTTTCTGATTAAGCTGGAGAGATGGGGAGACAGCAGCTATAGTAATAGAGATATTGAACAATTAACTTAACACAACACTGGGGTGACTGGGCAGGCAGCATTTAAACTAGTGCTTTACAATCAAAGATGCTTGTTATGGTTTGGTCTAGCTAGGTTTGGTCATGTCAAAGGCTAGCCATAGAATAGAGTAATAGACTATGCCCATGACTGGCTCTGGCTGGGTCATGTCTAACAACTAGATTAGAACAAACATTGCGTAATGAACGTGACGTCAATATCGCAAGCGTGTGAATGGCCAATCACAAAACGACTAGGAAACGTCGCTGTCTGCTCCCCTGCTCTTCTTGAAAACATGTCGCCCATGAAGCTGTGTGTTCCTGGTGAGTTTCAAAATAATGTACTTTAATAATACCTTAATTGATACTAAAAGCTAATGGGTGTTTTGGGGGCTGTTGACTCGTCATGGGTCGTTCATGTTTAGTACGTATGTGCTCGACTCGTGAGTTACTACAGTCTACTTGTAGCCTACTGGGCACTGGCTAGTACTACTAGCTTATGCTAACTGCCATGTGTTTACAGTGTTGTGCTAAAACTTCAATCCCCTTAACCTTAATGCCTGTGTTCGAGGCCTTTTTGCATTATTTCACGAAAATATTCACATGAGTAGACACTGCTAATAATTTGCTGTGCTACTGCTTGTTGACTTTTACTTTCCAGAGAGAGGTAGCAGAGCTTGTAGTTTTGACGTGCCCTGCCCATCGCCTCGGGCAAACTTGAGTTGCTTCATCCTTCTGTTAACTTGTTTTGTTTCGCTCTTGACGGGAGGTTTCCCTGATTTGTGGTCTAGCAAATTGTTTTCTTGAAAGAGCAATGGTAACCTGGTTAATGGTGCTCCCGATGAAGTTGTAATGCCTTCACTAAGGTAAATTATAGTCAAGTCCGTGCATAATTGTTGTAAGTGGTGCTACAGTATGTGTACATATCAGAGCTATCAACAATATATCGGATAACCCATTAACCTCCTGAGTCCTACTTAGTGATACGATATGAGTTATATTTATCCCAAAGTTCTGTTCGGCACCTGCACATGTCAAGAACCATGTGGGCCAAAGGAATTTGGAAAAGGGTGTGGGTCTCTATCCTTGTATAAACATGCCCTCATGTCTCTGTATCTAATCATGTGATGTACAACTATGGTGTTCTACATTACATATTAGGCACAATTACCTGACCAAGTTCAGCTTTTTCTTTTCAATCAACTCAATAAGAGAATAAGAAACGGTTAACAGTTCTAAACAAACAGGTCAGGTATTGAAGTTATTTTTCATGTTTGTTTACTTAAGTGTCATTCTCCAGGCAGCATATTACAAGAAGACTACAACAATCAATTTAAAAAAAGTTGTATCTATATAAGGACGGACGCACACATACATTGAAGAAAGGAAAATTTAAATATGCCCACAAATAATACCAATAAAAAGAAACTATTCTGCAAAAAAGGATGAGACCAAGGCACTCTTGTGGAATAATTAAAAGGCCTTTAATACAATTTTAAAGGCTTTTAAACTTTTCCAACAGAGTTCCTTCACTGTCTTGGTCTCATCCTTTGTTGCATCAATTCTGTCACCCAGGTGTACCTAGCCTGGGATCAATACCATTTTTGGGGTTTCTGATCCGGTCGGGAGCGGAAATAACTTGTCAAGTTGTAGTCACTCGTTTGTAGTCATCAAGCCAAAACCACCAAACCGGAACCAAAATTACCCAAAATAATTCCCTGTGATCAAGAGCATCATCATTTTAGGGCTTACCCAATAAAACCCTTAATGTGTCGTAGTTTAGCTTATAGGAATAGTTTGTTTGGTATATCCATCTTCTATTCCAACTTGTGGCTACTGGCAAGACTAAACTAGTAGTTCTACTCGGTTCAGCATTTAAATGGGGATTGGGGGAACCAAAACAAGTATTGGTGCCCTAGACTGGATCACACAGGCCAGTTTGGAACAAATACCAGGCTTTCCTCCGATGTGGAAAGTCTGACGCAAGGTTAAGGTGTACCAGAGTACCTTTTTGGGGATTTTTACAAAAACAAAAACTATTATGTTATAGTATGAGAAATGAAATCTACCATCGCCCCTCAATCTGTCTCTCCTTCCCTTATCTGTTTGTATAGGTGACAAGCTATGCAGCACAGAGGACTGCATACCCGGCACAGGCGTGTACCTTCGACACGGCTACATCTATTCTTCACTAGCAGGATACGTGCTGAGGAAAAACGAAGGAGAGGAGGTGTGTGTGGTGGAATGGGGGGTTAACTAGAGTGGCAAACTCTAAGGGAAAACAGAGGGAATTCAACAACACAACTCAAATGTGTTACTTGGGAGAAAGTATTGTGCAGCCTGCACAATACTGGGGGTGTAACTGGGGCCAAATGAGTTTGTTCAGTGCTTCCGTTGAAAATATGCATAGCCATGTTTTGGAGGCATATTATGATCTGAACAGGTTTTATGCAGCTGTGTGTACATGTCTTGTTTTTCTCTCTCTGTGTCCCTGCACAGTTACCAGTGATCTCAGTGGTGAGGGAAACAGAAACACAACTACTGCCAGATGTTGGAGCAATAGTCACCTGTAAGGTAAGGATACTGTATTCATGCATAAACTGTAATACGCCCATTCCGAGAAACAAAATTCAATGTACTCTGTATTAAATGGTTATCATTGTAATCGTAATTGTTTCTGAGTTATGCAATTTAAGGCAAATGGTTTGCAAGGAACCTACTGTTTCTGCATGATTTTCAGAACAAAACGTATAACAAAAAAATTACACCCGTGTGAAGTGAGGGGCGCTCTTATCGTACATCATCTCATTCCGGCCAATCACAATTTGCGAAACATCTCTAGAATCTATGTATTCAGATCGTTCCTTGAGAGATTCTCAACGTAACCCACCCTCCATGCTTGCATAAATTGAATATACTGTACATCAGAAAGGATGTGTGAGTGTTGAGCCATTCTGATCTCTTGCCTGTGCAGGTGACCAGCATTAATCCCAGGTTTGCCAAGGTTCATATCCTTTATGTAGGCTCCACACCACTGAAGGACCGCTTCAGAGGCACTATCAGGTAACCACAGAGCCCATTATTTGTTTACACTGCCCATCCCTTCTTGCCGCAGGATCGGCTGCTGAATTTTCTCTGTTGAAATGTGTCTTTGGAGTTGTGATTGATCTTTCTTTTCTTTATCAACAATCAATAAAATAGTTTTCACACACAAACCATGGAAAATGTCCATGGAATCGGGTCAGGATATTGTCCGGTGTTATCCTTTGACATACTGTATAGAGAATGTCCATTTCAGTTGCGGTCACACATGAAGGTAAATAGTTTGTTTGATAAAGTGAGGTGCGGTGTCTACTGTCTGGGTAGTTTGATAAGGTGAGGGGCGGTGTCTGGGTAGTGGGTAGTAGATGCACAAATTAGCTACTCCCATGTCTCTCACACAACGGTGTGAGAGACATGCGAGGATCTAACACAATCTTTTTTTTTTCTTCCACATCGCATGATACATTAATTGAATTGCTCGACATTGCACCCTTGCAAAACACAAATGACACATCTTTCCTACCATAATAGGCCTAATCCTGCATTGCCAAACCATTCCACAATCTCTGAATGTTATAGTCTGGAACTACACCTCCCAAAATCAGAGAAAGCTGTCGTTTGTAGACTAATTTGACTTGCAGTAGGACAAATGTACCGACTACAAAACATAAGTGGAGGAAGGCGGGGCATCCGCTTTACCCCCAGATCATTTTCTTTTTTTAAAAGATGTTTTTGGCATTTTTTGCCTTTTTTATTGATAGGGTACAGTAATTAGACAGGAAAGGGGGAGAGAGATCGGGAGTCGGGCTCGGGAGTCGAACCCGCGGCACGCCGTCTGGCTGTCTTGGCAGCCTAGGTGCCCAGCTAACCGTCCGGGCCACCCCCAGATCATTTTCAATGATTCCGTGCTCCAGACTGTATGACGGAAGCATTTGAGAGTCTTGTGAGACTATTGGGCCTAATCCTAGACAACAATCTACAACCTCAACTCAATTGTTGTGCTGAATATTTAGGGATCTTTAACAACCAGTCCTATTAAGAATCCTCATCAAAGGAGCTATCCTAAAGAGCTGGAGAGACGTGGAAACCCCTGTTACTGAACACTATCAAATTATCAATGATACTTTCATAATATAGAGTACACTAATTTCAACAAAGGAAAAACACTTTCCTTATTATCTATTTTATACAGACTTCTGTGTCTATGGTATTGCAACAGAATAATTTAGTTTGTATCTTTATTCAAACTAAGCTTAACTCTCTTGACATTTTAGGAAAGAAGATGTACGGGCCACAGAGAAAGACAAGGTACTGTATCTGAATTACTTTAATCACATCATTCAGTTGTTTGTTTACTGTCAGCTATTTCTGGATTGCATTTCTTTCTGAGGATTTTGTCATTGTTGTTTTCAGGTTGAAACATACAAAAGCTTTAGACCAGGGGACATCGTACTGGCTAAAGTGGTATCCTTAAACTGCTCCTGGGTCAATGACCGATACATTTTAAGTAGGGATGCACCGAAAGGGAAATTCTTGGCCGAATACCGAATATAGGAAACAGTTGGCCGAATATCCGAATATGATTAATATTATGTATCTTTATTCCTACCATTGCTGTCATGGCCGTACCTTAAAGCTACCTGATTTATGGCAAAATAAATGGTTATGGCAAAACTTAACTTAAATAATAATCACTATTATGGGTCCATAAAACATTTATTCAGCTTTCTTGAATGCATTAATTGCATACACTATTCTGCGATATATATTCTGCCTATTCGGGGCCGAAACCGAATAGGCTGAAAATGCATTTTTAGCCATTTTCTGCCGAATATTTTCTGCGGCCGAATATTCGGTGCATCACTAATTTTAACCATATTGCAGTGTTATTTGTCTGTGGTACGTATTTTGTTTATGGCCTGCATGTTGCTGAACCTTGACCTCACCCAGATATCTTTGGGGGATGTGCAGTCGAACTACCTGTTGACTACAGCAGAGAATGAGCTGGGAGTGGTCATTGCCCACAGTGAAGCAGGTGGGGCATGTTGCTTTTTTTCCTCAAATTTGTCACATTAAACACAGAGGGAATTCAACAACACATTACCACTGCCTGGTGGTACAAGAGCAATAGTGCAGGCTAAAATTTAAGGTAAATTGGCATTTTAGGTTTTGTCAAATTTAGTGTTTGGAAATGGATGATTTATTCGTCTATTTTGCAACAAAGAAACCTGAGCTTTTTTAATTTATACAAATGTAATTGAACCAATCTGTATGGTAGGGTTGGGAGAGGATTAAGAAAATATAGCTAGCACCTCAGCAGTGGTTGGAGGTGGTCTCCCTACGCTTCCATTGAGAAATATAGATCCTGGTGGCAGGTAAGAGGACTGGTTGACACCTATAACTAAGTAGTGGGAATTCCATCTTGAAAAGGGTTAAAATCCTGGGTAGGACATAATGCTGCATCAGAATTAAATTCAATTAACTTTTGGGTCTAAAGGAGACAACGGGGTCTATTATTGTCAATTATCTGTTGTGCATGAACTCTCATAAAACAATGAATGAATGTGACATGAGAAAAGAATTATAAAAATAGTTTCCAATGATTAGTGACTGTCTAAAATGTTTAGCTGTTCTCACTCCAACTGTCTCCATTTCTCCTGGCCTTATACAACAGGTGCCCAGATGGTTCCCATCAGCTGGTGTGAGATGCAGTGCCCACGAACACATGCCAAAGAGTATCGCAAGGTAGCACGGGTACAACCAGAGTACCTGCAGGCATGAGATGTCTCCAGTCTGGGAGGTGCAACACTCCTCCACATGGAACACACAGCTTCATCTTATCCTCAATCAGTCTGATAACTGTATAGTTCTTAATGCATGGGTCATTTGCATGGAGCTAGCAGCATTCTGATCTAATACCTCTTTAAAAAGACCAACCCCTTAGCTCCAGCATATCTAAATGTTAAGATCTACTCATGCCAGCCTGAAGAAATGCCACCAGTCTAATACTTGCTGCTCTTGTAAAATTGTGTCTGGGTATACTTTTAGTGACATGAAATTAGTGATTTTTGCAACTGTTGCTAAATATACTGCAGAGAAATAAAACTGCAGGAGAACATGAAGTTTTATTTTCTTTTTTCCAGCACAGGTGAAACATTAGCTTATCGGCTTGCTGGCAGGCTAGAATAAGCATACAAATAGATCAAGTAATTTGCTGTGGCTTAAAGAGACTAGAAATGCTGAGGGGCCGGAGACGACAAACATGTTGTCAACAAGGCATGTGCTTTGTTTGATAGAAATAAGACAAGTGAATAATTTCATGTTTTTTCCCCATCTGCCTGAGTTATAAGTAATTGAAATGGGTAATATGAGTTGTCTTTAGAAAAGCTCATACCTTTTTACATAAGGTGAATGTAATTTTTAAATGAGCCTTTCTTTTCTGTTCAAATCAACATGTTAACATGACAACATTCAATGGTCAAACATGTCCTTTATTTTGACGGTTTCCAAGACAGGAGTACAAAATCCTGCAACAAGCAGAAAGATATTGTTTCCATTGTTTTTTGTTGTGACCATTATACATATTTGCCTTTTCTCCATTCCATGTCTATATACACCTTACAGTAGAGATCGGTGCAAAACTGAAATAAAGTAACCATCAATGTGAAGCCATTGGTACATTTGTCTTAGCTATGGTTGCTTGCATTTTGTTTACAACTGATGACTTGGCTTCCAAATGGAAATAATGCTGTGCAGTAGTTACTCTTGTTCAGGTCTGACTGTATGAATAGAACAAATGAGCTTACATTTATACTTTGTCAACTGAAATGTACATTAATTATCCATCTGAATTCAGCAAATAAGTGAGCTTGGGAACTTCAGTATAAAAGCATTTAACAGTTAAAACCTATACAGAAACAATTCAAGTTCCACCTGGCTTCCAAAATTGCCAAAAACACTGCAGTAATTACATGATTACTCTTGTTCAGGTCTCTAGAACCTGAACAAGAGTTCAGGTCTCCTACTTTGACAGCATGGAAAAACTCCATCGTTGGGAGTATGTTCAGTCTCTTGAGCAGGCACTGACCTTTATCTCAATGAGACAAACTGAATACATAAATGTATGCAAATCGAGTCCAAGTATTTGGGTTCATATATATCTTCTTCCCAAAAGGACTTTCAAACTAGGAATGGCCTGGTCAGCCTCCAATGACATGCATAAGATCTGGTCATCCCAGCTTAGGAGGTTCAAAGTAAAAAAAATATTTAGGACGACAGTCGAGCCCATTCTACTCTATGGCTCCAAGACATGGACACTTTCAAAGAAATTAGAGAAACGGCTGGATGGCACTTACAACCGCTTTCTAATGAGCGCAAAATCTCTCTTGGAAGAGCCACCCATCGGCTTCTCTATTCTAATATACGGCAACATTCCCCCAGTCCGATCCAGAAGAACAGTTTCCTGGACACTGTTACAGCACTGATCATGAGGTTATATCCTGCCTCAAAGCAGACCAGAGGTAGAAAACTGTCGTTCCCTAGGGACACATGCATCAGTAAGCATGAACTGGCGATGGCAATGAAGAACCGGGTAGTCTGGCGTAGCATTGTGAAATCCATGATCTTGACCGCCGTCGAAAAATGATGCTCAAGAGATTTATAAACGGTAATCTCAGTTGTGAAGTGTACATTATTAGAGCTGTTCAAGTCTCAAAGCATCCTTTCAATCATCAAATCGGACAGATCGACATGCATTAACATCAATAGCAAACTTCTTATTGGACGGTGCGGTAAACCCAAGTCCTGACCCCTTGTTATTAAAGTCCATGCGTCGTGATTGGGCTTGTTCAAATTCTCCCAGGAGTGCTTGTTGCAAATTATTTTGTGCCTCTTTATCCAGTGCCATATTTTCCTGCCCAGCTATTGAACCCGCTGGTTGGGCACCTTTCTTAAAGCCACCCATTAACCTGAGAAACTTCTGCTGCTTTTCGGAGCTGTCAAATTGAGCACTAGCCCATTGGCCCAAGCCCTGGTGAACAAAAACAAAGATATATATATTAGAAATGATATATACAGTACATTTTGTTTCAACTGTCTATAGTTGCTAGGAGATGTGAAAACCAGATGAACAAGACACTAATATTCAGGGCAACTGTGTTATTGTTTACACTTTACAGTTTAGTCAGACAAAGTACAAGTCACATTGATGTATATTGTCATTTCACTTCCAAGGCTTAAAATGTAAAGTTTGAATCGACTGACCGAAGTTGTGGGTTGTGTTTGAGGTTGAGATGCCTTGTCAACCTCCATCTGTAGAGCCAATCTCCTTTGCTACATCAAAAACATTGTTAATGTGTTAATTATAACTTGGTCATGGTAGCAATTATTTTGTTAAACAACGTTGTTATAACATATCCCATGTTTTAGCTATAAGGACATATTTGAGTAAACTTCTTACTGTGTTTCAAATTGAGTACAAGGTGCCCCAAGTTTACATACAAGTCCACCAGCTTCACAAAATAATTTACATGGGACCAGACTAGAATTAAACATAGTCAGAACAACAAAAATATTATATGATGACAGATGTAGAAATCTACCTGGTTGATGGTCATCTCATCTGTATTTCCATGCTTCTTTGACAGAAAGACCACATCTGTATGGGAGGCCACCTTGGACACAACACAGCAACGAGGGGCAATACTTTTGTAACAGGGTTAAGCATGGTTTACACAGCAAAAGGAAAGAGTAAAAGGACAACTTTAGTTTTTTTTCAACCAAGGTTCATGTTTTAGGTTGTTATTAGAGAAAGTAAATGATGAGTGTTAATTCTTTTTTCATTTGCTGCTTTCTTTTGTTTAAGGGATTTTAGCATTCGAGCATGGGGCTAAATATGTATTTCTTTTTACAAAATGTTATAGCGATTTATTTATTTAGACCCCAATAAATTACATCTGGCCACAAAAGATCACGGGATCTACTGAATGTGTCAAACTGACATATTGAGCCTGCTATGTGTGCTATGTGGCTTCCCCCCAGTAGGCTACCTTCACATTCAGTAGATCCTGTGATCTTATGTGGCCAGATGTAATTTCTTGGGGTCTAGTAGGAGTCCTACGATTTTTTATTTATTATTTACTATAGTATAGTGTAGTCCTACTGTAGGACTATAGTAAATAATAAAAAAAGAAATCGCCATAATATTTTGTAAACAAAGAAATATTTAGCCCCATGTTCGAATGCCCCCGCCCCGTCAAAAACAGCTAAACACTAACTCATCTTTTACTTTCTCTAATAACCTAAAACATGAACCTTGGTTGAAAAAAACCTAAAGTTGTCCTTTATCTTGATACACACAATCTGATGACCTTGGAGCTTAAACTTATGCACTCACCTCTTGGCCGTGCTGCTTTTCACTGTCACAATGTTCCACTTTGATCTTCTTGTTCTTCTTTCTCTTCTTCCCATCACCCTCTTCTACTTCTGCCTCTTTCTCTATCTTGATTTCTACCCCAGGGGGATTCTTTCCCTCCTTCTTGCCTTTTATGCGGCCTGCCAAAGTGGTGAGCACAGGGGCTTTCCGCTTCTTCTCTTTCAGTTCTTCCTTCTCACTCTTCTCTTTCAGTCCTTTCTGCTTCTCACTCTTCTCTTTCAGTCCTTTATTCTTACTCTCCTGCTCTGTCTTCACCTCATTAACGACGCGGTCCATGGCCTCGTCTCTGTTGTTGGTGTGCTGACTTTCTTCAATCTCCCCTTCCTTCTGTGTTGCAGCTTCAGCGTCCTTGTTCTTCCTCTTCTTATTGACCTGGTGTTTCACCTCCAGTATTTCTGCCTCTACTGATGGCTCCTCTCCCTGCATCTTGGCTGCTTCTTTTTTTCTTTTCTTCTTCACAGTTTCCCCCTCAACTGCTCCCATCTCAACCTTAGGGACCAGTTCCTTCACCATCTTTTTCGCACTCACCCCCTCACCTCTGTCTTGCTCTGCAAGTGCAGAGCTTCTCTTCTTTCTCTTTTTCATGCCCTTCATCAGATCCTCTGTCCCTTCAGTGCACGTGGTTGAAGCCACAATCTGCCCCTTCTTCTCTTTCTTTGCCTTCTTCAGGAGTTTGACCTCTGCTCCCACTTTTTCTCCATTCTCCACCTTGATATTTTCCACTGGAGGTTCAGACTGTACATACTTGTTTTTCATTTTCTTCTCTCTCTGTTCTTTCCCCTCACTTACTTCCTCCTTTACAGAGTTGCATACAACTTCACCTCCGTTACATTCAGCTTCAACTTTTTTTTTCTTCTTTTTGCTAGTTTCTTGACCAATGCTGTTCATTTCCTTGACATTGTGCCCCTTCTTCACTTTCTTCTGGACATCCTCCTCTGCTCCCAACTTCTCTCCATCCTCCACCTTGATATTTTCCACTGGATGTTCAGACTGAACTGACTTCTTTTTCTTTTTTCCCTCAGCAACTTCCTCCTTTACAGAGTTGCGTGCAACTTTACCTCCATTATCCTCAGCATCAACTTTAGCACCATTTTTCCCAGCTAATGCTTTTTTATTTTTGCTGGTTTCTTGAACAAATCCATGAATGTCCTTCACATCGTGGTTATGGGTATCATTTGCAGTGTCATTGTGTGTCACCTTCTTCTCTGTTTCAGCTCCTCTATCCTGGTTTGAAGTCTCCTCTATTTTCACCGGCACCTGTGCGTTATTCTTTTTTTTTCTTTCCTTCACTCCTCCTTCACTTTCCTCAATGATAGAGCTGACTTCCCTCTCAGGCTGGGTGGCTTTTCTTCGCTTCTCTTTCTTCTCCGATCTATCTGAGTTAGCGACCTCCTTTTTCATCTCCAAAGCAACCATTCTTTGGCATGCCTGTTGTGCAGAAAAGAATATTGAGCTAAATGACTGTAGAAACTGTGAGAGAGCGAGAGAGACTTTTTGCATACATTGTTTTATCTTGATTGTTTTGTTCCACTTTTGCATTGGCAATGTAAACGCATGTTTTCTCGTGCCAATAAAGCTCATTTGAAATAGAGAGAGAGAGAGAGAGAGAGAAGAAAAAAACAAACCAAATGTTTGGCTGGTTTGCTGGGCTGGGACTCCTGATCAATGTCTTTCTGCAGAGCCAGTCGCTTTTCCTGCATAAAATATGAAACCATGTAAAATATCTGAACACAAACTCATGGTACATTTACACTTTCTTTACTGATGTATTATATTCAACATGCTAAAATATAGTCTTGAAACAAAAAACAGGAATTATTGGGCTCCTTATTTTAACTGGGATGTATGTACCTGGTCAATGATAAATGTTGTAGGTCTCTTTGGCACAAAGATCAAGTCCTCATCGGAATCCGTCTGAAATCAAACAAATTTAAAAGTGTCTGTTAAATCTATTCAATCTCATCTGTTTAAGCACAGATGTACTTCAGTTCTGATGCCATGGTCATTGCTTATCAGGACACTGTAGTTTAGTTTATTTATTTAGCACATAGTTATAAAAAAAAATCACACCCGTGTGAAGTGAGGGGCGCTAATATATATTAAAGTCCAACTCATGTTGATTAGGTGATGTAATGGTGGTGTAAAACAAACGGTGCCAACACAAACATTAAATGCCATTAACAATAAAGAGACAATATGACGTAATGAGGTAAATTATGACGTAGATGTTAAACCTGTGTATAGGAGGGGCTGGCGCCCCTCGAAAATAGACAATACATATCAATGAACCGAAATACTGTGCAAGGAAAGGAAGAAGCAAGCTGGCTTATTTGGAATCCTTTCTTTAATGGAAGAGGTCATTAATTAAACAAGATTAAAAGTTGACAAAAGGGAGCAGGCGAGCAGCTGTGCAGAAAGGGGAATAGACAATACAATATTGGCAAGGATAATGAGGACTTAAGTGATGCACTGTATGCCCAATGATACAATAAGCACCTGTTGATGAAGTACGGTACATGTATTTGTGTACTTTACTTTATGCTGCTTCCTTTCTATATCAATAAACTTCAGATATTGTCATCATGCAATACTGCTTGGTGTCATCTTGTTGCCCTAGGTTGCCAGTCGCCACTCAACATAATCAAAATCCTCACTCACAACCTGTAATTCGAGTTAGAATTAGAGGAATACTATTGGGACCACATGGAGGGTAGTCAGAAGAGTGGGCACAGTTTGCGAGAAGTCTGGGCAGATGGTGCCCAGACTCCACTCTCCACAGGCTAGTGCTAATCATTTAAGTAAAGTGGATGGCAGAGTTCATACTTACTATATATAAAATAAAATATACAATGTTGAACGATCCAATAGATAGCTCAGTCAGGCGTCAGCCTCAGGACGCCTGGGCAATATTTGGAGGTAAGAATTAAACCACTTTACTCGGGCAGCACTTTTATAGCAAGATTCAAGGCTTCAATGGTGATAAATATGTAATGCTTCAATTTTGAACCTATACCATGTTTTTATCATGATAGCCTAAGATTTAGACTCTCGTAGATGTATTTATCGATTCTGAAGATGTCAGAATCGATAAATACATCTACGAAAGTCTAAATCTTAGGCTAGTGTTATGAGCAAAAGGAGTGTACTTTGGGGTAAACCCGCAACTAAATCATTGTGAAGGGTAGACATGATAATGCCCCTACTCATGTTAGCTGTTAGCCACATTATTTACAGCTGATAGTAGTGGCATGCGACAGACACTACGAACAAGGTATAAAGTGCAGTGTTGCACATGATACTAAACAGTCAGTCGGCCTGGCTACTGGCTAGCCTAGTATTTCAGAACAGATTGAATAAATGCAATGGATAATTTGTAATGCAAGAAGATAACTCACTTTGACGATTCACGTGGAGGTGGAAAAACCAACGTGTTTACAAGCTTAACCCGGAAGTAGTTTAATGTTTATCCTGTTTAACCAACTTTCAACGCGTCCATAGTAACCTTAACCTGATGATGCAGTCCGTTGCTATGCTTACCTAAACCCTTTCTTTTTTTGCCCAGAGCTGCATACATACATACATACACAATGTATTAGTGCTTGAAATGTACTGTAATTCTGCAAACTGTTAATCAATCAATCAATCAATCACACATACGTAAATGTTTTGATGATTTGAACATGGTGGACCCTATTGGAAACAAGTGTAATGCTTAATTGGGTCGTCCACTCACAGTTAACAGCCTTTGTATTGAGTTTGTGCTTGAAATGTACTGTAATTCTGCAAACTGTTAATAAATTCTTCAATCAATCAATCAATCAATCAACGTTCTGGCAAAAGTCCTGACAGAGGAGAGAGCACATGACCTGCAGCTGGGTTCCTTACCGAAGCCCACTTGAAGTGTGTTCAAGTTCAACTATATGGTCCGTTCAACTCACTAGTAGGAGGTATAAATTACAATATTTCTAAGTTACCGGTTAAACGATTTCATAGTCAACTTTTATTTACCTGGTCAATGATGTAGGGAGTAGGGTAGTAGTAGGCCTATGGTTACTGATTGAATGATTGATTGATTGATTGATTGATTGATTGATTGATTTATTAACAGTGAATTACAGTACATTTCAAGTAGGCCTACAACTCAATACAAAAACTGTTAACTGTGAGTGGACGACACCATAAAGCATTACACTTGTTTACAATAGGGCCCACCATTTTCAATTCATCAAAACATTTAGAGACGTACGAATATACACAACTATATAGTCAAAACAGGAAATCATGATAGAGGAGGTAAAAAGGGAAAAGACACATACAGTGAGGGGGAAAAGGGGTGGGTGGGGGATTCAGATTTTACGGGGGCCAGTTTCGAATTGCAGCCGTCCGGAGGTGCCCTTTGAGAGCAGTTTTGAAGGAGTCAACGGCACGGGCCCCCATGAGGATTATGAAAACTATTCGTCCCTGGATACAACCACGGATGTGACACCAGTTGTTGTTTGCAGTATACAACGCTGACGAAGGCATCTGCCGCAACGCGTTCGTTGTGTGCTGCTTGTTTGCAGCATGCCATACCTAACCTACCTAGTAAAATAACTAAGTGCCTTAAAAGATATTGCCGTGAGTGCTGGTTTTCTTCTCTGTTTACATACAAAGTCAATGCAAGACGAGAATTGCGCGAACGGGCGCGACCTGATGCGGCACAAACGGGACGAACCGAGGCGAATATATATTCAGGTCCAATTCCTCATGGGGGCCGAGATCCCTGGTCCAATTCCTCATGGGGGCCCTGGCCCCCCAGCCCCCACAGACTCTACGTCACTGCAACCATGCATTAGCATCCAGAATCTTCTGCACAAATGAATGAAAATGTGATTTCAAGGGGGAGTGGTTAACCAGGCTACAGAAATCCTATGAGTGAATAGAGTGGATCATATAATTCATACAATCATATAATTGGGAGATCTAAAGGTCAGAGGTCCTTTGACAAATGACTGAGCTTCAGTTCTTGACAGTTTCCCATGACCCTCTACAATATTGCCGAATTTCGTGGAAAGCGACAAGAAGAAAAAAAACGGTAGAAAATCAATAGGGGCCTTCGCCCCTTCAGGCTTGGCCCCTAATGAGATAAGTAAAAATCTAAACATCTATACCGTTCAGCCAGGATTAACCTGGCTTGTCCATAATGGCAATTTTTGTTCTGCACCGGCAGATTTGCATCTGGCCACTGCGAGGCTAAGCCAGGATGTCTTCTGTCATTTGACAAGTATACATCTATGACAAAGGGCCATGAAATACGTCTCAAAAAAAGAAAATGTGGTGTGTGTGTGTGTGTGTGTGTGTGTGTGTGAGAGAGACCATCTCTAACCACTGAAAATGTATAAGTTATATTAACATGCTCTACACATCTATATACATCAGTACATCTATGCCACGGACCTGAGGGAGTGATTGTGAAGTCAGTCAGCACGGTTAGCCAGACATCTATCTATTCTATCTATCTATCTTCTATCTATAAAATGCACCACGTCTCTGTACGTCTGTCTGTCTGTATGTAATCCACGTAACTCGAGAACCGTTCGCCCCACCGACTTCAAATTCGACACACACGTTCCACACCACCACAAGGGGTGCAGTGCCCGGTGTCGAGTCAGTCGGACCCACGGTGGTCCAGAACCGCCCCAAAAAGGCCTCTGCCCGGGCTCTGGACAGGGCCCCTGCCCTGGTCCCCTGCCCAGGGTTCCATTCTGACATCACACCACTCCATATTTGGCCATGCCTGATACAGAACTCCATATATAGGAATAAAGGGACACAGAGAGACACATACAGAAATCTCCATATGGGCATAAAAGGGACACAGTCAGATGGGTGGAACAGGTACGGTATCAGAACCAGCACAAAATAATCTGCCTGTGGTCTGGACCACGCCCCCAGTGAGGCTCTCCAACGTTGAAGCACTAATAATAATAATAATGTTTATTGTCCCGAAGGATATTCATCTTCACAGGTCTGTTCAACACCAACAACAAAAACAACACATAGTACAGAAAAACATAACACCAAGACAAACAAAAACATGAGTTCCCCACTGTATACAGAACCAACTTATCGGCGGGGCAGTTTGTTTAATGCCGCGATGGCTGAGGGGACAAAACTCCTACTGAAACGAACCTTTTTCCAGGGTAAGGTTCTGTATCTTTGTCCTGGTGGCATGAGGTTGAAGAAGCGATACAGGGGATGATCAGTGTCACGTGATATTGAGAGTGCTAGCCGTGTGATGGCATTATTGTTCATATCAGAAAGTGTTGGTGTGGGAAGTCCGATAATCTTGGAAGCAATCACTGGGCCCTAGTTGTAAGAGGTGGGACTGCAGGCGGACCTGTGGAGTTATGACGAGGAAACCCGTGCATTTGGGCTTTAACATTGAGCGCTCGTTTGCACTTCCGCATTTTGGACACCAAATTTGGCCTGTTCTGACATCACAACACGGACACCGCTCTAGTGTCTATAAATCCACAAATGTCTGTATCTGTCTGTGTCACCTATATCCATATATGGAGATCTCTGATATAATTTTGACATTGACATGTCATAAACTCGTCTGGCCTCCAAGTACTATGATAATGTAGTAAAGTATTTTGACAATAGGTACAACGGGTACTCAGTCTCTGACAACGTGTATAACAGCGAAAACAGGTACAATGGGTACTCTGACAACAGATATAACAGGTCAAACAGGTACAATGCTATTCCAGTGCAATGGGTAGTCTGACAATGGGTACAACAACGGGTAATGCATTACCGGAGGGTGTTCCCAACTGGTATGGCCCTAGTTAAAATAATTCCCAATTGAAGCTTTCTTTTTTAATAGCACAAAAGAGAATAGAAGGTTAGGTAGGCTATATTTGAGAAGATTTTAAACAAAAAACGAAATCTAAAACCCATGCATGTTGTTAATCAGAGCCATTTAATTTTCTATTGCTTGAGAAATTACAAACAACATCATAGTCCTTGAAACATTTAAGAGTAAGGAAAAAAGTGCTTTGATATATAGCCACATTTTGCAAGTCACGTTGTTACAGACATTCATACAGTATATATTAATAATCACAAAGGAGTGGAAAGTCCCTCTAGTTAAACACTTTCATAAAGGGTTCTTAAAGGACAATACTGTGTTTCCACTATGGGCTTATTTACATAGAGTCTTACCTCTGTTAATATGGTGAGTCCCAGGACAATTATGATATTTGCACACATTTTGTTGTGCATCAAATTTCACCTTTTGCAAACTATAAACTTCTGGATGATTGACACAATAGATTAGAGAGGGTGTTTCACACCAAAAGGGATACAGTTAACAGTGGAATACAAAGTATTGTAATACCGAATTCATTTAATTATATGCTATAAATAGTAGCCTTGGTCAATATATGAACATTTTAAAAGCACTGGTATTATTGTCCATGTATATACAGTATAGCAAAACCAAAACCTTACAAAATATTGAAGATACAATCATTGTCTCCACCAGGCCGAAGGCATGGGGAGAGAGTATGTTTTGCACTCCGTCCGTGTGTGTGTCCGTCCGTCCGTGTGTGTGTCCTTCCGTCCGTCTGTGTACAGCTAATCTCCGGCACCGTTAACCCGGCCGATGCCAAACTTTGCACACACACTCCCTGGATGCCAACGATGAACCTCTGCCCCACATTTTCCAGAACGGCCAGTTATAGCGCCACCATGAGGCAGCTTTTCACATTTTTGACCTACAACTGCACCGATCTGCGTGAAACGTTGCATGCACACTCCCTAGAGGCCAAGGACAAACCTTTGACCTGCATTTTCCGCATCTGCCTTTTATAGCGCCACCAGGAGGCCGACTTTTGTAAAACACATTTTTTGATATTACTCCTCCAGATTCTGTCCAAAAATCTCACAAATCGTTACACAGTATCTCTATGGTCATGTGCTCAAGTTGGATCTGTCCGATATTTCATATTCCATCCTAATTGGCTATAATTGGCTTTCACAGTTTGCAAGATTGCCCCGTTTTGAACAATAGCCTCAAATCATGAACGCAGCATGCAATTTACGTGACATCTTTCACACTTTTTCTTACTAGGCTGAGGAATATATCCCACCCTTTTCACATTGGCCTGTTATAGCGCCACCAACAGGTTGATTTTTGCAAAACACATTTTTGGAACAAAATGCCTCAAATCATCATAAAAAAAAAAAAAAAACATCCTCCTAAACATCCTTGCCAAACATCACACACACTCCTATCCTCCTGGTGGAGACCTGTGCCCGGAAGGGCACTTTTTCTAGTTTCTTGTGCTTTTTACATGCATTCACGTCTAAGAAAATGTTAAAATGCCCATAGTTGAACAGTGTTGATAAAGTGCAAAATCCTTTACTACAGTACAGATAGTATCAAATAGCTATTGTATCCCTTTTTCCCCCTAGCTGTATCTCAATTTGTATCAAAAGCTGTAGTTGCTGCCTTAAAGGACCACTTCACCACTTTTCAACCTATCTTCATATAATTGGGCCTCACTAATAATCATGATAAAATAGCACAATTAGTTTCTACTCAGTCTGTTCAAAAACCCGTCCACCAGTGACATCATCGATGGGGAATACAAGCTAATAGAAACCGCAGGCTTTCTATTCCTGAAAAGTTGCAATGCGAAAATGGAAGCCATCATTCTCACGATAATACAAATCTAAATATTTGTTTAAAAAAAATCTTGTTTAAAAAACATCTGCCTAACGATGATGTCACTGGTGGACCGGTTTCTGAACTGCTCACAGCCCTTCTATGAGACAGACTGAGTTGAAAGAAATTGTGGTATTTTATCATGAACATTAGTGAGGACCAATTATATGAAGATAAGTTGAAAAGTTGTGAAGTGGTCCTTTAAGCCCCCAACATTCCCCTATACGCATGACAAATTATGATTGTTCGTTATATCATGGCTTATATCCATTTGCACTTAGATTATATCTCTGTGTACACTGCAAACCCTGTGTTTACAAATGGAACCAAATGAGACGCAGTCTTTTTTCCTGCATGTGGTGGAAGGGGCTGGAGAGGTTTGTGGGTGGGTGTAGCTAATTTACATAATATTACACACTGTCCACAGTCTGTATCTTGTCTTAAAGCTCTACGAAAACAGAAGCAATAATAATTACTACAGCACTGATGATAACTTATTCACTAAGCAAGTGTATAGATATGATTCATGATCAACAGCTAGTAGCAATGGATTAGAGAGCCTCCTAAGGAGCCTTGCAATTGTCCAGTTAGCTAACATAGAGGCACTAAACAGTTTTGCAAAAGTACAGTCGCAAATACTTCAAGACAGAAACACATGAATTAAGAGAAATAGTTGTGCCATCAATGTGTCAGGAATCAGTTCCTGTCAAATCCAAGAGCCCATTCAAAGTGACTTCTTTAATGCTGTCTTTCCGCTACCACCACAGAAGCCATTACTGAGGTATTCTGATGTCTTCAATGCTGATTCTAGCTTGTACTCAGTCTCACCACAGCTGTCTTCCAGTGTAGTTTATTGGGGCTGTAGGCATCTACAAGAGAACAATTGGTTTGAATACAATGTTGAAGTTGAAAATGAGTTTTAGGTGTGGTGTGTCACATCATCATTGTGTGTGTGTGTGTGTGTGTGTGTGTGTGTGTGTGTGTGTGTGTGTGTGTGTGTGTGTGTGTGTGTGTGTGTGTGTGTGTGTGTGACACACAAAAGTCACACACACACACACACACACACACACACACACACACACACACACACACACACACACACACCGTGTGTGTGTGTGTGTGTGTGTGTGTGTGTGTGTGTGTGTGTGTGTGTGTGTGTGTGTGTGTGTGTGTGTCGATCTGTCATACTTACTGTTCCACCATTCATAACCAGGGCCATCTCAGTGGGTTGATAGACACGACCTCGAAAGGGGATGCCAGGACGGAGACTCCCATGGCTGCTAGATATTCCACCTTGTAGAGCTATGAGCGTAAGCAGGATAAAAACATGTTTTTATGTCATTCTTGGAAGGCAGACAGACAAACAAACAGGAATACAACACAGGTATTTTTGTCCCAGAGTTGTGTGATTGCAGGGTTTACAGTGTTACAGGGTTTATAGCGTTGGTTCGAGGTTGGTTTGAGGGTCTTTTCATCTCCATGTACACACACACACACACACACACACACACACACACACACACACACACACACACACACACACACACACACACACACACACACACACACACACACACACACACACACACACACACACACACACACACACGTGTGCGTGCCATGTAGGCCTACAGTACACACACACAAACATAACTTACTTGCACTACGTTCTTCCACAGAGGTCATGGCTTTGGTCTCAGCAAATGGCCGGCAAAGGGTGGATGGTTCTTCTCTAAACGGTGGAGGTGCAGGGGATGGACTTGTGTCAAAATAATCCAGTGGAGGGGGCAGCAGGCGTTTCTTCAAGCAAAAATGGGCTTCAGGGATGGCATGGAAGAGCAGTAGAATCCAGCCTTGTGTGACCAGTGCCACGGCCAACGCAGGCTCATCCCATGCCTTGAAGCCCTTCCTTCCTCCAGCCCCAAACCGCTCCCCCTTCCCCTTCACTCTTGGAGCCTGATTGCCATACAGATAGAACCCCAGCCAGGCGACCCACAGCAAGGCAGACGCCAGACAGGACAGGAAAAGCCAGACACCATTGCACCGCCACCTTCTTTTGTCATTCCCTCTTTCCCCTTCCTCTTCCCTTGAACCTCCTCTCACTGCCTCCATCTCTCCTCCACATAGCACCACGGCCAAGGACAGCCCCATTCCGATCAGCAGCAGGCCCAGGGTGTAGCCAAGCCACATGTCAGGGCAAAGTCCAACGGAGGATATTCACATGCTGGGTGACCCTCCCTAACCACAGTCAACAATACCCACTCAGCAGAGATGATCCCCTGAACCAGGGCAAGAGCCATGCTAAGCCCGGCCAGGGTACTTCCGTCCGGGCTCGATTTGCCTGCCACCAGCCTCCGTAACCTCACGCCCTGGACCAACAAGCTGGAGAAACATAGGGCAAAAAGGGGGCCCCAGAGGGCTCTGCGGATAACACAGAGAGCATGGCTTTTCCCCACCAGGAAGGCCAGGGAGAGAGAGAAGAGCCCCACGAGGGTGGTGAGCAGTAGGAGCAAGGGACCCAGGCCACAGCGCCTGTCTGGATCACAGATAGAGCGCAGCTTGACCAGGAGGACCAGGGAGAGGACGAGGGAGCTCAGGGCTCCGCCGCAGGCCACCGCCTCCAGAACTATACCCCACACAGACTCCAGGTCACACAGCACCCGGTATGGAGGGTCCACTTCCACACCACACCCCCGTGGGGGAGGGGAGGGGGGTGACATCTGGGACATGCTACAGCTGATCACGGAGAGGAGGCAGAGGATGACATGGCTGACTTCCATCTGCAGAGAGAGAGAGAGAGACAAACAGGGAGATGGGGGGGGGGGGGGTTCGGCAGAGTGCAAGGGCATTATTTGGTGGAATTTAGAGACCATATACTGTAGGCATATGCGGCAGAGCATGATCAAACAATTACCTTACTACGTACAGTAAATACAATAGACATACAACACAAAGACGCACACAAACATAACCATATAGCACACGACACACGCAGGCTCATTCCCATGGTTTCCATGGGAACGAGAAATAGCGTGGGCTGGCTACATTGCACACTGGGCATTCATGAGACAAGTTACACTGCCTGAAACACACCACACACACACACACACACACACACACACACACACCCATGTATGCGCATGTCATACACACACACACACACACACACACATACACACACACACACACACACACACACACACACACACACACACACACACACACACACACACACACACACAGTCACGCACATACACTGACACACTGAAGCATGCCAAAAAAACTACATTTTTAGACTCACCATGAGTGGATTCTTGCTGTTCTATTACGAACTCTGAAGAAGCTGCATTATTTTTCTTCACATTATTCACCCCAGCTGGAGAAAATATTTTGTGATTGTAAACCGGCAGAGAAAAGCATTTCCATTACATTCCAAATGGGATTATTTTTCTTCAGCAAAAGTCAGTGCATGTTTTAAAGCACCTAACAGCGCACACGATCATGCAAGCAGATAACATTTTGTGATGCTGCAGTGTCCTGTCACACCAAAAGACCACACCATGCATGCTGGGTGTCTTCACACACCCACACAGCTAAATATATCCTCTCTGCCTCTCTCTCCCTCTCCCTCTCTCTCTATCTGTCTTTCTCTCGGAACTGTCTCACTCTCTCTTCATTACTGTCTATATGTCTTTACTCCCCCCTCCCACCTCCCGTCCGTTATCATGCTGAATGTGTGGGGGAGTCAAAAGAGATGATCCAAGCGTCACCTCTGGCCACCCACCCACCGTCTCTGTGAATTGCTGCCCCCCCCCCATTCCGCCTTAGCAGGGGGAAGAAATCCAGGTATTAAGTTGAGTGTAGATGAGCGTCAGTCAGTCGTTTCCTCATCTTGTCATTCTATCTTCTGACCCCAGAGAACATTATCTTCCTGTTCATCGAAGCACCTCTTCACCTCACACAACAAAGTGATTTGGAGAGAGAGCGTATACATTTTCTTCTAGGTTCTGGATAGTGAAACTTAACGATACCCGTTCAGATAACGACCAAAGTGGAAGCTGAACAACTCGAAGTCTTTGGCCATGCACAGAAGTCCATGCAGTGCATCAGGGTGAAGAAAGAGGGGGTGAGGGAGGAGAAGCGGAGGGGGGAGGAGCAGATGGTCATTTTAAACACTTCAGGTAAGCGCTGTGCCCACGTGGCTGATGTGCTGTCAGAAAAAAAGATGTTGCATAACACTCTGAAAGGCATGACTCAGCCCTGCATGCCTCTCTTTAAACAGAGGTACTGATAGCCGGTAACCTGACTCCGCCAGATGGGGCAGCAGAGAGTACACTGGGTTCCCCCCTCCTGCTCCCATCTGGGAACTCTCAGGCAGACTTGATGCCCGGCCACAAAACGGCCTGGCCAATCAGCGGCAGCTAGAGGCAGCACTGTGTATGCCTTGATCCCGCCTCTAGCTAGCTGGGCCTCTAGCTGGTGGAGTCAGGTGACAGGTTAGATAGCCGGGGGGCCAGCACCAAAACTTTGAGAGGGACCTGTGATGTCATGACATACTTTTAATTTGTGTTTTTTGACTTTTTTCTATTCACTTGGTCATTTGGTCATTAAGGTCCACAGAATGAGAGGTCTGCTCTGCCGGAAATATTAGGGTCATTAGGGTCCACAGAATGAGAGGTCTGCGCTGCCGGAAATATCACCAAAAAAAAGTTATGGACATTTTTGTGTTTTTTTGTATACCACACCATAGACAACCATTATAAGGCGAAATTTCATCATACTTTAAGTACTAGAATGTGACATGTCAAACTAGGGGGTTTTCATGATTCTGAATCCATTCCAAGCATAAGGTTTGCACGGAAAACACTCCTTGGCCTAAATTCGGCCATATCCACTTGCCCAAATGTGCCCAAATGTGCTGACCTCATCACATTTGTGATGACGGCTATGGCCGTATTTAGGCCAAGGAGTGTTTTTCATGCAAAACTAATGGTTGGAATGGATTCAGAATCATGACATTTTGCCTTATAATGGTTGTCTATGGTGTGGTATACAAAAACACATACAAAAATGGCCATAACTTTTTTTTCGCAATATTTCCGGCAGAGCAGACCTCTCATTCTGTGGACCTTAATGACCAAGTGAATAGAAAAAACACAAATTAAAAGTATGTCATGACATCACATGTTAATCCTTAACCGTTGAGCTTTTGGGCCTGTGGCTCCCCGGCTATGAGTCTACTCTGCACCCACCCAGACAAGCCTACTACAGTATATTGTGTGTGTGTGTGTGTGTGTGTGTGTGTGTGTGTGTGTGTGTGTGTGTGTGTGTGTGTGTGTGTGTGTGTGTGTGTGTGTGTGTGTGTGTGTGTGTGTGTGTGTGTATACCAACACAATACCAACTCAAACTCAAAATGTATTTATTTTTCATTTTCTAGACAGACAGGCCCAGCCTTGGCGTCGAGAGCAGATTGTTTGCAATGCCCATCATTCATTAATCAAAAGAAACTATGCATTGGCACTGAATTATACCATCGACTTTATGCTGAATCAGACCACGGCCGATCTCACTTACGGATAATAATGCAATTCTAGAAAATGCAAGTCAACACTTACATACACAGCACACAGTACAGTGAGTACACACACTTATTAGAGAGAGAGAGAGAGAGAGAAAGAGAGAGAGAGAGAGAGAGAGAGAGAGAGAGAGAGAGGAGAGAGAGAGAGGGTGCAAAGGTAGAGTGCAATGCCAACTGACTCATAATAACATCAGTCCTAATCTAGGTAATCCCATGGTTGCTATGGTCACAGACACGGTCCATCAGGACCAGGTTAAGTATGGGACATGTCATAATCTCATAATCTTGGTTCTGTCTTGTCCTCTACCCCAAGTCTCTGTAAACATTGAATTGTCCAAATTCTGTCCTGGCCAGTACCCAAACAATATTGAACAGTTCTTCTGCCACAGGATGTACTGACTTTCTCCCAGGGGTGTAGCACCAAATTCTGGGCCATCGGACAAGAATGGCCCAGAATCTACCAAGGACAGTGAGATGTTTTCCTTCACAGTAATCAGGTGGTGGACATACAGTGGCAGAGGCCTGCCATTGTTCCTGACTGTTGTTTCCATCTGGTGCTGACTGCGAAAACTACATGCAGTTTCAACCTATGGGCCAGGGTTCATCACCATGCAAGCTAGACAATATTACATTTTTGCCACGGACAAGTGTCATGTAAAACAAGTGATCAGTAATATTACCAGAATCACATAGGCCTAGTCCTAAATGTAATGGATGTGCCATAGTGTCTACTCTATTCCACTGCGCTACACATTTTAAAACAAGACACTTATCAAATAAATAAAATGTAATCTAAATGATTTTGTTAGGAAAGCCGATCTACAAGCTCACAGCATGTTGTGAGCTTGTAGATCAGCAATTTTCTTTTCTTTTTAGCCTATGACAAAATTGAGATGTCAGGTGGCCGCAGACCTAATACAGGCTGGCCCGGTTTCCCAAAGGACACCTCTTACACCATGGTGTAAGAGGTATGGTGTTGCACATGCTCAGTTGCCCTACTTCAGCATCAAAGAAATTAAATTGAATTACATTTTTTAAGAGTGAAGAGAGCCTACTGTCAGCTGTCCAGCAGTCCAAATATTATTAAATTAAATTTCAGAATGGTAGACCTGAGGCCTGCCATTGCGTGGCACATCTATGCACGGAATGTCTATGTTCACAGGCTTCATGACATGACATGCTTAATTTCAACGTTTTTATATTTAAATGAGATGAAGAAAGTCACCACTCGCACCACACATTTCTCTGCGAATGGTTTAAATACTGCCACATGTCGACAGGTGTGTGTAGGCTAAAGAGGCTTTAGGGAAACAGGTTTGTGTATTCATGCAGTAGGCCTTACGTGTGCAATGAGGACAGGTATGGATGGCTGTGCTCTAGTCTAGGTTGTGTATTTCTATGTTGTTGTGTTTGACAGTGTTTCCCAAAAAAGGACATAGTGTTTGATTGGCTGTCATGCAGCCAATTAGGCCGCACACAGGCTTCATGTGCGGCCTAGAGGGCAACTGAGCATGTGCAACACCATACCTCTTACACCATGGTGTAAGAGGTGTCCTTTGGGAAACCGGGCCATTATTTATTCATGCTCCAAGTAATTTATATTTCATGTTTGGGATTTAAATCATTGGGTCTTATCAGTACAGACAGTCGGCTTCCATCTTACCACATTGTAGGAGCAAAAGGGCCGTACTTGAGGACAGGAATTAAGAGATCGAATTCTACCAGCTAAACGATTTTCTTGTTTGTCAACTTTAATAGTTGTTGATGGTTATTTTTGGACTTGTTTGTAGATTAATTGTTTGTGAATGGAGTTTACATGTGCTCTGCATAATTATAAATCTTCATATGCCCTAGGACTTACATTTCATGTCACGCTGTCCCACTGAGTTACATCTCACTTCTGCCCCAGCGTTTAGATAGTATTATTTTCTCCCCCCAGCCGGTGTGTAGATAAAGAATTGTTTTCTCCTGTTTGCCAGAACACCCAGTGTATCTGTAAAAACATGTTTTTTGGCCTTGGGTCTCTATGCACCTGAGGCAGACACCCGTCTCCAACCAACGTTAACTAGTCGTCCCTGAATCCAGTTATGAACTACATCTACCCTTAAAACTACATATGCCATGCATTATGCTTCCTGGTTTTGATGGGAAGTGACTGTGTGTACATCATTGCTGTTTGACAGCTCTATGTGGCTTTCCCAATCTTGATTAAAATTATATATAAACTGTGTCCATTTTGTGACACGGAGAGAGACATTTTGTAATTTGGCTGTATGTGGACTCATTCTTTGTGCTCTCCGAACTAAAATGAATTGGCTAAATCATGGAAGCTTCTGACTGGACATTCCATTATTTCTTGTGGACTTATTCATCTTTTGGGTATTTATTTTAAAGGTATTTTTCTAAAAGTATTTCCTACTTAAGGTATTATATGGATATTGATCATTCTCCTAAAAAGTATTCCTGTTAAAGCTAATTCTTAACTTTATAATAAAAAAGGTTTATAACCATTTTTGTAAATTGCATGTTAGATGCTCCCTGCCTGGGTTTTATGATTGAGCACCAATTGTAATCTGATTACTTTCAGAAGTATTTCTACATTCAGGGTTTCCTGCTCTGCTATCGAAGTTAAAATATACAGTCCTTTCTTATTAGCATTATTAATTAGGTTAAGCATAATTATTTATCCATCAGTTGTAGTCTCCATTAAGGTGAACAGGTAGTGTAGTCTATGTTGATGAGAAAGTCTAAGGCTGAGCTCACACCTTTAATGCAATTCTCGTGCTCGTTGGATGCTTGTTGTGTTGTGTCATGGCCGCCCAATGTATTTCCAATGGAGGTCACATGGTTTGACACAACATTGTGTTGTGTGAGGGGGAGGGGTGTTTCGACTGCGCCCCTCCCCCTCACACAACACAATGTTGTGTCAAACCATGTGACCTCCATTGGAAATACATTGGGCGGCCATGACACAACACAACAAGCATCCAACGAGCACGAGAATTGCATTAAAGGTGTGAGCTCAGCCTAAGGCTGAGCTCACACCTTTCATGCAATTCTCTGCTCGTTGGATGCTCGTTGGATGCATGTTGTGTTGTGTCATGGCCGCCCAATGTATTTCCAATGGAGGTCACATGGTTTGACCCAACATTGTGTTGTGTGAGGGGGAGGGGCGCAGCGAATGCACCCCTCCCCCTCACACAACACAATGTTGGGTCAAACCATGTGACCTCCATTGGAAATGCATTGGGCCGCTGGGCGGCCATGACACAACGAGCACAGAGAATTGCATGAAAGGTGTGAGCTCAGCCTAGGCTGAGCTCACACCTTTCATGCAATTCTCCATTGGAAATGCACTGGGCGGCCATGACACTACACAACATGCATCCAACGAGCACGAGAATTGCATTAAAGGTGTGAGCTCAGCCTTAGCCTTTCTCATCAACATAGACTACACTACCTGTTATACTCAAAGGTATGCTGATGATGAAACAATGGAAAAATATGTACACGATGAGTGATTTGGGTGGCAGGATTGAAAGGAATGCCGTGTCACAATAGTTTAATGCAAAGGTGAATAACTTAATCGGATGTGAGGAGGTCTGATGGTGAGGCTGTGACATGTGGATCAAGGGTTTCTATGGATTATGATTGTGGAGTGTTTATAAATTATATCATATGGTTCAAATTGGTATTATTGGATGCTTTGAAACACTTTCTTTCAACTGACCGAAGTCAGCTACTTGTCCAGTTCTGCCCTCCTCTCTCAACCTTGGTGCTCCTTCTCAAATGACATGCCATCTGTTTTTGCTATTTTCCTGGGCCATTTTTCACTATGGTCACTCACAATCTCACATACAGTTGACTTTATTTTTATTTATTTATTTATTTCCTGACACACATTATATAGCCTACATTCCATCGTCTTAAAAGATTTCCAGGGAGTCTTGTTGTCCTCACATGATGCAATCATGGGTACCACAGACAATACCACAAATCTCCTGCAACATATTAATGAGCATGTAATCGTATAGGCATAAATGGTAAATGGTAAATGGTGCATTTATATAGCGCCTTTATCCAAGGCGCTTTACATAGATTGTGCATTACATTCACCCATTCACACACACATTCATACACCGATTGTGGCGGAAGCCATGCAAGGTACCAACCAGCACATCGGGAACAATTTGGGGTTCAGTGTCTTGCCCAAGGACACTTCGACATGTAGACAGGAGGAGCCGGGATTCGAACCGCCGACCCATGGATAATTGGACGACCTGCTCTACCTCTTGAGCCACAGTCGCCCCACACACCGCATGTGCACACACCGCACGCACGCATGCAGCTTTTTGAACGTATTAGCTGGAACCCACTATAAACAGGCAAATACCTTTATTACATGCCTGAGCTACAGAAAATAAACCACATCTGCTATTATAAGTTGACCAGAGTGCAAAACTATTGTAAGCACATTTTTGTCCACCAGAAGGTGCTAAAAATGCAATCCAAAGCAAATGCATGTTGGAGAGACACAGTCATGTAGCCATGGTTTTTGGAATAATACTGGCACTCAAGATTAGTCTCAGGCCTCATTCACACCAATCAGCAATCAAGCACATTTTTTGGCCACCACAATGCTTTTCCAATGGGAGTCACATGGTTTGACCAAACATTTTTGTTTGATGAGGAGGGAGGGGCAGAACACCACCAGCAATCAAACACAAATGTTTGATCAAACCATGTGACTCCCATTGGAAAAGCATTGTGGTGGCCCAAAAAAACGACCAAACATTTGCTTGATTGGTGTTTGGTACGTGTGAATGAGGCCTCAGGCTGCGTACACACCTAAAGAACAAATGTTCGGTCCGTGTGCGATGCCTGATTGCTATTTGATTGCTGCTCCAATTCATTTTCAATGGGAGTCACGTCGTTTGATCGGACAAACCTGTCCGATGTGGGGGCGGAGGGCACAACAAACACATCGGACACCTTGTAGTCAAAACAGCCAACGAACAGGGTGGGACTTCAGATCGGACAGAAGGGTGGGTTTTAACCGCCAACTAATAGGAGAGAACTTCCATTCTTGACAGCACTGGGTGGGGTTTAGGCTGTAGTCATGCTGTAGTCTTCTGAGTTACGTGACACAGACTATTATATCGCTTGTTTGTATGTCTTCTTTTGGCTACGGCCGTGCGTAACTTGGAGAGTCCAAGTTGCGCACGGCTGTCTCCAGTGAGTGAGTCCAGTCTATTCTATTCTGTTCTATTCTATATACAGAAATACAGGACGATAGCCAAAATAGCCGTCGGGCCTCGGCAGTTGTGAGGCTGCATTAATAATTAGTTCTAAAAGCATGTCTTTTTTACGGGGATCACTATTGATTTTAATAGTAGATGCATATATGTCTATGAGTAGCCTAGAGTAGAAATGTAATGGCAGCGTACGAGGTTCACATGCGCAAATATAACAGATGTACAAGTTATCGACACGAATGGTACTTATGGTATGGTACACGATGTAAGCTTGTAGATCTGTTTATTTTAAGCATGCGCCACCGCCACCACGCAAAGTTATGACGCGCGCACATGTGGGGGGAGAGACCCGATATATTTTATAGCTCTATGGGAGAGACGCAGACAGAGAAATATTTAAAATCATCCTGTCTCGCTCTAGCGCACGGCCGCACGCATAAAGAGCCAATGGAGCAAATGTTAATAGCAAAAGACGTGATATAGGTCAACTGCAGCGGAGCTGTTCTGACTTGAAGCTTAACTGACCAGCACGGCTTCAAGTTTAAACCATAAGATGACATGGAAAGAAAAGTCCTTTTTATCGGGATTCGGGGATACTTTGTTGTAGGCTATACGTCTCCGGTGAATTGTATGCACCAGCAGCAAGCTGCAAGCACATTATTGTTCAAACACCTGCTCCTCTGTTCATCTGTTCATCTTTATTTGGCTATAATTATTAAGAATTAATGCAATTTCAAGTTGTTGCTGCAATCATGATTCATGTTGCTGTTCTCTTCTCTCTGTGTGACTGAAGGTTGCGCCCAAAAATTGTAGACAGTGATTTCCCGCACCCCCTCATGTTATTTTTCCCTCCGTCGTAAAATGACCTCTTTTCTTTTTTTCACTATTTGGTTCGCTTAACATGTCCACGTGTCATTTGTTTACATATTTGGTACGCTTTACAAAGTCCAGTGTGAACACCAAACGGACCAAAATCAAAATGCAAATATTTGGTCCTTGGTCCTTGATCCGGACCTTCTAAAAACGGCCTCGACAAACTACCGCTAGCTGCTGCTGCAGTCAAGAAAACTACACTGAACATATGTGCATCTATTTCCGCGTATCGTAGCACCGCCCAAATCGCGCAAAGCATTGTGGGACATGGAGGCATCAAATCATAAAAATGTAATCAGTGGTCGGTCGGACAGATCAATGTGTCCGACAGGTGTGTACGAAGCCTCAGTGTTTTTGTTGTTGCTGCCTGACAGAAGCCCAGGCCCAAGAGCAACCAACTAGTCTGTAGGTAGAGGACAGTAGCCCAGCTTTCTGTTTAGAGCCAAACTTGATCTGTGCTTTTCACAATAACGAATCACATCAGTATTTTTGGTATAATATTATTTATATTCTTTGAGAGAAACATACACTTATTTGGGGGCGTAGCCAAATCCAACATTGTCTTTGAGGTGCAAACAACAGCATTGCATTCGTGAGATGGTTCATATACATTGCTTTTTTTTGTGCTTGCACAAAACTATGTTTATAAGGTATTGTAGTGCAGGGGCATATATAACAACCACCATATTGTGAAAAATGAAGACAGGAGATCAACATTTTAGTTTTCGCTGCTTTCACAAGCCATAAAAAGACCCAAATCCAGTACCTCGAGATAATCAAATCAAAGCCATGGCATGATGTTTCATCTGCTCTGTCTTTTACCTCCCTATTTATAAAACCAGGATGTTGTATTGTACACTGGTTTTACCATATTTTATTTACTGTTTGGAAGTATGGGGTAACTCATTCAAGAGTAATATGATTCCTTTGATTATGTTACAAAAAAGAGCGTTAAGAATCATGTATAAAGAAGATTTCAGAGCACACACCAATAGGCTTTTTATGTTATCAGGTGTTTTGAAAATCATGGATTTGGTTGAATTACGAACATTATTAGTGGTGTTCAGAGCGAAAAACAAATCATTACCAATATAGTTACAGAAGTCATTTGTGTTTAGCTCAGAGGATGAGGACCATAGAAGAAGACATGATTTTAAACATCTGTTCGCTCGGACTACACTAAAACAAATGTGCACTTCTGTTACAGGTATAAAGTTATGGAATTCACAAAACCAGGAGTTGAAGAGTTGTACTGAACAGTGTTTCAGTTTAAGAAAGTGTTTAAAAAAGAAAAAATTATAAAATATGAATTAGAAGGTTAGATATAACATCATATAAGTGTTCTTTTGTTTCCTCAGCGTTTTTTGTTTGTTCTCTTGTTGAGCTCTATGTTCTTTGTCTTTGTTGTTTTTTCTTTCTTTTTTCTTTGATGTAATCATGGTGATATAAAATGTATGGTTGGTAGCAGCATCAATTAGATGTTTTTTTTTAATGATAGGGGCAGGTATAAATAAGATTTAACTTCTTCCTGCTCCTTTTCTTTTCTGGTATGGAATATGTAAAAAAAGAAAAAGTACAAAGTAAAAATGAATATAATCATGTAAAACCATAACTGAAATGAAAAAAATAAATATGAAATTAAATTTACATTGTGGTGATGGCAACTGTGATTATACGGTTGGGTGATATGGTCTGGACAAGCTGCTTAATGGTCTGCTGTTCAATTGCAAATAACAGCTTTACTAAAAGGACACTAGGACAACCTAGGACTAGGACATAGTGGCAGCGGTGGCCGAACGGATAGCGGCGCGGTCTAGATACCGGAAGGTTCCCAGTTCGAACCAGCCGTCCGACACGTTAAAATTACCACCGCTGAAATGCCCTTGAACAAGGCATCAACCACTACGATGAAATGTGTTCTATGAGCAGGGCCTGGCTGGAAACAAGTTCTTGAGCTTAGCCCAGATACCCTGGGTAAATATAGATTTCATTTCATTTCATTTCACAAGGGCAACCCTGCCCTGTTCTATCTGAGGTGGCTTTTAGACGAGGATGGTGTTCATAAGAAACGGCAAAAAAAAGTATCATTTGCTGGGGTCCTTTTAGACGAGAAGGGTGTTCTCAGGAGGTGAAAACGCATCAAAGTGAAACCACCTCCCAGAGTGGAAATCTTTGAGAACGCCGTTTTATCCCTTCTCCGTGTAAACAGACAAAACGGTGAATCCGCAAAACTTATGACATCATGGCTCGTGTTGGCTCGCAGCGCATATATTATTACATTGATGCAGAGCCATATAATTATGATATAATGGAGTTCCTGAACAAGCCTCCCTCCTCGCCTACAAAGCGCTGCTCATCAGCGATGGTGAATGTAAAACCATGATGTAAATAAAATGCCTTAATTGTGATAGGTGGCAGCCGCGGCAGCAGCGTTTATGTAGCCTAATGTATTATAAAATATATAACCAATTCCCGTGGCGCACTCTGCCTGCATGCTCTGGGCTGTCTGTCACCACCATCACCCTCCCTGTGAATGAAAATAAAAATCCTCCCCAGGTGATTAAACAAAAAGGAATCACCCTCCCCTATTAACCTATTGTTTAACATTACATTTACCTCAGTATTATTTATTCCTAACTTTAAGATGGTAGCGTTTTTAATATGTGAGAAAATAAAGTGACCGCAAAAATCGCGAAAAACTGTCCGCCCTGAGGCTTGAACTCACGGCCAATGCAGACAATGGTCTCGTAGTCTAACACCTAACACAGCAAGCTATGTAAGTCATTGAAAAGTGAGGGTTGGAGTGTGTACTTGTAGTGTGTGTTGTAGTGTGATTGACACGGGGAACAATGAAACTGTTGCGTGAAGGAGGAGCTGGCTCTTCTTCTTGTGCATAACGTGGGTGACTGGTCTATTTGGCAGCCCGTTACCGCCACCTAGCGATATTATAGCGTTTTCATAAAGTGTGCGTTCTCGTGTAAAGGGTCAATAAAAACTGAGAACGCAACGGGACTTTGCCGTTTTATCTGGAGATGGTCGCCGTCTAAAAGGAGTATGAGAGGGAGGTAAAATGTTCAGCATTAGGCCATATTTCATGTTTTTGTTGTTCAAAAATATGAACAAAGCTTCCCTTTCATTAGTTTTGGACAATAATATAATTTTATGTAATGTTGTTGATAAATGTATTTTTTTCCCTTTTTTACAGGAGGTATATTACTGAGATCACTGAAGTGCAAAAATGCTCTGTTGTTTGGTTAATCATTCTCTTGTTTGAGGATGTTGATTTGAATAGCAGTTACAGTGGTCAGAGAAAAACTAACAAACCATAAAAAACTTTACAATCAGTTACAGTAATGTACAGTGTTTGTGTGTGTGTGTGTGTGTGTGTGTGTGCGTGCGTGCGTGTGTGCGACCGTGCGTGCGTGCATGTACAAACTTTTAACATTGCCTCATGGAAAGTACCCGATCAGGACAGGTGCACACTCACTGTACACAAGCTGCTCAATTCAACCGCAGAGACTACTGATTATAAAAAGAATATCTTTGAAAAACAAAGAAAAGGTTCCGCACACTGTCAGACACAACATTTTATTAAAAAATATATTACAAAAAATTAAGGGCAATGTTTGAGCATAGTTGGGTATGTCAGTTCCCAACCTTTCCCCTTACAATTTTGACAAAAGCTGTAAGCCCCCGCATGTGCGCACACGCACACCATTTTGTGACAATAGCATCGTGGCGCATTGTGAGCTTAATAAACCTACTAGTTTCACTATTTTTGAAACATAAAAAAAGATTGTATGATAAGTTTGTTTGATATTATATTGAGAAGATACATGCAGACAGTGGATTAAAGAAAGTTGTAATTTTGTGAAACCTGTTTTTGGACAACATCCTTACAGACATGGTCTGTGTGAGCTTTGGCACACCTCCAAGTGTGTCTTGGGCCCCACATTGGGAACCACTGCAATGTGTTAAAGTTAAACAACAGGGATAGTTTATACATGTTTATTATACATACATTCGTTTATAGATGTGTATGACGGTGTTGCATTGAGGACAGGCATGTTCCACATCCTTGCAAGCATCAACACAGAATGGGATCAAACAGCAAGGCCAGCATCTAAAATAAACAAAAAGAACATTGTTTGCTTTGGTTTAAGAAAGGCAGAAGACAAGATTAGATAGCAAAAAAGGTAATAGACTAAGCAATATACTGTATATGTGTGTGAGCGTGCGTGCGTGCGTGCGTTTTTTGATTGATTGATTGAAATATTTATTAACAGTTTGCAGAATTACAGTACAATTCAAGCACAACTCAATACATGCGTGCGTGCGTACGTGCGTGCGTGCATGTGCATGTACTGTATGTGCCTCTGTACGGGGGCATGTGTCTTTGTGTGAGAGTTATTTTTGAGGGGACTACTACACTCACAGAAGGATTCCAACTACGCCACAGATCAGCCAGGTGAGCAGGCCATTTTTATGGGAGGTCCTGGTGACGACACTGGCCTGACAGTGGGGACACTTCACCTGTCCGGGAACATCATTCAGGTGTGGCTGTATCACCACAACCTGTGTAACTACAGAGACTGCTGCTGTAGGAACAAGGACACACTAGTTACTACTACCGTCAGTGGTGGACAGTAACAAAGTACATTTAGTTTGTACTGTTTTTAAATAACATTCTTAGAGTATCTGTGTTTTACTTTTGTATTTTTGGATACGTAAAGACTTTCACTCCACAACATTTCAAAGACAAATTATTTTAATTCCACTACATTTCTAGGGAGTGTAAAAGTAGGCATTATGAATTTACCACTTATAAGCCCTATTTCTAATATAGTGAAAGCACTCAATACATCGCGATGTGACGCGTTGTGAGCTAGTAGATTGGCTCTTTTATTGATATTTCTTTTATATTTGGGAGATGTCAAGAATTTCATACAGAAAATTAATTATAGTAAAAAGAAAATGTACTTTGTAAATTGTACTTGTGAATACTAGCATTTTTAAAAGCAGGTAGCCATGTATTGTACTTTTCAATACGCAAGTAGGTTTTAAAGCAAGTACTTCAGTATTTTAACTCATAACTAATTTGACAGAGCAACTTTCACATGTTGAGTAATATTTGACCGGGAGTATCTATACTTTGGCTCAAGTAGCCTACTGGGTTTCAGTACTACTGTCCACCACTGTCTACCGTACATCGCTTAAAATCAATGCACCAGCTGGATTCATTAGGACATAACGTTATGTGACTCATTATTTTTTACACATCTCTACTTTGGCTGATGACACTCTCCAATGGTGTGAAATCCAGAATTACAGATGTGACATTCCTATATCTCAATGTAAACAGTGGAGTGGGTGGTGGGGGTGTTGAGGGGGCCTATGTCTCAATGTAAACAGTGGAGTGGGTGGTGGGGGTGTTGAGGGGGCCTATGTCTCAATGTAAACAGTGGAGTGGGTGGTGGGGGTGTTGAGGGGGCCTATGTCTCAATGTAAACAGTGGAGTGGGTGGTGGGGGTGTTGAGGGGGCCTATGTCTCAATGTAAACAGTGGAGTGGGTGGTGGGGGTGTTGAGGGGGCCTATGTCTCAATGTAAACAGTGGAGTGGGTGGTGGGGGTGTTGAGGGGGCCTATGTCTCAATGTAAACAGTGGAGTGGGTGGTGGGGGTGTTGAGGGGGCCTATGTCTCAATGTAAACAGTGGAGTGGGTGGTGGGGGTGTTGAGGGGGCCTATGTCTCAATGTAAACAGTGGAGTGGGTGGTGGGGGTGTTGAGGGGGCCTATGTCTCAATGTAAACAGTGGAGTGGGTGGTGGGGGTGTTGAGGGGGCCTATGTCTCAATGTAAACAGTGGAGTGGGTGGTGGGGGTGTTGAGGGGGCCTATGTCTAATGCCGCAGCGGTTGCGTAAAGACCTGCCCTGCAGCACTGTCTAATGCAATTTATTTGTGCGTGTATTTTTTGTTGAATTACTGATGACAAAGTAGTAAAAGTCAACAGTATGTATCCATAAAATAAGCAAGCAGCACGCTAGCAGACAATACACTAGTTCTTTCTTTCAATCATTTTATTATTATTATTTTCAGTTATATTACCTGATCATCTTCTTCTTAAATGCACTATATGCTCGTCACATGAAACTCTATGCCGTCATATGCATACATCTGTCGCACAAATTATCAAAACATTAGAAAGTAGCCGGCGTATCTGTGTATGAGATTGTGAAAATATAATAATAACAATAATAATAATAATAATAAAATGATTGAAAGACAGAACTAGTGTATTGTCTGCTAGCGTGCTGCTTGCTTAATTTATGGATATACATAGGCCTACTGTTGACTTTTACTACTTTTTCATCAGTAATTCAACAAAAAATACTGCAGGGCGGGTCTTTGATCAATTGAAATATAGGCGTTGAGGGGTAGGGTTTATAATGCTCACCAGGATGTACAGGATATTGTGTTGCCCCATATGGTCCAGGCTGTGGACCTGAGGAGACAATTTAACCAAGAAATACATTTATTATTATTATTATTATGATTATTATTATTAATAATAATAATAATAATTAATTATAGAATGACATGAATAATTGTACAGTATGTGATGTGGGACATTGATAGTTCAATAGGTTACAGTATCTTTTGAATAAATAGGTTTTAATGCAGGGTGTGTCTCAGGGTGTGTCTCAGGGTGTGTCTCAATGTAAACAGTGAAGTGGGTGGTGGGGGTGTTGAGGGGGCCTATGTCTCAATGTAAAAAGTGGAGTGGGTGGTGGAGGTGTTGAGGGGGCCTATGTCTCAATGTAAACAGTGGAGTGGGTGGTGGGGGTGTTGAGGGGGCCTATGTCTCAATGTAAACAGTGGAGTGGGTGGTGGGGTGTTGAGGGGGCCTATGTCTCAATGTAAACAGTGGAGTGGGTGGTGGGGTGTTGAGGGGGGCTATGTCTCAATGTAAACAATGGAGTGGGTGGTGGGGGTGTTGAGGGGGCCTATGTCTCAATGTAAACAGTGGAGTGGGTGGTGGGGGTGTTGAGGGGGCCTATGTCTCAATGTAAACAGTGGAGTGGGTGGTGGGGGTGTTGAGGGGGCCTATGTCTCAATGTAAACAGTGGAGTGGGTGGTGGGGGTGTTGAGGGGGCCTATGTCTCAATGTAAACAGTGGAGTGGGTGGTGGGGGTGTTGAGGGGGCCTATGTCTCAATGTAAACAGTGGAGTGGGTGGTGGGGGTGTTGAGGGGGCCTATATCTCAATGCCGCAGCGGTTGCGCAAAGACCTGCCCTGCAGCACTGTCTAATGCAATTTATTAATTTATGGATATACATAGGTGTTGCGAAGGCTCTCAAATGGATCTCCATATATGGGGATAAAAGGCTGTCACTTGGATCTCCACATATGATGATGATTTATGGCCCATATGTGGAGATAATGGAAATATCCAATGCTGACATCGGATTGATGTGGGAACCCCATATAGGGATGTACACGTGTGTCATCGTCATATGCGATTGGATAGCATTGTCATTATGACACACATATAACTAAAAAGTATAAAAGGATTACAGTCAGAGACTTAAGGGGGCAGAATATCTTCTAATATCTTTGGCCTGAGTCAGTTGGATAGGACGGAATATCTGGCCAAGCAAATTATAGAGCTTTTCATTGGAGGTTTCCACATCCCGGTTAAGTTCGTATCGAACACCACTGTCGTGGGTCCTAACTAAATAACCAGCACTGGTTCGAGCTATTTTACATGGTCCATTCGAGAACGGATTAGGGCGTACGGCAGTAACAGGATGTCGGAGGCCTTAGAGGATGGTGGTGGGACGGATTCCCCAGGAGCCAGGAGGTCACAACACCAGGTGGTATAGCTTGTGGAGCAGGTGAGTTTCAACAATCATCATTTGGGCCCAGGGCCTACGGGCTCTGGACGTTTGCCTCCAGAGTCTATGGGCTCTGGAGGTCCTGGGCATCAGTTGGTTAGATGCCAGGGACCCGAAGTGGTGGGACACACTTCGAGGTTCTGGACATCGGTTGGTTAGATGCCGGGGACCCGAAGTGGTGGGACACACTTCGAGGTTCTGGACATCGGTTGGTTAGATGCCGGGGACCCGAAGTGGTGGGACACACTTCGAGGTTCTGGACATCGGTTGGTTAGATGCCGGGGACCCGAAGTGGTGGGACACACTTCGAGGTTCTGGACATCGGTTGGTTAGATGCCGGGGACCCGAAGTGGTGGGACACACTTCGAGGTTCTGGACATCGGTTGGTTAGATGCCAGGGATCCGAAGTGGTGGGACACACTTCGCCTTCGGAGAAGGTGGGCTCCGGAGGTTCTGGGCATCAGTTGGTTGGATGCCAGGGATCCGAAGTGGTGGGACACACTTCGCCTTCGGAGCAGGTGGGCTCCGGAGGTTCTGGGCATCAGTTGGTTGGATGCCAGGGACCCGACGCTGTGGGATTTCCATGTCCAGCAGAGATTGAAGGACCCGGCGTAGGACAGGAGAGTTCATCTTCAAAACGGCATGGGAATCGATTCTTGGGACAGCAGAGCAGGCTCGGACATCAAGACTACGATGGATATACCACCGATGGCGGAATCTACCGAGGAGCAGAAGATACAGCAGTCGAAGAGGAGCAGGAAGATACAGCAGCCGACGAGGAGCAGGAAGATACAGCAGCCGACGAGGAGCAGGAAGATACAGCAGCCGACGAGGAGCAGGAAGATGCAGCAGCCGACGAGAAGCAGGAAGATGCAGTAGCCGATGAGGAGCAGGAAGATACAGCAGCCGACGAGGAGCAGGAAGATGCAGCAGCCGACGAGGAGCAGGAAGATGCAGCAGCCGACGAGGAGCAGGAAGAAGCAGCAGCCGACGAGGAGCAGGAAGAAGCAGCAAGAGAGAAGAGGGTCCAGCTCACCAGGAAGACACAGCATCCGACGAGGGTCCAGCTCACCAGGAAGACACAGCATCCGACGAGGGTCCAGCTCACCAGGAAGTCACAGCATCCGACGAGGGTTCAGCTCACCAGGAAGACACAGCATCCGACGAGGGTCCAGCTCACCAGGAAGACACAGCATCCGACGAGGGTCCAGCTCACCAGGAAGACACAGCATCCGACGAGGGTCCAGCTCACCAGGAAGACACAGCATCCAACGAGGGTCCAGCTCACCAGGAAGACACAGCACAGCATCCGACGAGGGTCCAGCTCACCAGGAAGACACAGCATCCAACGAGGATCCAGCTCACCAGGAAGACACAAGCATCCGACGAGGGTCTCGTTCACCAGTAAGATACAACACCCGACGAGGGTCTCGTTCACCAGGAAGATACAACATCCGACGAGGGTCTCGTTCACCAGCAAGATACAACATCCGACGAGGGTCTCGTTCACCAGGAAGACACAGTTGGTGAAGGTCTGGCGAGACGCTTGGATGCCCTCAATGGGGTGGCCTGAATGGCTGACGTTTGCTGTTCAAGCCTCCGTATGCTTGTATTGGGGTGGCCTGAGGGGTCCACTGTTCAAGCCTTCTAGATATGGTACAGATTTCCATGGGAAATCTGGGGGTGGCAATGTGGCGATATCATGAGAGCATTGTTTGAACAGCATGATGATGCAAGGGCATCGGAGCTATATCAACCCTCCCATAGATGTTGGAGCAGTCGGAGGACGGAAGCGGAACGCTCTGGTGGATATCATGAGAGCATTGTCTGGACAGCATGATGATGCAAGGGCATCGGAGCTATATCAACCTTCCCATAGATGTTGGAGCAGTCGGAGGACGGCAGAGGCTTTGTTCACCGATAGGATATCGAGATGAAAGTGCAAGCTGACAGACCAGAAGTCCAGGTTCATAGGGACCGAAGTAGTCCAGCAAGGAGGCTGGACGGTCACTCTTGCAGAAATGACCATGAGCATAACCGGAGACGAACAGTCATCATGCATGGTACGGTAGTAGCACCCCAAGGGCCAGGTACGCTCTTGATGCAGTGGCTCGAAGAGCCAGGTACGCCTTCGATGGGGTGGCCCAAGGGCCAGGTACGATCTTGATGCGGTGGCTCGAAGAGTCAGGTACGCCTTCGATGGGGTGGCCCAAGGGCCAGGTACGCTCTTGATGCGGTGGCTCGAAGAGCCAGGTACGCCTTTGATGGGGTGGCCCAAGGGTCAGGTACGCTTTCGATGGGGTGGCCCAAGGGCCAGGTACGCTTGCAATGGGCGAACTGTTCAAGCCTTCTTGATATTTTACATATTTCCATGGGAAATCTGGGGGTGGCTGTTGCGAAGGCTCTCAAATGGATCTCCATATATGGGGATAAAAGGCTGTCACTTGGATCTCCACATATGATGATGATTTATGGCCCATATGTGGAGATAATGGAAATATCCAATGCTGACATCGGATTGATGTGGGAACCCCATATAGGGATGTACACGTGTGTCATCGTCATATGCGATTGGATAGCATTGTCATTATGACACACATATAACTAAAAAGTATAAAAGGATTACAGTCAGAGACTTAAGGGGGCAGAATATCTTCTAATATCTTTGGCCTGAGTCAGTTGGATAGGACGGAATATCTGGCCAAGCAAATTATAGAGCTTTTCATTGGAGGTTTCCACATCCCGGTTAAGTTCGTATCGAACACCACTGTCGTGGGTCCTAACTAAATAACCAGCACTGGTTCGAGCTATTTTACAATAGGCCTACTGTTGACTTTTACTACTTTTTCATCAGTAATTCAACAAAAAATACTTAGAACACGCACAAATAAATTACATTAAACAGTGCTGCAGGGCGGGTCTTTGATCAATTGAAATATAGGCGTTGAGGGGTAGGGTTTATAATGCTCACCAGGATGTACAGGATATTGTGTTGCCCCATATGGTCCAGGCTGTGGACCTGAGGAGACAATTTAACCAAGAAAGACATTATTATAACTTGCGCAAGCAGAGCGTGCAAGTACTAGTTTCGCCCGACGATGCGTATGCACCGTCCCAGCAAATGACGTAATGACTACTTGTGCCTGATACGGCACAAGTAGGCAGTGGTGCCAGACTACATACATGTATACATAGGAGCATTACCTCTAATCCTCCCGACACTAAAACATATCGTCATTACGTCACTATCGAAAACCAATTACACTCTGGCATTGGGACCTTTAATCCACATCTTTATTACGTCATCATTGAGAGCTAGTCATCATTGAGAGCTAGCATATGACGCCAGTTATACCCTGACGTCATATGATGATGATGACGGTGGGACGGTGCATACGCATCAAAAGTAACCACAGTATACCACTATTCAACTTACAAATTACATATACATAGAGGCATTTCCTGTAATCCACCCGACATTGATCGAGATATACGTCACCATCGAAGGCATTGGGTCCTTTAATCCACATCTTTATTACGTCATCATTGAGAGCTAGTCATCATTGAGAGCTAGCTATACCAGTTATACCCTGACGTCATATGCTGGGACGGTGCATACACATCAAAAGTAACCACAGTATACCGCTAATCAACTTACAAATTACATATACATATACATAGAGGCATTTCCTTTAATCCACCCGACACTAATCGAGATATACGTCACCATCGAAGGCATTGGGTCCTTTAATCCACATCTTTATTACGATATATACTTCATAATACTACTTTTTTACGTGCAAAAAGTAGGTACGTAGCAAATAGCTAAACCTAATAATTCAATATTTCAATCGTTCTTTCAAAGAGAAGCTGAGATTTGAGTTTGTAGTCGACCGCTACAAACTGTCGACAGTACTTGTCGACAGTACTTGCACGCTCTGCTTGCGCACTAGTGCAACAAGCAAGTAGGCACTCGACAGAGTGCAGTTCTAGTTATTATTATTATTATTATTAATAATAATAATAATAATTAATTATAGAATGACATGAAGAATTGTATGGGACATTGATAGTTCAATAGGTTACAGTATCTTTTGAATAAGTAGGTTTTAATGCAGGGTATGTTTTGTTTTTAACATGAACCCAAGCTTCCACACAAACATTAAAGAAATAGAGATACTGCATTGGTCTTGTGCGCCTTCACACAGTTTACTCAGTATTTAGTGATGACTGAGAAAAAATGCTGCCATTTGTCCCAAAGTGACTGCAAAAACATTGCTGCTATTTGTTTCAAAAAAGCTTTATACCATGTTAGAACATGCATATAACGATGCAATGTGACATAGCTCCGTTTACAAAATGCTGTACCCCCTCCAACTGCATATACTTTCCCCATTTTCAACTGTTTTTATTATATTGCGACACTTGCTTTGGCAATGTAAACGTATGTTTTCTCATGCCAATAAAGCTCAATTGAATTGAATTGAATTGAATTGAATTGAGTCCCAGTGGACGTTTGTGCCTAATGTCATGAAATTATCTTCACGTCATTGGGACGGACATATGGACAACCGTATTAGGCATAAAAGAGATAAGGCAAAGGAAAAGAAAATAAAATAAAATCACACCCGTGTGAACTGAGTGGTGTAAGGTCTGTCTGACGTAATGAAATCATGTCTGACGTAATGAAATCACACCCGGATGTGATTTCACAACTGGCTTTTTTTGTGCAGAAAAAATGAGCATGGTTGCTATGTTCACCCTGTTCACCCGGGTGTGATTTAATTACGTCAGAAATTATTTTGAACATGGCAACCATGCTCATTTTTTTCTGCACACAAAAGCCAGTTGTAGGAGTGGTTTACACCACTCAAAAAGAAGCCGACCGCAGGCACATATGACAATGTGCGTGCGGGTTCGAGTCCTGATCCCCATGGCCTCTGCTGCGTGTCACTCTCCACTCCCCATCTATCTCCCCATTTCCTGTCAGCCGATAAAGCGGGACCAAGAAAGAAGACGATACGCAATAAGAACAATATGCACACATAAGACTCATATGTTGAATTGTCGGTACCCAGATTTGAACACACGACCTTGCAGTCCTACTGACTGAGCTACACAGACATAGCCTGGTTAATAAACCAGACCGAATCAGCCGTTGGCAAAAAAAGTTGCCTACCAGCGGATTACGGTCTGGCGAGGCTCAGTAGCACGCCTCTTTCCTACAGCAGAGAACAGGTCGGACCAATCGGGACACGGTATGCAATATAGGCGGGCTTTGGTACAGTGACGTTCAATGCTTGAGACTTTTGACTGACAGTAGCTCTGACCAATTGCGTCAAAGAGAAAATGTTCCCCGGGAAATGAAATCCAAGTGGAGCCAGCCCAGACTGATATACCGCGACAGTGTTGTGTGATATTAGTCTGGTTTATTAGCCAGGCTAACACAGACAGGCACGGATTGGACGGTCTGGCAATTCTGGCATTTGCCAGAAGGGCCAGGCAGGGTGGGGCCGGCTGAGCGCCCCAAAAATAAATAAATAAATAAAATCCCCTAAAAAAAACACAGGCTTCACCCAGCCTGGCCACCGGCTCTATTAGAGGGGCCGGCCCGGTCCATAGGGGGGTTAAAGTAATTGTGGAGGGGAGGCAGAGAGTGCCAGAGACCCCCCCCCCCCACCGGGCACTAATGTGGTTTGCCCCACCTGGGCCGTCTGACTGACGTAAGCTACTTGGTGCCAGTGGCGTTTCCAGGAATTACATTTTGAGCAGGCAAGATGTGTTAATTGTATCAATACTACATGTTTGTGCGTGGTATTTATTTGTTAATTGTATTCATTATTTGCTCAGTACTGGCCTCCTTTGCTTTTGTAGCAAATAGATCCTTCTGAACAGAACTGTTTTTTCTGCACCATTTCCCACTGTAAATAATACATATAATAGGCCACAGACATAAACAAGTCTTGCCACAGACACATGTGGCTGTGTACGGACATGTTGAGGTCAGGAGACTGATAATAATAATAATGTTGCGGCTGAGGTTGTGAATTGTGATTGGTGGAGCTAGAACGGCCCAATAAGAAGCAGGTAAGTTGTTGTAATAGTTCTTTTGAAAGGAAAATGCATGTGGTCTCCGAGGTCTAACTAATCATGATGCAGAAGCAGCAACCATGCAGAGCCATTTACCAATCAGATTAAGGCTAGTTAAAAGGCTAGTTAGGCTAGTTAAAAGGTTTGACAAGCAATAATCAAAATACAACTAACACAATGATATTTTATATGTATTTAGAACATACTATTTGCACTGTTATTTAAACCGTAAACCTATACAGTATGTCCAAAAGTAATGTCTACATTTAGCGGCCGTGGTTTTGACATAATTACGTCATAGGGCCGGTGAAGACCACAAATTGTCTGAGCCAATCCATGTACACAGAGACAATCAGTAACTCCATTGTAAACAGCAAAATCATTGAGTGTTTTTGATAACAATCGTGTGTCCTGGTTTAAGGGATCATTGTCCATTACTACAATGTGTTCGATGTTCACGTACGTTTTCACGTACAAACTTCTCTTCAACCGGGATTTCAGACAATGGTCCATAGATTGTGTGTAGGACGTTTCACGCAAATTGCTCAAAACTCCTCAGAAAATCAGGTATAAGCATTTTTTAAACTGCTCAAAATGGCGGAAAATCTGAGGGCGGAGCTTACTTGTCAAAGTGGCAGATGTGTTCCCCATGAGTCAAGGAACATGTGGAAACCAGTGGCATGAATTTTGGCCAAACAAAGCATGAGTTATGACTGTTCAAAGGTTTAAAAAAATGCTATAGCGCCGCCCTTTGGCCAATTGGAGTAAGACTGCTTTCAGTGCTATTTGGCATGACCCTCTACTATACTGTAAAGTGACATAAGCATATGACACTGCATGTATGTATTAGGGGCAGAAGAAGAATTTTCACAAACCAGCAATTTTCATTGGCTCATAAAAACTTTTCACTTCAAAAAAATGTACTACGATTTTTTTTGTCTGTATAGGTCCAAAGTTCACGTGTAGACGTTTTTGTGCATTTTGATCAAAGATCCTGGGAGGAGATACATTTTAACTGTTTTTCATATAATTCAAAATGGTGGGTGATCTAAAGGTCAGAGGTCAAAAGTCAGAACACGAAAGTTTTACGGCATGAGGAGACACATATGTGTGTCAAAGTGTTATTGCCAACGGTCAAACGGTTCATGAGCTATACACGTTCAAAGTTTGCATTTTCAATTGAGTGCTATAGCGCCACCCTTTGACCAATGGTCATGGGCTTCGCATAGTCACCGTTTGGCATGGCCCGGGCCTCTACCAGATTCCTGCGTTTCACTGCACGGTTCAGCCAGAACTTCTATTTTTGGAGGAAGAAGAAGGAGTAGAAGAAGAAGAAAAAAAAATCACACCTGTGTGAACTGAGTGGTGTAAGGTCTTATATAGACTGATCAGCTGTGGTCTGACGTAATGTCTGACGTAATGAAATCACACCCGGGTGAACTGGGTGACCGTAGCAACCATGCTTATTTTGGTACGAACAGACAGACAGACAAACTAACAAAGCCAGTCGTAGGAGTGGTTTACACCACTCAAAAACACAAAAACAATAAGTGATCAAAGTCACTTTGTGACTTCTTGGTCCCTTAAAAACACAAAAACAATAAGTGACCAAAGTCACTTCGTGACTTCTTCTTGGTCCCTTAAAAAAGGCACTCATGCAAGTCTCTGGTCAGTCACCTGCTGGGTACATAGGCGGGGGAGGATAGACAGCGTCATTGAGGTTCAGAGGGGGTCCAGGGTAGGGAGGTGCCGCGATATCTCCCTTTTCCATTCTGCAGGTCAGTCTGAGGACGGAGGACAGAGAGAGTAAAGACTATAGAATTGAGAGACGACTACAGCAAAAATGCTGATCCCTTCCAAAGGTCCTATTAATAATGACTATTCATTATAGGTAAAGCCATGTGAGACTTACTCACAAGTCACAACAAGCCATGATAAGACCAACATGTGGAAATCTTCCTTTGACTTCATGGGTTGGTTAAAACAGATCACAATAAATGAATAACAACAGTAAAACACAACATGCACACTACAGACAACAACTAGAAATGCATTCTGTTGAGCTGCCAATTTGGGCCTTGCACACAAGTAGACCATGTATGTATGGCCTACTTGTGCACAAGCAGAGTGCGCTATGAAGTAAGCTCACCATTAGCATCACCGCTTTAAAAAAAATAAAGATATATTATGAATATGATATATTGTAATGACGACATAATGACGTTGCCAGAGATGCTGGTCCCTGATTGGGCTACGGTCTTAAACAAGAGAGGACACCGACATACCCCGACAGACATACATACAGTACAGCCGATCGCAGTACTTGTGCGCTCTGCTTGCGCAAGTAATAACGGGCAGTGTTTTTTATGTTTAGTATTTAGCAAACTTATCGCATTTGGTTTGAAAACCTTTTGTAAATGTTCTTCTTGGTTGCTGCAGTGGCCTTATAGCATCTTGCCTGGGGCAGTTTTATGAATTCTTAAACATGATCATCAGGTGTTATTGTTATATAAGGAGGTATACATTTTTTTTTTTAAGTGTACAGTATTTCTTAAAATGATGGTTTTATGTGGACACACCCACCAGTTCATTAGGTATGCGTGAGTTTAACCTTAGCACCACCCACCTAATCCAGTCCCTCCGCCTCCTCCTTTAAGACCACCCACTTGTCCTAGTCCCTCCCCCTCCTTATAAAAGGACAGCCCATGGCTCTGCCCTTTTTGTTTACAAAATGACAAATTGGTGTCTGTAATGTAACAAAAATGTTAGAAGTTAACACTTCCCATATTTCTGAGATGTCGGATAAGCACCATTATGCACTTATACTGCCACCATTTTATTCATGTATAGGCCTATAATCCACGCATCCATACCATATCAGACCTGTTTTTTCTGTTTTGTTTTTTTAATTATTTATTTATTTCCTCCAATTATATTAACCCTATTGTCACAATCAGCTCATCTCATCATCCAATTAAATCATAGTTTAACAGCAGAAACAATTAGATTGATAGATCATAGCATGAATAATTTGCCAATATACTGTAGGCTATTGATTTCCTCCAGCTACTGTAAGCACCCTGACATTGAAACTGTTCTTTATTGACACAAAACACACAGCTCTGCCCTAGGCACATGCTCTGGACAGAAGACTCTCCACTTTTCTATTGCTCTGATCAAACTCAATTTACAACATGAATATGCCGTTCCTTAACTGCATTGAGTTTCAGCAAAAGCAAAACCTGGCGTTGCCAGGTTTAAAGAAACAAGCGGCCAGGTCCACGAAAACAAGTCACAGAAATTGCCTTGAATATATGAAAACGTTTCAACAACACCAATCCTTTTAACAACATATTAATCTGAGGGCCCATTGGTCAAGTCAACCACATCTCCCCTGCAAGTTACTTATATGAAAACAAGCCCAAGTCGCTTGTAATAGCCAGACATGGCAACATGCCTTCCAGCGCGACACAAGCACAACAGATATACTTCTAATTCTTGACTTTACAGCCTTGTATAAGTATTAGGACCTACATATTGACTACAACAGCCAACAAGAATGCACACTGTGACACTACACTCTGTATCAAAGCCCGGCCACTGTGGTTATAAAAGAAACAACGGACAACCTGAACTCCTGTCTCCTTGAGAGCAGCAAGAGCAGCAGAGCAGGTATAAGGCTGGTTTGTGGTTTCCTTGATTAATCCTGAGGACCCGACGTGAACATCTAGTTCTACTTGCTTCCTAGTTCCAATCTAACGAAAAACAATCTAATGGACGTCTGCTGACTCTGCTCTGCTGTGAACTGGTAGGCCTAATGTGTGAAATTACTGTTTGAAAATCTAGCAAATGCACCGTTCAGTTCACACGTGTGTATGTAGCAGGCAGCTCCGCCCACAGAGGTTGTCGTATTTTAAAAAATCACACCCGTGTGAACTGAGTGGTGCAAGGTCTTATATAGTCTGATCAGCTATGTCAGTGATGTCACACACTAACCATAGCAACCATGCTCACCTGTGCACGTACACAGGTGCACGGACACGTACACGTACACAGGTACACAAACATACAGACAAAGCTGGTTGTTGGAGTGGTTTGCACCACTCAAAAATATATAGAGGGGGAGGTGCGTGTGTGCGTGCGTGCAATAGTAATACGTCACACTATCAGTGTTTATATCATTGGCCCGTTTGACTGTCAAAGGGTTCAGCCTCCAGAAAGAAACCCTAAATACAAAGTTAGTACACTTTGAGTACAAAACCAAAATAAAAATATAGCTGCAAGCAGCGATAAGGCGCGACTAAGAAAGAAGACAATACGCAATAAGAACAATATGCACAATAACAATCAAGTGTATCCTCGTTTTGGGCATGTCATTATCCATTATTACAGTGTGTTCGCTGTTCATGTTTTCACGTACAAAGTTCTCTTCAACTGGAATTTCAGATAATGGTCCATACATTGTGTGTAGAATGTTTCACGCAAATTGCAAAAAAAAACAGGCAGAAAATCAGGTATAAGCATTCTTCAAACTGCTCAAAATGGCGGAAGATCTGAGGGCGGAGCTTACTTGTCAAAGTGACAGATGTGTTCCCCATGAGTCAAGGAACATGTGGAAACAAGTGCCATGAATTTTGGCCAAAACAAGGCATGAGTTATGACTGTTCAAAGGTTTCATTTTCAAAAAATTGCTATAGCGCCCCCCTTTGGCCAATTGGAGTAAGACTGCTTCCAGTGCTATTTGGCATGACCCTCTACTATACTGTAAAGTGACATACGCATATGACACTGCATGTATGTATTAGAGGCAGAAGAAGATTTTTCACAAACCAGCAATTTTCATTGGCTCATAAAAACTTTTTCACTTAAACAAAATGTACTACGATTTGTGGTCCGTATAGGTCCAAAGTTCACGTGTAGACGTTTTTGTGCATTTTGATCAAATATCCTGGGAGGAGATACATTTTAACTGTATTTCATATAATTAAAAATGGCGGGTGATCTAAAGGTCAGAGGTCAAAAGTCAGAACACGAAAGTTGTTCGGCATGAGGAGACACATATCTGTGTATCAAAGTGTCATTGCCAACGGTCAAACGGTTCATGAGCTATGCATGTTCAAAGTTAGCATTTTCAATTGAGTGCTATAGCGCCACCATTTGGCCAATCGTCATGGGCTTCGCTTAGTCACCGTTTGGCATGGCCCTCTACCAGATTACCGCGTTTCGCGAAAACCGACTGCACCGTTCAGTCAGAACTGCAATTTTTGGCGGAAGGAGGAGAAGAAGAAGAAGGAGAAGAAAAATAAACACAAAAACAACTAGAAAAAGTGCCCTTCTGGGCACAGGTCTCCACCAGGAGGATAGGAGTGTGTGTGATGTTTGGCAAAAATTTTTTTTTTGCAATAATATTCTTCATTTTGTTGAGGAAATGCAGAGCCAGATCACTCATAGCATCTCTAAGGATAGAATTCTGGATGAGCAGGACATGTGCAGCATTTTGTACAAAACGGGCCACTCCTGAAAACTTTGGAAGGCAATCTTAGCCAATCAGTGTACAATCTGAGAAATCCAACAGACTCGTCTTGATCACATGACTACAGAGATCATGTGTACCGATTGCCATTTCTTCATACGCCTTTGATGGCAATTGGATGATTTGAGGCATTTTGTTCCAAAAATGTGTTTTGCAAAAATCAACCTGTTGGTGGCGCTATAACAGGCCAATGTGAAAAGGGTGGGATATATTCCTCAGCCTAGTAAGAAAATGTGTGAAAGATTTCACGTAAATTGCATGCTGCGTTCATGATTTGAGGCTTTTGTTCAAAACGGGGCATTCTTGCAAACTGTGAAAGCCAATTATAGCCAATTAGGATGGAATATGAAATATCGGACAGATCCAACTTGAGCACATGACCATAGAGATACTGTGTAACGATTTGTGAGATTTTTGGACAGAATCTGGAGGAGTAATATAAAAAAAATTGTTTTACAAAAGTCGGCCTCCTGGTGGCGCTATAAAAGGCAGATGCGGAAAATACAGGTCAAAGGTTTGTCCTTGGCCTCTAGGGAGTGTGCATGCAACGTTTCACGCAGATCGGTGCAGTTTTAGGTAAAAATGTGAAAAGCTGCCTCATGGTGGCGCTATAACAGGCCGTTCTGGAAAATGTGGGGCAGAGGTTCATCGTTGGCATCCAGGGAGTGTGTGTGCAAAGTTTGGCATCGACCGGGTTAACGGTGCCGGAGATTAGCTGGTAACGGACGGACGGAAGGACGGACGGACGGACACACACACGGACGGCAAAACATACTCTCTCCCCATGCCTTCGGCCTGGTGGAGACAATAAGTGACCAAATGTTGTTTGTGGTGGGTATGGTTGTTTGTTTGGGTTGGGTTGTAAACTCTAAACCAGTGGTTCTCAAACATTTTCATGTCAAGGACCCCCAAATTGACATGCATTCTGCAGACCCCCATATGAAAATATTTTCTGCTAGGGAAATGTTTTGAAGATTTATCAAAATGTTTCGAAAATAGCCGATCTACAAGCTCAAAATGGGCAGTAATGGGACGCGTTTGTGAGCTTGTAGATTGACTATTTTCAAAGTATAAAATGGGATTAAAGTGGTAAAATATTCCATATTTTGCTGTGGACTGCCTGGAACTTACTCAAGGACCCCTTGAGGTCCTCAGACCAAACTTTGAGCATCATGCAGATGGCGCTGTTTTCCCTTTATGTTTTCAGATTGCACTTAAGAACGAAAAAGGCACCCTAAGAGTGCTCCACAGTGTGCGTAGATTCTGTTCTTACCTACGAACAAATCACAGCTAAGAAAAGATTGAGGGATCCCAAAACCTTCTTAAAAACTTCCTAAGTGGGTCTAAGAACAAATTTCCTCTTAAGAACTTCTTAAGAACCGTTGGCGCATGAGGCCCAATGCTACTATAGAGCATTGTTTAGTTGTAACCGAGTTTTGGGGAATGTGTTTCCCAGCACTCTTTGACCGTCTCAGCATATCACTAAGTCGTTCCTGGAACTTAAGCGGTCATAGGGAGGGGTGGGGGATTCCAATGTGCACACTGTTGAGTTACAGTAGCTTGAGGTTGTGGTGGATGATTAATAAACCACTTATCACACACACTCCTGCGGCCAGCCTAATATTACCTAATATAATCTATAACGTCATCAAACACATTGGGTTTGATGATGAGGTTATAGATTAGGCAAAGGTGAGAGAAATGTGCTGTTATGTTGCCTGAGTTGTGTATGTTCAAATCAAGATAATCAAGTCAAGCTAAAAAATCGTGAAGTGTGTGGTGCAACTCCGTGTGGGGGTCCCCGGGGGGGGTCCCCGGAAGTTCCAGACCCACAGGATCACGGCCAGGGTGCTGGCCCGGTTCCGGCGAGCTGCCCCACGTCCGAAACGGTAGAGAAATGACAGAGTTAACGTTTGGGGCTCCCTCTACTGTACTGTACTGTCACTGTACTGTACTGGCACACCCAAAATCATCATATATACAGTTAATATGTGCGTGTGTGTTAGGTTGCGCATAGGTGGTGAAAAACAACCATGCTATTTTCGTGCTCATACCCACCCAGCCAGCTACCCAGCCAGCCACACACATAGGGAGTGGTTGCACCACTAAAAAGAAAAGAGTGAGACAAAAGGAATGTTATGTTGCCTATCAAGTAAGTCAAGTTAGCTATCAAGTCAAGCAAAAAAGGTAAGGTCTGGTCTGCTGTGTTTGTACGAGGAAATGAAACATAACACTGTAATATGTGGGTGTTATGTAGCTTGCAAGGTATGTGTATGTGGGTGTACCACATAAATTGATAAAGCTCTCACGCCATTTAGGGTGAGAGGTTTGCAGTAGCAGATTGACAGCCATATATGCTGTACCACCCTATGCATGCAAACTGTGAGGGATAAGAATCTGCTACGCAAACATACAGTACAGACAAAGACTCACACACAGCACAAACACAAACTCACTTGTTCTCTGGGTAGCATTGAACTCATTCAAGATTGTCAATTGATTCACACATATTACATTCATTATTTCCACACATATTCACATATTCACTTGTGGGTGCAGGTGCATATGTATCAAATGTACACACATATACACTCCCGCACATAACAATATTGTTACAGGCTCTTTGTTCATATTACATTTCATTATGAGGTTCTTGGAAAAGAGGCAACAACAAAAAGACAGTGTAAAATGTGTAAAGAGTATAATTCATTGGATAATCGACTATACATTTACTGCTCCATTTGCAAATGCATTAACACTTGAGTATACTTAATACTATTAGCTACCACTACCAGGTGTTAAAGGTGGAGAAATGATTTAAATTATTATTACTTTTTATTATTAATTTTCCCATGCTTCTTCCCTTGCCTTATCATCTCTTTTCTCAGCCTTGTCTGTCCCTATTTTATCCCAACAAATAAAGACTGAAATATAATTAAGATTATACTTACTTTCTGAAGATAGTTTGGAACAGTCCTGCTGTGTCCTGTTTGAGAATCACTGACAGAGAGATGAAAAGTCTGGTGCAGTCTGAGGTAGTCTGCTTGGTGGAGACTCCAGAGTCACCTTTACAGTATTAGTATACTGTAGCTCAATGGGAAGGAGGGGCAAAGTCAGGGCGTGACAAAGCTGAGTGATGCTTGGAAACAAATAGAGCCAACGTGTCATCATTACTGTATGTTGCATAAATATGAACTTAGGACCTACACTAATCATTTACAGGACAAACAATAATACAAACAATAATGTTTGTATTTGTAAGGTTTATTAAATGTAGGAATTTGACCTTGACATACTTAAAGGGGAATAGCACTCATTTTCGACATTTTACTGTGTCATAAATATATTTACATCTGTAGCCTATATTGTGATTATGCTATCATGCCTTGACTTAATTATACTTATATATTATTGTAGAAATTGTTGTTGTTGTTGTAAAGTTCTGAAAATAGACTACTTCAATATCCAATAGGAACTATGTCACCATTAGTTCTAAATTCACGCCTTTTTTCCATTACTGGATACATTTTTCCCTTTATTTATTTAGTTCTTTATATGATGATTTCCTGTTTTCATTTCATAGAAGTGTATATCTTTACGTCTGTAAATGTTCTGATAAATTTAAACCGAAAGACCCTAAGTCTTAGTGCTTTTTGGTCTGCTTTTGTTTGAAATGTACCCTAGTGTGAAATAACATCATAATAATGTATGATCAATCAATCACAGTTCTAATATTCAGTAAAGTATTATTGTGCAATATTCAGTAAAGTATATAAAAGAGCTCAAAGGCTACATATTCAGTCAGACAACTCACCCCGAAAGTGAAGACAACTCACCCCGAAAGTGGCCGAAAGTGAAGACATCTCACCCCTGAAAGTGAAGACATCTCACCCCTGGTGAGTTGTCTTCAAGTTCGGGGTGAGTTGTCCTGACAACTCACCAAAAGAGGCAAAAGGGGTGAGTTGTCTTGTTACCGTGCGGATTACAGAGGTATCACATTACTCAGCCATCCCTGGGAAAGTTTACACCAAGTTTACACCAAGGTACTGGAAAGGAGGGTCCAGCTGTCGAACCTCAGTTTTAATAGGCAATTCACACTGAGAGGGACTGAATCCGTTTCATTGGAACCGTTTCCGAATACGGTTGCCTGGTCCCCGATGGCCATGATTCACATTGCCCGAGATTCAACAGCGCACCCGGGTACACTTGCATAACACACTTTGATCCTCCAGATGGTGGTGTGCTTGATGGCTGGTGCGCCCGGACACTGACCATCAACTCTGCCACATTGTCTCAAATAAATCCAGACACACTGCATTGCATTGCCTCTTTTGGCTCTTTGCCGTTATACTACTTCTACAAGCAACACAGGATTGTATTTTTGTCATCCCCTCATCGGTACTGTGTGTGTGTGTGTGTGTGTGTGTGTGTGTGTGTGTGTGTGTGTGTGTGTGTGTGTGTGTGTGTGTGTGTGTGTGTGCACGTGTGCGTGCGTGTGTGTGTGTGGCCCCTTTCACACTGAGCAACAATTTCACCTGACTGATGTCACCTGACTCCAAACTACTCAAGAGGCAAGTAGCCGAATAGTAACCTAGCAACACAGACCAAACATAAGACTATAGTTGCCAGGCTTATTTTCTTCTTGTGGCTGGTCCAAACTGTATTGTGATAGAATGGCTTCTGAGGTTTTGGTGTCCAGACCTCAGTTTGACAGCAGAGCTATTGCCCAGGAAGAACAATATGAGAGAGAACCTGCCTCTGCCAAGGAGCCCCTGCACCCGTCGTCTGGTGCAGCAACCGCGGGTTACCGTTCTGCCAAATACACCCCAGGAGAATGGTACTCCAACAACTACGCCATTCTTCAACAGTCTGTTACTGATCGGAATGAGGCCCAGAGAATCCAGCTAGAGTCCAAGATATTGTGCAAGGACACTGAGTCGGGGACTCTGTGGACCCAGGCCGAGGGGACGCGCCACCTTGGTGAGAGGCTGCAAGAAACTCACTTGTGGAAGTCTGAGCTACAAGGGTACGTCGAAAAGCTGCTGGCCGAGACAAACTTGCTCTTGGCCCAGAGGAAGCGACTGGAAAAGGCACTGGACACCACAGAAATTCCATATGCCATCGCCACTGATAACCTTACATGCCGAGAAAGACGACCAGGACCTGACCTGGTCAAAGACCCTGTTGAGGAGGAGCTAATGAAGGTAACTACATAGTTAATCCATCGCATGTAGCAAGTCTCATATTGCGTTATAGTTGGCTGATATGATCTGATATTCCTACTTTATTTTGTTGTATTCATCACTGTCAATTTGCTATATAGCCTAGGAGGTTAACCCTCTGCATTTAACCCAGCCTAACTATTAGGAGCAGGTGCCATACTGTCAAGTCAAATTCCAAATAAAAGCAGTACAAACTAGAAGAATGTGCTCCTCGGAGCACAGGTGTGGCCAGGAATAAGGTGAACAGATAGGTGAACAGATAGTTTGAAGTGGTCCTTTAAGATTTGACTCAGCTGATCAACAGTGTTGGAATTAACAGAAACTGGTATAGAATAGCTGCCATATAGTCCGGCAGTCAAGGTGGACGGGTGGGAAATTTGGTATATAGTCTTTTTTATTGGACTAAAATATTGTCTACCGGTATATACATATATTCATGATTCCACTTGCTGACTGGCTGTCGGTATTGGGCAATTTGTTTTATAGGGGTTTCTTGTGATCCTACCATTAACATCCTATGGCAAGCAAAAATGTCAAACTTTCCTTTTGCTTTAAGTAGCATGTGACATGTCAAACTAGGGGGGTTTCATGATTCTGAATCCATTCCAAGCATTAGTTTTGCACAAAATACACTCCTTGGGCTAATAACAGCCATAGCCACTTGCCCAAAATGTGCTGACCTCATCACATTAGTGCTGACCTCATCATTGATTGATTGATTGAAAATTGTATTAACAGTTTGCAGAATTACAGTACATTTCAAGCACAAACTCAATACAAAGGCTGTTAACTGTGAGTGGACGACCCAATTAAGCATTACACTTGTTTACAACAGGGTCCACCATGTTCAATTCATCAAAACATTTAGAGACGTACAAATAGACACTTCTATATAGACAAAGAACAGTACAGGAATTCATCATAATGGAGGTAAAAAGGGAAAATAAACATATACAGTGAGGGGAAAAAAAGGGGGGGGGGGGGATTCAGATTTTACGGGGGCCAGTTTCGAATTGCAGCCATCCGTAGGTGCCCTTTGAGAGCGATTTTGAAGGAGTCAAGGGATTCGCATGTCTTAATGACTGTTGGTAGGGCGTTCCACATTTTGGTGGCATAGGAGCGAAAATAATTTAGTCCCTTGTTTGTGCCGAATCTGGCTATGGCCATGGCCGTTTTTAGCCCAAGGGGTGTTTTTTGTGCAAAACTAATGCTTGGAATAGATTCAGAATCATGAAAACCCCCTAGTTTGACATGTCACATGCTACTTAAAGCATAAGGAAAGTTTGAAATGTTTTACCTGCCATAGGATGTTAATGGAAAAAAAAGGTACCCAATAGTGACAGCCGGTCAGCAAGTGGATTAATGAATGTATGTATATAGATAATATTTTAGGCCAATAAAAAAAATTCCAAATTTCCACCAAATTTCCCACTTTATGTTTATGTTTGATTTTGATATGGACATAACAATTGCATTGCTCATTGCACAGTTGTACAAATTGTAGATGCATCGTTTACAGTGTGTTAGCACATGTGCTAGTTTTCACCACTTTTCAAAAAAATACAGTGACACTATAGTTTAAAAATCACCCAATCAAATACAAAAAATTATACATTCTAATAATATTTACAGCAGAATTACAATACCCATTATTAATCTCCAATACACAAGTAAACATAATCACTCTAGTAACCAGTCAAGCTATACATGTGAACACAGTTGATTTGATTTCAACCATAAACAACCATTTAAACAAAAGAAGCAAAAGAAGTCATATCTGATTGCATTAAACAACATTAAACGATGTTAAACTCACTTTGCCTGTTGCTTTGCCACTCGATTTGCCACTCGATGTGCCATTCACTTTAAGCATGTGCATACTCTCTATACATGAGATTTAAGACACAAATGTCACAGTCTCTTCTTCCCTTCTTCTTTGTAGGTCAAAGTAGTTCAAGGTTAGCAAGGTTTTCTTTTTTTTACTCTAAAACACAGAAAGTGGTACAGGTGGTAAATGTTTCGGCTACACTACACATGGCCTTATCAGGTGAGATGAGCAACAAAAAAGTCCCATATGCATGCTTATAAGTTTAGCCATAGATTTAATTATTTAATATACATATATCTAAGATGTACTATAGACACTGGTACTCTGTAGGACATACAGTATGATACAGAAGCCTATACATGAACTATGATAAAATATGTAATTTCTTGTGTTTGTATAGGAGGTAGACTTGATCAGGAATATCCAGGCTCTACTGAAGAGAACTACTGCCCAGGTTGTCAGTCAGATCAAGTGAGTGACAAGCATCCGTGCGTGCGTGCGTGCGTGCGTGCGCGCGCGCGTGCGTGTGTGTGTGTGTGTGTGTGTGCGCGTGCATGTGTGCATGCGTGCGTGCACGTATGTGTATGTGTGAGCACGCACGTGTGCGGGTGTGCATGTTTGTGTGTATCATGTTATGTGATCTAGCAGCTGTTACCTGTGCTACTGCTGTTGTTCTGTAATAGTAACAAACTAGTTCTCTGCCTGCTGTGACATATCTCACACTCACTGGTGATGTATATTTGTGCCTCAAAGGTATAGCAGGGTTAGTATTAGACATTTAGAGGTCATAGGTTCAAGGGTTATACCTTTATTTCCCCTGCACTACTAGCTTTTATTTAATTTGTTTTTAATGTACTTTATGAATTTATCAATTTTTTTTTTCTTTTATTCGTTTTTTTGTCTCTTTCTTTCTTTCTTTCTTTCTTTTTTTCTTTCTTTCAACCTCTTCTGTGACCTCTTCTGTGGAGCGCATTGAACTGCACTTGATGTACGAAAGAATGTCCATAAATGTTCCAAGGTTTGATTGATATAAAGTTTGATCTACAGTACAAGTTCACAACGTATCGTACTGTGACGCGTTGTGAGCTTGTAGATCGGATGTTACAGGCTTTAGGCTTAGTATTATGGCAATCATAAAATTGGCCATACAAAAATGTTGATGTACAGTGGTGTGTGTGTGTGTGTGTGTGTGTGTGTGTGTGTGTGTGTGTGTGTGTGTGTGTGTGTGTGTGTGTGTGTGTGTGTGTGCGTGCACATGGCTGTGTCAGGATCAACAGGGAAGCCAAGCTGACGTTAGAGTTGGACTGGTCTGATAAGTACCAGGCATACAACTTGGATGACCAGTGTGGAAGATACAACAACATGAGTACAGACACACAGCACCACTCCAGCTCAGCCACCATGCAGGATCAGTGAGTATTACTACACTACTATTACTACTACTATACGCACGGACACAAACTCACACACACATTGTCTTTGCCTCTGTTCCAGGGTGTCTGTCCGTCCATCATGGGTTAAATTTACCCAGGACAACCTGTCCATGGCCTCACGGGAACTACAAGCCACCAAAGACCTCAGGTCAGAGAGCACAGCCTCGGATTCGGATGATGTTTATACAGTAGGAGTGCCGAAGGCCTCCTTATATTATTTTATTTTGACATTGTGACATTGTAAACAGTGTCGTTAAATGTGACCACCGTCCATAATGTGCACTCACTTCCAGCATTCAGTTTTTGTCACCTGGCATTCTGTTATTTCAGCCAGACTACTACATGTCTGATGTGTCATGTCTAACGTGTCAGGCTGCTGGTGGAGCGTGTGCTGCAGGAGACAGCGGAGGACCTGCAGGCTCAGTGTTCCACTGTGGACCGGGCCTTCACCCAGCGCTGTCAGCAGCTAGCCGAGGCAAAGACCCAGCTGGAGCAGCACCTGGCACAGGTCAGTGCATGGTGGAAGCAAAGACTACTGGAAAGACATACATATCATACCGGTATGTGTCGGATGAGCAAATTAACAGCAAGGATTTTACTGTGAGTTTAAAATGAATGACTGTCCATGGACCTAGAAGCCTTTCTTTAACATGTGTACGGTGTGTGTGTGTGTGTATGTACAGACCCTGGAGCAGATAGGCGTTCAAGAGAGGAATATTGTGGCTCTACAGCAGGCCATTCATGATAAAGAGGCTCCTCAGAGAGTGGCTCAGTCCAGACTTTACGTCCGCTCCTTCAGACCCAACATGGAGCTCTGCAGAGATGACCCCCAGCTGAGGTATGCACACACACACACACACACACACACACACACACACACACACACACACACACACACACACACACACACACACACACACACACACACACACACACACACACACACACACACACACACACACACACACGCATGCACACACGCACGCATGCACACATGCACACAGAGATGCTACTTTGTAGAATGTAGATGGTTCAGTGTGTGACAGCGGCGTGCAACCAAGTATACCTCAGATTGTGCCCCCTAGCAAGACGTTTAACCACAAAATCATCTACATAGCATCACGGTTGATGAGGAGCCAGGTCCCGAGGACAAAGTTCCAAAGATATCTATCCAAAGTTAAAAATGTCAAGCTCAGGACAACTTAGCTGTCTGCAACCAACCACTGCAAAGTTGAACTCATGTCAACATCACGTCCATGATGCAACATTTAAAGAGTTTAAAGAAGAAACATCACATCCGTTCACCGATGCACCAGACAGGGGGAAATGCAAGGTGAGCTTTCTCTGTGTTAACAGATAAAGCTCTATCTTTTTACACCTCTCTGTGTCCTCTCTGCAGTCTGGTGAGGGAGGTGGCAGAGATCGATGCCACCCTGGCGTCCCTGCGGCAGCAGCTGAGTGAGGCTAGAGGCTCGCTGTCCTACCTGGAGGAGTCCCGCATGGCCCTGGAGAAGGACATCAACTGCAAGACCCACTCTCTGCTCATTGACAGGGACAAGTGTATGGTACACCGCAGCCGCTACCCCACCGTTGTTGCGCTGTCGGGCTATTAGTCATCCGGACAACCGTGTGTGTGTGTGTGTGTGTGTGTGTGTGTGTGTGTGTGTGTGTGTAATTAGTCCCAGTCATAGATTTGTTATCTTTAGCAATTTCTTGTGGCACTTCGTTTCCACATAATTTAGTTTCACTTCAAGGGTCAAATTTGAGCTCGAATTTGTTGTGCAGCTACACATAGAAAGTGAAAAGTGCAAGAAAGCAAATGAAAGCTATGAAAACAGATACAAGTGTAGCCAACAAATGCTATAATGCAGATTTAAAATGTTGAATCTTTTTTTCTTCTTTTTTCTGGGGAATCTGTAATGAAAACCCGATGGCATGTCATGTTGTTTGTGTCAATAAAAACTGATCTATCTAGCCCCACAGCACCACTGACAAGTGACATCCAGTTTTTAACAGTACCTCATGCTGGCCACTTGGTGGCAGTGATGCACCACAAAGTGGTACTTGAACAAACTGCACAGTGCATGGCACAGTGCACACTTTTTTGATTGATTGATTGAAAAATGTATTGTAGTACATTTCAAGCACAAACTCAATACAAAGGCTGTTAACTGTGAGTGGACGACCCAATTAAGCATTACACTTGTTTCCAATAGGGTCCACAATGTTCAATTCATCAAAAACATTTAGAGACGTACAAATAGACACTTCTATATAGACAAAGGACAGAACAGGAATTCATCATAAAGGAGGTAAAAAGGGAAAAGAAACATATACAGTGAGGGGAAAAAAGGGGTGGGCGGTGGGGGGGATTCACGTTCAGCTCCGTTCATTTGTTTGATTTCCTTGGAGGAGCTGCGTTGGGTCCCCAAGTCGGCTCCGTGGCCGTACCTTGAGTTGGCTGTGTGGCCGTGACCATCTCTTGTGTTGTCCTTGTGTTGGGTCCCCAAGTCGGCTCAGTGGCCGTACCTTGAGTTGGCTGTGTGGCCGTGACCGTCTCTTGTGTTGTCCTTGCGTTGGGTCCCCAAGTCGGCTCAGTGGCCATACCTTGAGTTGGCTGTGTTGCCGCGACCGTCTCTTGTGTTGTCCTTGCGTCCGTGTTTGAGGGATTCCGATTTTACAGGGGCCAGTTTCGAATTGCAGCCGTCCGTAGGTGCCCTTTGAGAGCGGTTTTGAAGGAGTCAAGGGATTTGCATGTCTTAATGACTGTTGGTAGGGCGTTCCACATTTTGGTGGCATAGGAGCGAAAAGAATTTAGTCCCTTGTTTGTGCCGAATCTGGGTTGTACATGGTTCGTTGCACTCCCTCTGGTGTTGTGGGTGTGGACTTCGTTAACATTAGTTAGTATCTAGACAGGTACATGGGTATCTTGGTGGTGTATCGAATCTTGTGGACCAGACCCATTGCAAGATGCTGTACTCTGTCGTCGACCCTAAGCCATTCCAGCCTGTCGAAGTGGGCAGGGGTGAGGTGGGTTCGGGGGGGTTCAAACTGACCAGTTTGTTTTGGGAAGTCTGGAGCCTGGTTTTAAGGGCCTTTGAGGTGCTGTGGTACCAGGAGGTGCATGCATAGTCAAAGAAACCCTGTACAAGGGCTCCTGTTAAGGTCTTCAAGGTGTTTTTGTCGACCAGTGAGGAGATCCTGTAAAGGAATCTTGTTCTATGGTTGACCTTTTTGATTACGTTGGTGGCCATTTTATCACCGGAAAGATTAGCCTCCAGGATGGAACCTAGGTAGGTAATTTCATCTTTACGTGTGATAACATTGTCACCCACTCTAACCAAGAAGCCATTTGCCTTGCTGAGATTACTATTAGAGCCAAAGAGAATGGATTCAGTTTTTCCCAGGTGTAAAGATAGTTTGTTATCAGCGAGCCAGGTGCAGATTCTACCGAGTTCCGAGCTGAGGGCCTTTTCAACCTGCAGTTTGTTCCTGTCCGAGACTAGCAGTGCCGAGTCATCTGCGAACAGGAACAAGTTGCAGTCACAAGCTGAAGTCATGTCGTTAACATATATTAGGAACAGTAAAGGCCCTAGTATGCTCCCTTGTGGAACGCCACAGCTCACTGGGAGGGGGGGGGACAGTGTTCCATTCACCTCCACCATCTGTTCTCTCCCTTCCAGGTAGGATTGCATCCAGCTCACTGATGTGCTATCGAAACCAATTGCTTTTAGCTTGTTAACCAGTATGGAGTGGTTCACGGTGTCAAAAGCCTTTTGGAGGTCCAGTATGACCATGCCGCAGTATTTGCCAGCATCCACCTCATGTTTGATGTGGTCGCTCAAATAGAGAAGGCATGTGTCAGTGGAGTGGGACGTTCTGAAGCCAGATTGGAACTCGTACATTAATGTATTAGTGGCAAGATACTTTTCAACCTGTTCATAGACTATTTTTTCCATCACTTTCGAGATGGAGCTTAGAATAGAAATAGGGCGGTAGTTGCCGGGGTCTAATTTACTCCCTTTCTTGTGCAAGGGGGTTACTTTGGCCAGTTTGAAATCTTGGGGGACCTGTCCCTGTTTGATGGAGAGGTTTACTATGTGGGTGATGATTGGAGCTATAGAGATGGCTGAGTCTCTGAGAAATTTGGAGGGAATATTGTCATGGCCTGTGGCCTTGTGGGGTTGGAGGGCACTCAGTTTCTTAATTACCTCATCAGTTGTTACCATAACTAGTTTAAAATCGTCTTTACAAACACCTAGGTTTCTGTAGAAGGTTGTAATGTGCTCTACACCAAAGAGCCCAGAGTGGGAGGGCAGTTTGTTAACCAGAGTTGTTGCTATGTTTGTAAAGAAGATATTCAGCAAATTCAGAGCATTTTTTGTCTCTGGCTTTCATTGCAGTCAGTATGTCCGAATTCATCCATGGTTCCGAGCGGGTTTTGCCCCTGGTGGTTCTCAAAGGAGCCATGTTGTTCAGTACTGATGTAAATTTGGTTTTGAAGCCAAGCCAAGCTTCTTCGACAAGTGTGCTTTTAAGCTCATCGGACCAATCCAGACTCTCCAATTCTTGGTTAAAGACCTCACTAGAGTAGGTTTTGAGGTCCCTTGATATGACTGTTTTGTGGCAGCCGGTCTTGTATTTTGCGAGTACAGAATATCATAAAATGATCACTAAGCCCACATACAATAACCCCTTTCTTGGAGATTCTGGATTTGTCCGAGGACAGAATGAGATCAATGACAGTTTGCATTGGATGGGAGGGGAATCCCGGTGCCATGCCATCTCTATTATTTATATATCTATGCTCAAACCGAGTGGAAGTGTGTAGTGGCAGCTCATACTTCAATACTTCTCTCTTCTCTGTTGTCCTCAAGGTCCTCCCAGTCTATGGGAAATTGTGAGTCTGGGGGAAGTCTTCCCATAGACATATAAACGTAGACGCCGCAAGCCCCCAGTAAGGCTATCCAACATTGGAGATGCCACTACCTAATGATTACTTATGCCTGTTATGGCAGTGGTGTCAGATTACATACATGTATACATAGGGGCATTACCTTTAGTCCACCCGACACTACGTGTGTGTGTGTGTGTGTGTGTGTGTGTGTGTGTGTGTGTGTGTGTGGAGGGGCGCCTATGTCCAACTTTTATAGTGTGTGTGCACAAACTTTGTCCTACACAAACATATGTTGTGCATATATGAGGCTTTCAACTCTCAACTGTCAGTAAGAAGTCTGTGATGATGATATACAATGATAAAAGCGCCCCTCACTTCACACGGGTGTGATTTTTTTCTTTTTAAAGTCAGTGTCTTTCATTTTCCTCAATCCAAGTTAAAATAATATTTTACCATCAATAACTATAAAACTAAAATACAGCAGACCAGTAACAAAGCTTCCGCTCATGGATTATTAATCACCATTTATTATTGATGTCATACCGCTGAAAACATTTAAAAAACGTAACGGCTAGAAATTTTTACAGGTATCGCTTCCTTGACTGAAAATAAATATTCACTTTTGCCATTACTTTGTCATGACCGGACAGATCATTGAAGTGTTTATAATGCATTATACTGCACAACGTTTCCCCACATTGGCCCTTAAAAACTCTAAACACATGTCACAGAAGTCTGTCCTCTCCGCTCTCCAGTCCAGGATGATAAAGCAAGATTGGGGCACCTGAGAAGTCTGGCCACCTCAATGTGAAATAGGATATTTTCTTCCAAAATGTGAGAAAATAAAGAATACAAGTATGCTTTGGAAAATGGTCTGAACTAATGTAAAGTATACATGATTTGAACATGCAAAGTACATTCATTAATCAGACCTAAATGTACCCTTCAGCTTATTGTTTATGCCATAACGACTATCCACAGGTTTTGTAGCAATTGTCGAAATATTAGGCATAACCCATTAAAACTGGGAAAGCATCAGTGTAATTTTAGATTTTTGCGTTGGCTATTCAAAAATAGCCAAAGCATACTTAACACCAATAGGCTTTTTATGTTATCAGGTGTTTTGAAAATCATGGATTTGGTTGAATAACGAACATTATTAGTGGTGTTCAGAGCGAAAAACAAATCATTACCAATACAGTTACAGAAGTCATTTGTGTTTAGCTCAGAGGATGAGGACCATAGAAGAAGACATGATTTTAAACATCTGTTCGCTCGGACTACACTAAAACAAATGTGCACTTCTGTTACAGGTATAAAGTTATGGAATTCACAAAACCAGGAGTTGAAGAGTTGTACAACAGTGTTTCAGTTTAAGAAAGTGTTTAAAAATGAAAAAATGATAAAATATGAATTAGAAGGTTAGATATAACATCATATAAGTGTTCTTTTGTTTCCTCAGTGTTTTTTGTTTGTTCTCTTGTTGAGCTCTATGTTCTTTGTTGTTTTTTCTTTCTTTTTTCTTTGATGTAATCATGGTGATATAAAATGTATGGTTGGTAGCAGCATCAATTAGATGTTTTTTTTAATGATAGGGGCAGGTATAAATAAGATTTATCTTCTTCCTGCTTCTTTTCTTTTCTGGTATGGAATATGTAAAAAAAAATAAGTACAAAGTAAAAATGAATATAATCATGTAAAACCATAACTGAAATGAAATAAATAAATATGAAATGAAATGAAATTTACATTGTGGTGATGGCAACTGTGATTATACGGTTGGGTGATATGGTCTGGACAAGCTGCTTAATGGTCTGCTGTTCAATTGCAAATAACAGCTTTACTAAAGTTATAAGTGTTATAACTTTTATAGTTTATAAATGTTCGATTCGTTTATAGATGTGTATGACGGTGTTGCATTGAGGACAGGCATGTTCCACATCCTTGCAAGCGTCAACACAGAATGGGATGAAACAGCAAGGGCAGCATCTAAAATAAACAAAAAGAACATTGTTTGCTTTGGTTTAAGAAAGGCAGAAGACAAGATTAGATAGCAAAAAAGGTAATAGACTAAGCAATATACTGTATATGTGTGTGAGCGTGCGTGCGTGCATTTTTTGATTGATTGATTGAAATATTTATTAACAGTTTGCAGAATTACAGTACAATTCAAGCACAACTCAATACATGCGTGCGTGCGTGCGTGCGTGCATGTGCCTCTGTACGGGGGAAGGTGTCTTTGTGTGAGAGTTATTTTTGAGGGGACTACTACACTCACCCAAATGAGATTCCAACTACGCCACAGATCAGCCAGGTGAGCAGGCCACTTTTATGGGAGGTCCTGGTGACGACACTGGCCTGACAGTGGGGACACTTCACCTGTCCGGGAACATCATTCAGGTGTGGCTGTATCACCACAACCTGTGTAACTACAGAGACACACTAGTTACTACTACCGTCAGTGGTGGACAGTAGCAAAGTACATTTAGTTTGTACTTTTTTTAAATAACATTCTTAGTATCTGTGTTTTACTTTTGTATTTTTGGATACGTAAAGACTTTCACTCCACAACATTTCAAAGACAAATTATTTTAATTCCACTACATTTCTAGGGAGTGTAAAAGTAGGCATTATGAATTTACCACTTATAAGCCCTATTTCTAATATAGTGAAAGCACTCAATACATCGCGATGTGACGCGTTGTGAGCTAGTAGATTGGCTCTTTTATTGATATTTCTTTTATATTTGGGAGATGTCAAGAATTTCATACAGCAAATTAATTATAGTAAAAAGAAAATGTACTTTGTAAATTGTACTTGTGAATACTAGCATTTTTAAAAGCAGGTAGCCATGTATTGTACTTTTCAATACGCAAGTAGGTTTTAAAGCAAGTACTTCAGTATTTTAACTCATAACTAATTTGACAGAGCAACTTTCACATGTTGAGTAATATTTGACCGGGAGTATCTATACTTTGGCTCAAGTAGCCTACTGGGTTTCAGTACTACTGTCCACCACTGTCCACCGTACATCGCTTAAAATCAATGCACCAGCTGGATTCATTAGGACATAACGTTATGTGACTCATTCTTTTTTACACATCTCTACTTTGGCTGATGACACTCTCCAATGGTGTGAAATCCAGAATTACAGATGTGACATTCCTATATCTCAATGTAAACAGTGGAGTGGGTGGTGGGGGTGTTGAGGTGGCCTATATCTCAATGTAAACAGTGGAGTGGGTGGTGGGGGTGTTGAGGGGGCCTATATCTCAATGTAAACAGTGGAGTGGGTGGTGGGGGTGTTGAGGGGGCCTATGTCTCAATGTAAACAGTGGAGTGGGTGATGGGGTGTTGAGGGGGCCTATGTCTCAATGTAAACAGTGGAGTGGGTGGTGGGGGTGTTGAGGGGGCCTATGTCTCAATGTAAACAGTGGAGTGGGTGGTGGGGGTGTTGAGGGGGCCTATGTCTCAATGTAAACAGTGGAGTGGGTGGTGGGGGTGTTGAGGGGGCCTATGTCTCAATGTAAACAGTGGAGTGGGTGGTGGGGTGTTGAGGGGGCCTATGTCTCAATGTAAACAGTGGAGTGGGTGGTGGGGGTGTTGAGGGGGCCTATGTCTCAATGTAAACAGTGGAGTGGTTGGTGGGGGTGTTGATGGGGCCTATGTCTCAATGTAAACAGTGGAGTGGGTGGTGGGGGTGTTGAGGGGGCCTATGTCTCAATGTAAACAGTGGAGTGGGTGGTGGGGGTGTTGAGGGGGCCTATGTCTCAATGTAAACAGTGGAGTGGGTGGTGGGGGTGTTGAGGGGGCCTATGTCTCAATGTAAACAGTGGAGTGGGTGGTGGGGGTGTTGAGGGGGCCTATGTCTCAATGTAAACAGTGGAGTGGGTGGTGGGGGTGTTGAGGGGGCCTATATCTAATGCCGCAGCGGTTGCGTAAAGACCTGCCCTGCAGCACTGTCTAATGCAATTTATTTGTGCGTGTATTTTTTGTTGAATTACTGATGTCAACAGTATGTATCCATAAAATAAGCAAGCAGCACGCTAGCAGACAATACACTAGTTCTTTCTTTCAATCATTTTATTATTATTATTTTCACAGTTATATTACCTGATCATCTTCTTCTTAAATGCACTATATGCTCGTCACATGAAACTCTATGCCGTCATAATTATGCATGTGTCGCACAAATTATCAAAACATTAGAAAGTAGCCGGCGTATCTGTGTATGAGATTGTGAAAATATAATAATAACAATAATAATAATAATAATAATAATAATAATAATAATAATAATAATAATAATAATAATAAAATGATTGAAAGACAGAACTAGTGTATTGTCTGCTAGCGTGCTGCTTGCTTATTTTATGGATATACATAGGCCTACTGTTGACTTTTACTACTTTTTCATCAGTAATTCAACAAAAAATACTTAGAACACGCACAAATAAATTGCATTAAACAGTGCTGCAGGGCGGGTCTTTGATCAATTGAAATATAGGCGTTGAGGGGTAGGGTTTATAATGCTCACCAGGATGTACAGGATATTGTGTTGCCACATATTGTCCAGGCTGTGGACCTGAGGAGACAATTTAACCAAGAAAGACATTTATTATTATTATTATTATGATTATTATTATTAGTATTATTAATAATAATAATAATAATAATAATAATAATTAATTATAGAATGACATGAAGAATTGTACAGTATGTGATGTGGGACATTGATAGTTCAATAGGTTACAGTATCTTTTGAATAAATAGGTTGTAATGCAGGGTGTGTCTCAGGGTGTGTCTCAATGTAAACAGTGGAGTGGGTGGTGGGGGTGTTGAGGGGGCCTATGTCTCAATGTAAACAGTGGAGTGGGTGGTGGGGGTGTTGAGGGGGCCTATGTCTCAATGTAAACAGTGGAGTGGGTGGTGGGGGTGTTGAGGGGGGCTATGTCTCAATGTAAACAGTGGAGTGGGTGGTGGGGGTGTTGAGGGGGCCTATGTCTCAATGTAAACAGTGGAGTGGGTGGTGGGGGTGTTGAGGGGGCCTATGTCTCAATGTAAACAGTGGAGTGGGTGGTGGGGGTGTTGAGGGGGCCTATGTCTCAATGTAAACAGTGGAGTGGGTGGTGTGGGTGTTGAGGGGGCCTATGTCTCAATGCTGCTGCGGTTGCGCAAAGACCTGCCCTGCAGCACTGTCTAATGCAATTTATTAATGTATGGATATACATAGGCCTACTGTTGACTTTTACTACTTTTTCATCAGTAATTCAACAAAAAAAATGCTGCCATTTGTCCCAAAGTGACTGCAAAAACATTGCTGCTATTTGTTTCAAAAAAGCTTTATACCATGTTAGAACATGCATATAACGATTCAATGTGACATAGCTCCGTTTACAAAATGCTCCAACTGCATATACTTTCCCCATTTTCAACTGTTTTTATTATATTGCGACACTTGCTTTGGCAATGTAAACGTATGTTTTCTCATGCCAATAAAGCTCAATTGAATTGAATTGAATTGAATTGAATTGAATTGAGTCCCAGTGGACGTTTGTGCCTAATGTCATGAAATTATCTTCACGTCATTGGGACGGACAGATGGACAACCGTATTAGGCATAAAAGAGATAAGGCAAAGGAAAAGAAAAGAAAAAAAGAAGCCGACCGCAAGCACATATGACAATGTGCGTGCGGGTTCGAGTCCTGATCCCCATGGCCTCTGCTGCGTGTCACTCTCCACTCCCCATCTATCTCCCCATTTCCTGTCAGCCGATAAGGCGGGACCAAGAAAGAAGACGATACGCAATAAGAACAATATGCACAAATAAGACTCATAGGTTGAATTGTCGGTACCCAGATTTGAACACACGACCTTGCAGTCCAAGGACAAGAGCTCTACTGACTGAGCTACACAGATAGGCACTGTCAGATAGGACGGTCTGGCAATTCTGGCATTTGCCAGAAGGGCCAGGCAGGGTGGGGCCGGCTGAGCGCCCCAAAAATAAATAAATAAATAAAATCCCCCACAAAAAACAAACAAAAAAAACACAGGCTGCACCCAGCCTGGCCACCGGCTCCATTAGAGGGCCGGCCCGGTCCATAGGGGGGTTAAAGTAATTGTGGAGGGGAGGCAGAGAGTGCCAGAGACCCCCCCCCCCCCCCGGGCACTAATGTGGTTTGCCCCATCTGGGCCGTCTGACTGACGTAAGCTACTTGGTGCCAGTGGCGTTACATTTTGAGCAGGCAAGATGTGTTCATTGTATCAATACTACATTTTTGTGCGTGGTATTTATTTGTTAATTTTATTCATTATTTGCTCAGTACTGGCCTCCTTTGCTTTTGTAGCAAATAGATCCTTCTGAACAGAACTGTTTTTGCTGCACCATTTCCCACTGTAAATAATACATATAATAGGCCACAGACATAAACAAGTCTTGCCACAGACACATGTGGCTGTGTACGGACATGTTGAGGTCAGGAGACTGATAATAATAATAATGTTGCGGCTGAGGTTGTGAATTGTGATTGGTGGAGCTAGAACGGCCCAATAAGAAGCAGGTAAGTTGTTGTAATAGTTCTTTTGAAAGGAAAATGCATGTGGTCTCGGAGGTCTAACTAATCATGATGCAGAAGCAGCAACCATGCAGAGCCATTTACCAATCAGATTAAGGCTAGTTAAAAGGCTAGTTAGGCTAGTTAAAAGGTTTGACAAGCAATAATCAAAATACAACTAACACAATGATATTTTATGTGTATTTAGAACATACTATTTGCACTGTTATTTAAACCGTAAACCTATACAGTATGTCCAAAAGTAATGTCTACATTTAGCGGCCGTGGTTTTGACATAATGACGTCATATGGCCGGTGAAGACCACACATTTTCTGAGCCAATCAGTAACTCCATTGTAAACAGCAAAATCATTGAGTGTTTTTGATAACAATCGTGTGTCCTGGTTTAAGGGATCATTGTCCATTACTACAATGTGTTCGATGTTCACGTACGTTTTCACGTACAAACTTCTCTTCAACCGGGATTTCAGACAATGGTCCATAGATTGTGTGTAGGACGTTTCACGCAAATTGCTCAAAAATCCAGGCAGAAAATCAGGTATAAGCATTTTTTAAACTGCTCAAAATGGCGGAAAATCTGAGGGCGGAGCTTACTTGTCAAAGTGGCAGATGTGTTCCCCATGAGTCAAGGAACATGTGGAAACCAGTGGCATGAATTTTGGCCAAACAAAGCATGAGTTATGACTGTTCAAAGGTTTTAAAAAAAATGCTATAGCGCCGCCAATTGGAGTAAGACTGCTTTCAGTGCTATTTGGCATGACCCTCTACTATACTGTAAAGTGACATAAGCATATGACACTGCATGTATGTATTAGGGGCAGAAGAAGAATGTTCACAAACCAGCAATTTTCATTGGCTCATAAAAACTTTTCACTTAAAAAAAATGTACTACGATTTATTTTGTCTGTATAGGTCCAAAGTTCACGTGTAGACGTTTTTGTGCATTTTGATCAAAGATCCTGGGAGGAGATACATTTGAACTGTTTTTCATATAATTCAAAATGGTGGGTGATCTAAAGGTCAGAGGTCAAAAGTCAGAACACGAAAGTTTTACGGCATGAGGAGACACATATGTGTGTCAAAGTGTCATTGCCAACGGTCAAACGGTTCATGAGCTATACACGTTCAAAGTTTGCATTTTCAATTGAGTGCTATAGCGCCACCCTTTGACCAATGGTCATGGGCTTTGCATAGTCACCATTTGGCATGGCCCGGGCCTCTACCAGATTCCTGCGTTTCACTGCACGGTTCAGCCAGAACTGCTATTTTTGGAGGAAGAAGGAGTAGAAGAAGAAGAAAAAAAATCACACCCGTGTGAACTGAGTGGTGTAAGGTCTTATATAGACTGATCAGCTGTGGTCTGACGTAATGTCTGACGTAATGAAATCACACCCGGGTGAACTGGGTGACCGTAGCAACCATGCTCATTTTTTGGTACGAACAGACAGACAGACAAACTAACAAAGCCAGTCGTAGGAGTGGTTTACACCACTCAAAAACACAAAAACAATAAGTGACCAAAGTCACTTTGTGACTTCTTCTTGGTCCCTTAAAAAAGGCACTCATGCAAGTCTCTGGTCAGTCACCTGGTGGTTGGAGGTTCAGAGGGGGTCCAGGGTTCAGAGGTGCCGCGATATCTCCCTTTTCCATTCTGCAGGTCAGCCTGAGGACGGAGGACAGAGAGAGTAAAGACTATAGAATTGAGAGACGACTACAGCAAAAATGCCGATCCCTTCCAAAGGTCCTATTAATAGGACCTTTGGAAAAATTCATTATAGGTAAAGCCATGTGAGACTTACTCACAAGTCACAACAAGCCATGATAAGACCAACATGTGGAAATCTTCCTTTGACTTCATGGCTTGGTTAAAACAGATCACAATAAATTAATAACAACAGTAAAACACAACATGCACACTACAGACAACAACTAGAAATGCATTCTGTTGAGCTGCCAACTTGGGCCTTGCACACAAGTAGACCATGTATGGCCTACTTGTGCGCAAGCAGAGTGCGCTATGAAGTGCACTCACCATTGGCATCACCGCTTTAAAAAAAAGAAAGATATATTATGAATATGATATATTGTAATGACGACATAATGACGTTGCCAGAGATGCTGGTCCCTGATTGGGCTACGGTCTTAAACAAGAGAGGACACCGACATACCCCGACAGACATACATACAGTACATGTACCCAGCCGATCGCAGTACTTGTGCGCTCTGCTTGCGCAAGTAATAACGGGCAGTGTTTTTTATGTTTAGTATTTAGCAAACTTATTGCATTTGGTTTGAAAACCTTTTTGTAAATGTTCTTCTTGGTTGCTGCAGTGGCCTTATAGCATCTTCCCTGGGGCAGTTTTATGAATTCTTTAAAGAGAAAATTAACAGGATCAGACGCAATCTGTTCAGTTATTTTGGTTACCTGGATTTTATATATGCATCCCAGTTGTTCCTGCTCTTTCCAAATGCTTTTAATGGCCATCTATCTATAAATGCACCACCTGTATGTCTGTACGCGTGTACATCTGTAATGCACGTAACTCGAGAACCCTTCGCCCCACCGACTTCAAATTCGACACACGCGTTCCACACCCCCAGCAGGGCCGGCGGTAGCCTGGCCCACTAGGGTGGGCAGGACGAATATATGGGGGGGCATCCCTGCACGCACCGCATAGTGTAATAATCCCCCGAAATGCATAGAAAACTATGCTATCATCTCAGATTATCTATCTATCTACTCCTTCTTTGACCAACAGTAACCCAATTTCCATCCGCAGCAGGTGCTCAAGTGAAGAAGAAAAAATCACACCCGTGTGAACTGAGTGGTGTAAGGTATTATATAGCCTGATCAGCTCTGACGTAATGAAATCAGCTCTGACGTAATGAAATCACACCCCGGTGAACTGGGTGACCGTAGCAACCATGCTCATTTTTTGCGCACAAACAAAGCCAGTTGTAGGAGTGGTTTACACCACTCAAAAAAAGGGCACCTTGTGCGGTGCGTGGAACCACCGGTTGCCTTAAAGATGGAGTGCCGTGAATTTTTTCCACAAACATGATCATCAGGTGTTATTGTTATATAAGGAGGTATACATTTTTTTTTAAGTGTACAGTATTTCTTAAAATGATGGTCTTATGTGGACACACCCACCAGTTCATTAGGTATGCGTGAGTTTAACTTTAGCACCACCCACCTAATCCAGTCCCTCCGCCTCCTCCTTTAAAGGTGCTGCACACACTATGGAAAGAGCCACGCACGTTCTCGGCTGCGCGCAGCTTAAATTCTGAGTTTTTAGACAGCAGGTGGATGGAAAAGAAGCTCCACCTCCGCGGACTTTTTGCGCGACGGCCAGATTCCCGGAAACGCTCTCCTCCGCGCAAAAAGTCCGCGGAGGTGGAGATTCTTTTCCATCCACCAGCTGTCTAAAAACTCGGAATTTAAGCTGCGCAGAGCTTAAGAAGTGCGCAGCTTAAGACCGTTTTGCGCTAAGGTGTGGAGACGGTGTAAGACCACCCACTTGTCCTAGTCCCTCCCCCTCCTTATAAAAGGACAGCCCATGGCTCTGCCCTTTTTGTTTGTAATGTAACAAAAATGTTAGAAGTTAACACTTCCCATATTTCTGAGATGTCGGATAAGCACCATTATGCACTTATACTGCCACCATTTTATTCATGTATAGTTGGTTTTTTTTTAAATAATTTATTTATTTCCTCCAATTATATTAACCCTATTGTCACAATCAGCTCATCTCATCATCCAATGAAATCATAGTTTAACAGCAGAAACAATTAGATTGATAGATCATAGCATGAATAATTTGCCAATATACTGTAGGCTATTGATTTCCTCCAGCTACTGTAAGCACCCTGACATTGAAACTGTTCTTTATTGACACAAAACACACAGCTCTGCCCTAGGCACATGCTCTGGACAGAAGACTCTCCACTTTTCTATTGCTCTGATCAAACTCAATTTACAACATGAATATGCCGTTCCTTCTAACTGCATTGAGTTTCAGCAAAAGCAAAACCTGGCTTTGCCAGGTTTAAAGAAACAAGCGGCCAGGTCCACGAAAACAAGTCACAGAAATTGCCTTGAATATATATGAAAACGTTTCAACAACACCAATCCTTTTAACAACATATTAATCTGAGGGCCCTTCACATGAACCATTGGTCAAGTCAACCACATCTCCCCTGCAAGTTACTTATATGAAAACAAGCCCAAGTCGCTTGTAATAGCCAGCCATGGCAACATGCCTTCCAGCGCGACACAAGCACAACAGATATACTTCTAATCCTTGACTTTACAGCCTTGTATAAGTATTAGGACCTACATATTGACTACAACAGCCAACAAGAAAGCACACTGTGACACTACACTCTGTATCAAAGCCCGGCCACTGTGGTTATAAAAGAAACAACGGACAACCTGAACTCCTGTCTCCTTGAGAGCAGCAAGAGCAGCAGAGCAGGTTTGTGGTTTCCTTGATTAATCCTGAGGACCCGACGTGAACATCTACTTGCTTCCTAGTTCCAATCTAACAAAAAACAATCTAATGGACGTCTGCTGACTCTGCTCTGCTGTGAACTGGTAGGCCTAATGTGTGAAATTACTGTTTGAAAATCTAGCAAACTGCCGTTCAGTTCACACGTGTGTATGTAGCAGGCAGCTCCGCCCACAGAGGTTGTCGTATTTTAAAAAAATCACACCCGTGTGAACTTAGTGGTGCAAGGTCTTATATAGTCTGATCAGCTATGTCAGTGACGTCACACACTAACCATAGCAACCATGCTCACCTGTGCACGTACACAGGTGCACGGACACGTACACAGGTACACAAACATACAGACAAAGCTGGTTGTTGGAGTGGTTTGCTCCACTCAAAAATATATAGAGGGGGAGGTGCGTGTGTGCGTGCAATAGTAATACGTCACACTATCAGTGTTTATATCATTGGCCCGTTTGACTGTCAAAGGGTTCAGCCTCCAGGAAGAAACCCTAAATACAAAGTTATTACACTGTGAGTACAAAACCAAAATAAAAATATAGCTGCAAAGCAGCGATAAAGCGGGACCAAGATAGAAGAAAACAATGCGCAACTAGAAAAAGTGCCCTTCTGGGCACAGGTCTCCACCAGGAGGATAGGATTGTGTGTGATGTTTGGCAAAATGTTTAGGAGTAATATAAACATGTTTATTTGTTTGTGTGTGTGTGTGTGTGTGTGTATGTGTATGTGTATGTGTATGTGTGTGTGTGTGTGTGTGTGTGTGTGTGTGACACGACTTGGCCTGTTGTAGCGCCACCATGAGGCTGATTTGAAAACTGTCAAGTGGCATTTCTTCCTCAGCCTAGTAGTGGGAATAGGCATGCACCGTTTCACCGCAATCGGACGCTGCGCTGCGGAGTTGTGGCAATTTGTACAAAAACGGGCTATTCCTGAAGACCCCCCAAATTATTTCGGGGGGTCCCCAGATTATTTAAAAAATATATATATAAATTGAAATTAAGAGTTTACATAGTATACAACATAGTACAACCTTAATGATTATATCTGGTTTCAGATTATGTATTTTCTCAATTATTAAGGTTATTGTAGCAGCCAATTTGTATTGGGGGGTGCGGAGGGGGGCGGGGGGTCGTGAGACATGGCAACATAATAATATTCTCTCTCTCTCTCTCTCTCTCTCCTCTCTCTCTTCTCTCTCTCTCTCCTCTCTCTCTCTCTCTCTCTCTCTCTCTCTCTCTCTCTCTCTCTCTCTCTCTCTCTCTCTCTCTCTCTCTCTCTCTCTCTCTCTCTCTCTCTCTCTCTCTCTCCTCTCCTCTCTCTCTCTCTCTCTCTCTCTCTCTCTCTCTCTCTCTCTCTCTCTCTCTCTCTCTCTCTCTCTCCTCTCTCTCTCTCTCTCTCTCTCTCTCTCTCTCTCTCTTTAATATTTCTTTAACCAGAAACTTCTGCTTTTGAACATAAATGGTGATTTACCGGCAGCCTGCTTGCTATGCATGATGTGACTGGAAGGAACTGGACCCAGTTTAAACAGCTTCTGTCCTATAATTGTATCAACCTCTATGGTAGAAAGTATATCAACCTATAATAGCATACTCTGTAACTTTACTCTTACTCTCTTCTTTTTACGCTAAAAAACAACATTCATTCTTGGACTGGCTTGCAATATTGTTAGGCTGTGCCGAACTTATAATTTGTAGCACTTTGAAAAATAAATAAACATTTGAATTGCAAAAGAAAAAAGTAAAAAAAGAAGAAAAAGAAAATGAGGTGATTATCAGAGTGGTTTATTGTTAGACACTGAAACCTTCTGAAGAGGAACTAGCAGACTGTTAGATATTAAGTCAGGTCTCTTCATCTGAAGACCCTCAATGGGAGTATAGTTTGATTAAACGTGATAATGTCCCAGTCAGTGCATTGACCAGAATTCTGACCTCTGGACAACTATAACTACCTATGCACAACATTAGAGTTCATTTCTACAATGATACTGTACATATTAGTTTATCTATTTATTTATTTTTTATACCTATTCTGATTACAATGTGTTCTAGGGATGACTTTAATTTAAGCATTTGTTCTGGTAATCTAGATGTCACATGGTTATACTTATGCAAAGCTTCCTTTCACACTTCACTAAGCAGCATCATGAAGCCAGTGTGAAACTGTGAACACACCCAAAGTTATACACTCAGAGTTGTGTCAATCTGGGAACCCATCTGCAGAACAGAGACTAGAGTTGTGTTAATGCTAAGGATTTTACTTAACTCGCCAAGTCAAAAAACCTTGGTGTAGTCATAGTCCGGCAGCCAACAGTCTTCTTTTTGTTTAAAATGGGAAATTTGGTATATAGTTGTTTTTTTATTGGCCTAACATATTGTCTATACTGTATACTGTACATACATTCATGAATCCACTTGCTGACCGGTTGTCGGTATTGAGGGGTTTATATGTGACCATACCATTAACATCCTATATTAAGCAAGATTTTCAAGATTTCATTATGCTGCTTTATGTAGCATGTGACAAACTAGGGGGTTTTCATGATTCTGAATCCATTTCAAGCATTAGTTTTGCACAAAAAATACCCGTTGGGCTAAAAACGGCCATAGCCACTTACCCAAATGTGCTGACCTCATCACATTTGTGATGACGGCTATGTCCGTTTTTAGCGCAAGGAGTGCTCTTTGTGCAAAACTAATGTTGTGTATTTTCACCACACTAATGCTTGGAATGGATAAAGCATAATGACATTTTTACCTTTTTGACATTTTTGACTTATTATGATGTTAATGGTATGGTCACATATAAACCCCTATAAAACAAACTGCTCAATACCGACAGCCGGTGAGGAAGTGGATTCATGAATGTATGTATTAGACAATATTTTAGGCCAATAAAAAAAAAAAAATACCAAATTTCCCACTCCTCACCCCCGGCTGCCGGACTATCATGGACTCAGACCTATACTGTAGTAGTCCCGGCAGAGTAGTTCAGGAGGAACGGATTGTGTGGCCCTGGTTTTTCCCTAATGGGACTGATCGAGGGTAGCTACTGGGATGTAAGTCGGGACTTGATCACTCCGGCTGGGTCACCTGAGTGAGGGGTATAATTACACGTGCAAATCATCTGTTAATTATAGGTGACTTCAATATTCATTATAATGACCTATCAAATTCACTAAATAAAGCTTTTACATCCCTTATCGAAACCCTTGATTTTATCCAAGTCATCACAGAACCTACACACCAAAATGGAAATACCATCGACCTTGTCCTGGCTCACGGCATCTCTATTCAGGATATATCAGTATTTTCATCTGCTCCATCAATAACTGATCACTGCTTCATTAAGCTTACGGCTTTGATCCCCCTACCCTCTACTAGCCACTGCCCATCTAAAAGCCGCTGCATAAACAACACAGCTAAAATGGCCCTAGCGTCCTCTCTGCCATCTGCCATAAACCCCTTTCATAACTATTCTGGATCTCTAGACAGCTTCACTAGTGGGTTCAATGATGTCCTACTTACTGTAATAGACTCAATCGCTCCTTTCAAAACCAGAACACGCAAATCATAAAACATCACACCATGGTTCAATGATAACACTAGGGCCCTCAAGCGGACATGCCGAAACCTCGAGCAAAAGTGGCGCAAAACCAAGTTTGAGGTTTTCCGGATGGCATGGGACGAGTCCCTTAATAAATATAAAAACGCTCTTCAAGAAGCAAAAAATACATATTACTCCACACTTATAGCTAATAACAAGAATAACCCCAGATTCCTCTTTGACACTATCGCCAACCTCACCAAAACTGCTCCCCCAGCCCCTCCCCTTTCCCTCAGTCCCTCTGCCTTCATCCACTTATTTAATGAAAAAGTGGAATGGATCAGAGACCAGGCCAAGAGCATGGCCATAGCCCCGCCCACAACCACCCCTCAACCTCCATCTTGCACATCCCCCACCCCTCATCTCAGCATCACCCTCTCACAGTTTAATGGTATCACATGGGACACTTTCACTAAACTGGTCTCTTCCTCAAAATCCACTACCTGCCTATTAGACCCTATTCCCACCAATTTATTTAAAGAGATGCTTCCAGCACTGGGCCCCCCACTCCCCGAAACCCAGATGACCTTGGGATACATCACTGAGGATACGTCCCAGGTGCATCCATGCAATGTATTTTTGTTTTAAACATCCACCTCAACACAATCACAAAGTCAGCCAAATCAACTAAAACATATAGCATGGGTTCCGCAAGGTATAGAAAAACTTGTACATGCATTAATCTTCAGTAGACTTGACTTGTAAAAGTGTCTTTAAAAAAATACATCAGACGACTGCAGTTGATTCAGAAACCTGCTGCTCGAGTCCTTTCTAATACCAAGAAAGTGGAGCAGATCACACCAGTTTTCACTGGCTCCCTCTGTGTCAAATAATTGATTTCAAAATGTTATTCTATAAAACTTTTAATGGTTTAGGGACAAAATACATTTCTGATCTTGAACCATCCAGATCTCTCAGGTAATTTGAGAAAGGTCTGCTTTTTGCCCCTACAACCAAAAATAGATGTGGGGAAGGAGCATTTAGCTTTTATGCACCAAATACCAAACAAACTCCCATATGCATCCTAATGTAATTGTATAATTGTGTTTTCTTGATGTTCTGTTTAAAGCACATTCATTGAATTGCCTTGTTGTTGAAATGTGCTAGATACAAATAAAACTGCCTTCCCTTGCCTTACAATAAAATATCATATACCGGAAAATACCCTAAATGCCATGTACAATGGTAATATGACTGAAAATTCAATTCAGTGAGAGGCATTCAACCTGGAAATTTAAATTATAGCGTATGTGTTATAAAAAATAATAAAGTAGCGAAAGCATATAACCAGCCAGTCTATCATATGATTCTAATCTAAAGTAAAGGGCCCCAACATGATAATATACTATAGTACCAGACCCCCATGTTTTACAAACAGATATATTTCGACACTACTTGTTTTCTCTCACTCTAAAGGAGGAAACTGATGACAAAAAGATACAAAAAGAGAGAATTATGCAAGAGTGTAATTTCAACATCATGTTGACATCCGTGGTCCAGTAGATCATATCTGGAGATGCGGTCCGGTACTTAAAGCACTACACCATTGGTTTTTAAAGTTGGGGTCTCAGGGGTCCTTGGAAGGGTAGAAACTAAAATCAGCCAGAGAATTTATCATTCATGTACTGTACTGTACTGTACTGTACTGTACTGTACTGTGAATAAACATACAATTTGGATATAGCATACATTAGATCACCCAGGTTGTATGTTACTTGAATGCCTTATGACCCCCCCTCCCCATATAGTCGGTGGGGCTATAGCTCCTAATCGTATACCTGGCCATTATTTTTCAATTTCCTATACTTCAATAGTAAACAAAGGACAATCAACAGAGGATACGCTGGGACAGAATAGTGGCTTTCTCAGGGCCTACAAGCAGTATTTGGCTGCCAGGGCTGGCTGTCTTGTAATCCAAAAATGTACACACGTGTGGGTAGGGTTGCCTGGCTGGGTATATGACTGACTACCGGCCTGAATGATTCAGCCATGCCTTGGTGTGAGATATGATCTGGACAACAGATGTCAATATGAAGTTGAAGATAAAACTGACCACTTCTGTATCTAAGTCATTCTTCTCTCTTTTGTTGGTAATCTTTTTGTCATCAGACAGATAGTTTAGTCATATACTTCTCTCTTTGTTAACTTTTCATCATCACTGACAGACCATCCTGCTGCCGCGACCCTGTACACAGCCACGGCAGAGCTGTTTGTGGCAGATGTGTGCTGTGCTGCGTGCGTGCTTGCGTTTGTATATTTGTGTACATGTATGTGACAGTCTCTCTCTTCATGTTATTGCCATTAGACGGTGTGTTGTTTTCAATAAAAAAGGTGTTTTGATCCACTCTGTCTCGAATCTGGCATTTTCCATTCTCCATTGTAAATGCGCCCCTAGCGGCCAATGTTCTGTTGCGCATTTACAATGGAGTGAAATCCCAGATGGATGCCAGATTCCGAGACAGAGTGGATCAAAACACCTTTTTTATTGAAAACAATGCACCGTAGACTTTCAAACGCAGGGCGTAGGCCAAGCTGAGAAGTGGGGCAGCAACGTAAGCACCTTAGATTTTGCGTATGTACATGTTAAGAGCGATTTTAGGTCCGCGAGCCAAAAATGTAAACACCATGAGTGATGATCACTTAGACTCTCGTAGAGAGCAGACATCAGAATCGAAGAATACCTGCAGGCACAGGCTAGCTCACGCAAAGGAAATGGCCTGCAACTCAAGTGTTCTCAGTATGATGGGTGAGAAATGTGATAGAGAGAGAGCTACAAACTTACTTTTCATGATTAAAAAGAAAAAGAAAAAGCAAGCAAGGATATGAGCTCGTAAATCTGCTATTTTGAAAATCATATTTTGCAAATCTTTGAATATCGCTGCAAGCAGCGATAAGGCCGGACCAAGCAGGAAGGCAATAAGAATAATATGCACAAGAAACATGGAAGACTAAACTTGAGAAAAAGACCATGGAATTGTGACAGGGTCGGTTTTTTATAGTGGGGGGCAGGTACAGGTTCTTGAAGACTCATACACAGAGTTGGCGGTGCCCAGATTTGAACCCATGACATTGTGTTGCAAAGGCAAGAGCTCTACCTACCGAGCTAACAAGCAAAATCATGCAGTGTTTTTGTAGCAAGTTGCACAAGGATAAGTAATGATAAAGGTGGGTAAAGATAAATTAATTGACTGCATATAAACCAGAAAATTTACCAGATTCAGACGAGGAGCTCAATGAGTGAGTGAAAACCAATGAAATGAGTCGGAAACAGGGATTAAAGGTTAACTGAAAAATTATTATTAAACTTCACAGAAAATAAACAGCTTTGAACATTCATGAAAAACAAACAAATGGGGCCCACTTTAAGTTGTTGAATTGAAAAGTTCAGTTCCTATTCAGTTCAGGGAAAGCAGTCTCTTTCTCCAATTTGGAGAACCAGATTACCACATTTGTGGGTGAAGGGGGGGGGGTTCAGAGTTCCGGGTCGGCTCGCCAGGTCTGGGTACCATCTGGTACCAGAACCATCCATGCAAGGGAATCCTTTCAGGACACAAAAAACCTGAACTGAAAGGCCAGGTGTCCAAATCAATCTTCGTTTCCAAATCACTGTTGTACAACATCAAATAATCTATCAATTCATGAGTAAAGAACCTGATTTGATCAGGATCAAGTTCTTTATACATGTTTCTCACTAAACAAATCAGTTTCTAGCATTGTTACGGCCCTTTAAACTTGGCTCAACCAAGGGCTAACATAAAAGGACACAAAGTCAGATCAAAAGTTTACAAAGATATTACACATTTTTTTTAAATCCTGCATTGCAAAACAGGGACTGATGGACAAGAATACAGTACTTACGACGAGCCCATCTGAAACTTAACTAATAACAGCAACAACTAGAAAAAGTGCCCTTCTGGGCACAGGTCTCCACCAGTGTGTGTGATGTTTGGCAAAATGTTTAGGAGTAATATATAAACGTGTGTGTGTGTGTGTGTGTGTGTGTGTGTGTGTGTGTGTGTGTGTGTGTGTGTGTGAGAGACGTGGCTTGGCCTGTTGTAGCGCCACCATGAGGCTGATTTGAAAACTGTCAAGTGGCATTTCTTCCTCAGCCTAGTGGGAATATGCATGCACAGTTTCACCGCAATCGGACGCAGCGTTGAGTAGTTGTGGCGATTTGTACAAAACGGGCTACTCCTGAAAAGTTTAGAAGCAAATCGTAGCCAATGAGGGTGGATTATGAGAAATCAAACAAACCCGTCTTGATCACATGACTATAGAGAGCATGTGTACTGATTTGCGTGAAATTTGGATAAAATCTGAAGGAGTAATATTAGAAAATGTGTTTTACATATGTCGGCCTCCTGGTGGCGCTATAAAGAGCAGATGTGAAAAATTCCAGGCAAAGGTTTTTCCTTGGCCTCTAGGGAGTTGGCATACAAAGTTATCCACAGATCCATGCAGTTAGAGGTAAAAACACTTTTCGGCCAGTTATAGCGCCACCATGAGGCTGAGTTGAAAGTTTTCACGTGGCATTTCTTCCTCGGCCTAGTGGGAATGTGCGTGCACAATTTCACGGAAATCACACGATGTGTTCATGATTTTGCAGCATTTTGTTTGAAACTGAGCACTCCTGCGAACTTTGGAAGCCAATCTTAGCCAATCAGGATGGAGTCTGAGAAATCTGAAAGACCTGTTTCGTTGAATGGCTCTAGAGAGACTGTGTACCAATTTGTGTGATGTTTGGACAAAATCTGTAGGTGTACTGTCCAAAAACTTGTTTTGCACAAAGCGGCCTCCTGGTGGCGCTATAACAGGCTGTTCTGGAAATTCTGGGGCAGAGGTTCATCGTTGGCATCCAGGGAGTGTGTGTGCAAAATGTGGCATTGACCGGCTTAACGGTGCCAGAGATTAGCTGTTCACAGACGGACGGACGGACACACGGACACACGGACACACGGACGGACGGACGGAGTGCAAAACATACTCTCTCCCCATGCCTTCGGCCTGGTGGAGACAATAAGAACAACATGCACAAATGAGACTGACGAGCTGAGTTGTCGGTACCGGGATTTGAACTCACAACCTTGTGGACCGAAGGCGGGAGCTCTACTGACTGACCTACACAGAGACAATCAGTGACTATATTAGTAAAACCATTCAGTGATTTGGTAACAAGAAGGTGTGTCCTCATTTTAGGCATGTCTTGTGTGCGTGTGCGTGCGCGTGTGCGCCCGCCCGCCCGCCCGCCCGCCCCTGCCTGCCTGCCTGCGTGCGTGCGTGCGTGTGTGCGTGCGTGCGTGGCTGCATGCGTGTGTGTGTTAGGCAGACAATCGTTCATAACCATGGATTTGGATTGAAGATCATCTCTTTAGTTTTTGTGGTGTTTAACATAAGGTGGCTATTATCACACCAGTCTTTAAAGTTATTGATCTCACTGATATAGCCCACAGGGCGTTCAACAATATGTACAAATAAGACTGACAAGCTGAGTTGTCAGTAGCTGGATTTGAACACACAACCTTGCGGTCCAAGGGCAAGAGCTCGACTGACTGAGCTACACGGAGACAATCAGTTACTCCATTGTTAACAGGAAAATCATTCAGTGTTAGTTCAGCATAAGTACTCAAACTTTTAGAAATTAGCAGATCTACATGCTCATAACATGTCCCGGTACGGTACGGTACGGTACGGTACGGTACAGTATGGTACAGTACAGTACAGTACAGTACAGTACGGTGCAATACAGTACGGTACAGTACAGTACAGCACAGTACGGTACAGTACAGTACCATATGGTACAGTACGGTACAGCACAGTATGGTACAGTACAGTACGGTATTACACATTGCACTTATTACACTACTATTACACTATTACACTATTACACTAAATACACTTATTACACTATTACAACATTTGACTCAATACACTATTTCAATATTACACTATTACACTATTATACTGTTACACTATTACACTACTATTACACTATTACACTTATTACACCTATTACACTATTACACTACTATTACACTACTATTACACTATTATACTATTACACTTATTACACTATTACAAAATGAGACTTATTACACTATTTCAGTTACTAGTATCTCTATTATTGTGATGCCATGTCCTAGTGCCTGATGGGTCAAATGTAATCTACTTCAATATTTCTATAGTTGAGTCATCACAAATCTTGCAGCACACAATGGATACACAGAGTTGTCTTTACCCGGATTTGAACACACAACCTTGTGGTCCAACGGCGAGAGCTCTACCAACTGAGCTATGCAGACACAGTCAGTTGACTCATTCTAAACAGTAACATCATTCAGTATTCATATAGGTATTAGGTGCATAAGAACAGCAATTTTCATTGGTTCATAAAAACTTCATTTTTTCACTTAGAAAAAATGTGCTACGATTATTTGTCCGTATAGGTCCAAAGTTCACGTGTAGAAGTTTTCGTGCATTTTGAGCAAAGATTCTGGGAGGAGTTACATTTGAACTGTTTTTCATATAATTCAAAATGGCGGGTGATCTAAAGGTCAGAGGTCAAAAGTTGTTCGGCATGAGGAGACACATATGTGTATCAAAGTGTCATTGCCAACGGTCAAACGGTTCATGAGATATGCACGTTCAAAGTTTGCAAGTTTGCAAGTTTTGCATCAATTGAGTGCTATAGCGCCACCATTTGGCCAATCATGATGGGCTTCGCATAGTAAAGTGACATAAGCATATGTGTGTATTAGAGGCAGAAGAAACTTGTTGCTCAGGCCTCGCCTACTAGGACAACATTCAGCTATACCATCAGTTCTAACTCACACCAATAGACTCGTCAGCACATCACCCCCCCCCCCAACACACACACACACACACGGAAAACAACCGCACTGGCTTCCTGTCAAGGTTTGCATCTATTGCAAAACACAAACTCTTCCTCCTTCTCACCTACAGATGTCGAAACGCCCTCCCTGTGGCTCCTCATGCAGTTGCTCTCAGGCATAAACCTTCATAAACTCCATCATACCTCCTTTTATGAGGATTTCCTGTTCATGGTATAAAGAAGTGTATATTTGTACGTCTCTAAATGTTCTGATGAATTGAACAAGGTGGACCCTGTCGTAAACAAGTGTAATGCTTGTATTGAGGTGTGCTTGAAATGTACTGTAATTCTCCAATCGGTTAATAAATATTGAAATGTACTGTAATTCTCCAATCGGTTAATAAATACTTCAATCAATGAACTAGCCGATCTACATCAACAAGTTGGGATCTTTGTAATGATTTCACATTAACAACATTAAAATCACAACTGAATAACTGTAGAAATGTGATCAGGAGTTTAAAGGTCTCCTTGAGTGTGAGTGTGTGTGTGTGTGTGTAGACATTGTTTCTGCCTGACAGACAAAATGGTGCATTTATATAGCGCCTTTATCCAAGGTGCTTTACATAGATTGTGCATTACATTCACACACACATTCATACACCGATTGCGGCGGAAGCCATGCAAGGTAGCTACCAAGCCAAATTATCATTGGCTCATAAAAACTTATTTTTTTGACTTAAAAGAAATGTACTACGATTATTTGTCCGTATAGGTCCAAAGTTCACGTGTAGTCTACCAGACTACCGCGTTTCGCGAAAACCGACAGCACGGTTCAGTCAGAACAGCTATTTTTGGCGGAAGGAGGAGGAGAAGAAGGAGAAGAAAAATAAACAAAAGCAATAAGTGACCAAAGTCACTTCGTGACTTCTTGGTCCCTTAATAATGTCACTTCCTACTTCTGCTATGTGGTAATTACCCACCACACACACTTCCTATCTCTCTATGCACACACACACACACACACACACACACACACACACACACACACACACACACACACACACACACACACACACACACACACACACACACACACACACACACACACACACACACACACACACACACACACACACACACACACACACACACACACACACACACCAGCGCTTTCAATTCAGTGCTATAGCACCACCCTTTGGCCAATTGGAGTAAGACTGCTTTCAGTACTATTTGGCATGACCCTCTACCATACTGTAAAATATCATAAACATATGACGCTGCATGTATGTATTAGAGGCAGAAGAAGAATTTTCACAAACCAGCAATTTTCATTGGCTCATAAAAACTTCCATTTTTTCACTTAAACGAAATGTGCTACGATTATTTGTCCGTATAAGTCCAAAGTTCAAGTGTAGAAGTTTTCGTGCATTTTTATCAAAGATCCTGGGAGCAGATACCTTTTAACTGTTTTTCATTTAATTCAAAATGACGGGTGATCTAAAGCTCAGAGATCAAAAGTCAGAGCACGAAAGTTGTTCGGCATGAGGAGACACATATGTGTACGAAAACCGACTGCACCGTTCAGTCAGAACTGCAATTTTTGGCGGAAGGAGAAGAAGAAGAAGGAGAAGGAGGAGAAGAAAAATAAACACAAAAACAATAAGTGACCAAAGTCACTGCGTGACTTCTTGGTCCCTTAATAATACTGCTAAATGGTAAACGGGGTCTGGATTGATTCCATGATGTTTCTTACCTGGCGTTGTTGTGCTGAAGTCTAAGAAGACGACGTCAGTGCTATGACAGGACAGACGTACTCAGTGTGACAGGACAGACTTCCTCAGTGTAACAGGACAGACGTCCTCAGTGCTATGGCAGGACAGACGACTTCAGTGCTATGACAGGACAGGTCTAAGAAGGACTGTAACTGGTTTAAGAAGGACTCCACTCCACCTGCACATGAAAGGACAGGAAACACAGTGTCATTGGAGGATGCACGTCTGATTGGTCAACTTGTTGCTCAGGCCTCGCCTACTAGGACAACATTCAGCTATACCATCAGTTCTAACTCACACCAATAGACTCGTCAGCACATCACCCCCCCCCCCCCCCCAACACACACACACACACGGAAAACAACCGCACTGGCTTCCTGTCAAGGTTTGCATCTATTGCAAAACACAAACTCTTCCTCCTTCTCACCTACAGATGTCGAAACGCCCTCCCTGTGGCTCCTCATGCAGTTGCTCTCAGGCATAAACCTTCATAAACTCCATCATACCTCCTTTTAGGAGGATTTTGGTATAAAGAAGTGTATATTTGTACGTCTCTAAATGTTCTGATGAATTGAACAAGGTGGACCCTGTCGTAAACAAGTGTAATGCTTGTATTGAGGTGTGCTTGAAATGTACTGTAATTCTCCAATCGGTTAATAAATATTGAAATGTACTGTAATTCTCCAATCGGTTAATAAATACTTCAATCAATGAACTAGCCGATCTACATCAACAAGTTGGGATCTTTGTAATGATTTCACATTAACAACATTAAAATCACAACTGAATAACTGTAGAAATGTGATCAGGAGTTTAAAGGTCTCCTTGAGTGTGAGTGTGTGTGTGTGTGTGTGTGTGTAGACATTGTTTCTGCCTGACAGACAAAATGGTGCATTTATATAGCGCCTTTATCCAAGGTGCTTTACATAGATTGTGCATTACATTCACACACACATTCATACACCGATTGCGGCAGAAGCCATGCAAGGTAGCTACCAAGCCAAATTTTCATTGGCTCATAAAAACTTATTTTTTTGACTTAAAAGAAATGTACTACGATTATTTGTCCGTATAGGTCCAAAGTTCACGTGTAGTCTACCAGACTACCGCGTTTCGCGAAAACCGACAGCACGGTTCAGTCAGAACAGCTATTTTTGGCGGAAGGAGGAGGAGAAGAAGGAGAAGAAAAATAAACAAAAGCAATAAGTGACCAAAGTCACTTCGTGACTTCTTGGTCCCTTAAAGGGTAAGACCACTTTTGTAGAGGTTTGGGTTGTGTAGTTACCTTGCCATGATGTAACTCCAAATGTGGACAAGAAATCAAAAATAATTTCTCCAGTGATTAGAAATTGATAATTCAAAATATGCTCCTCATTGACTTACATTGTACGCTGAAACAGCTCTCAAAGTCACTCTTTTAGTACGTAAACAAACACAAACAAAGTTGTTTCAGACAATATAGAGCAACACCAAAACTCATGTGGTTTTATTTCTTCATAAAAATGGTAACTTCCTGTTGATTTGTCCATTTTTATTCAGAAGAAAACCCGGACTGGATCCATGGATCCGGATCCAGATCTTCATATAGTAAAATCAACAGGAAGTTACCATTTTTATGAAGAAATAAAACCACATGAGTTTTGGTGTTGCTCTATATTGTCTGAAACAACTTTGTTTGTCTTTGTTTACGTACTAAAAGAGTGACTTTGAGAGCTGTTTCAGCGTACAATGTAAGTCAATGAGGAGCATATTTTGAATTATCAATTTCTAATCACTGGAGAAATTATTTTTGATTTCTTGTCCACATTTGGAGTTACATCATGGCAAGGTAACTACACAACCCAAACCTCTACAAAAGTGGTCTTACCCTTTAATAATGTCACTTCCTACTTCTGCTATGTGGTAATTACCCACCACACACACACTTCCTATCTCTCTATGCACACACACACACACACACACACACACACACACACACACACACACACACACACACACACACACACACACACACACACACACACACACACACACACACACACACACACACACACACACACACACACACACACACACACACACACACACACACACACACCAGCACTTTCAATTCAGTGCTATAGCACCGCCAATTGGAGTAAGACTGCTTTAAGTACTATTTGGCATGACCCTCTACCATACTGTAAAGTGACATAAGCATATGACACTGCATGTATGTATTAGGGGCAGAAGAAGAATTTTCACAAACCAGCAATTTTCATTGGCTTTTCACTTAAAAAAAATGTACTACGATTTTTTTTGTCTGTATAGGTCCAAAGTTCACGTGTAGACGTTTTTGTGCATTTTGATCAAAGATCCTGGGAGGAGATACATTTGAACTGTTTTTCATATAATTCAAAATGGTGGGTGATCTAAAGGTCAGAGGTCAAAAGTCAGAACACGAAAGTTTTACGGCATGAGGAGACACATATGTGTGTCAAAGTGTCATTGCCAACGGTCAAACGGTTCATGAGCTATACACGTTCAAAGTTTGCATTTTCAATTGAGTGCTATAGCGCCACCCTTTGACCAATGGTCATGGGCTTCGCATAGTCACCGTTTGGCATGGCCCGGGCCTCTACCAGATTCCTGCGTTTCACTGCACGGTTCAGCCAGAACTGCTATTTTTGGAGGAAGAAGAAGGAGGAGTAGAAGAAGTGATCAAAGTCACTTTGTGACTTCTTGGTCCCTTAAAAACACAAAAACAATAAGTGACCAAAGTCACTTCGTGACTTCTTCTTGGTCCCTTAAAAAAGGCACTCATGCAAGTCTCTGGTCAGTCACCTGCTGGGTACATAGGCGGGGGAGGATAGACAGCGTCATTGAGGTTCAGAGGGGGTCCAGGGTAGGGAGGTGCCGCGATATCTCCCTTTTCCATTCTGCAGGTCAGTCTGAGGACGGAGGACAGAGAGAGTAAAGACTATAGAATTGAGAGACGACTACAGCAAAAATGCTGATCCCTTCCAAAGGTCCTATTAATAATGACTATTCATTATAGGTAAAGCCATGTGAGACTTACTCACAAGTCACAACAAGCCATGATAAGACCAACATGTGGAAATCTTCCTTTGACTTCATGGGTTGGTTAAAACAGATCACAATAAATGAATAACAACAGTAAAACACAACATGCACACTACAGACAACAACTAGAAATGCATTCTGTTGAGCTGCCAATTTGGGCCTTGCACACAAGTAGACCATGTATGTATGGCCTACTTGTGCACAAGCAGAGTGCGCTATGAAGTGCGCTCACCATTGGCATCACCGCTTTAAAAAAAATAAAGATATATTATGAATATGATATATTGTAATGACGACATAATGACGTTGCCAGAGATGCTGGTCCCTAATTGGGCTACGGTCTTAAACAAGAGAGGACACCAACATACCCCGACAGACATACATACATACATGTACCCAGCCGATCGCAGTACTTGTGCGCTCTGCTTGCGCAAGTAATAACGGGCAGTGTTTTTTATGTTTAGTATTTAGCAAACTTATTGCATTTGGTTTGAAAACCTTTTTGTAAATGTTCTTCTTGGTTGCTGCAGTGGCCTTATAGCATCTTGCCTGGGGCAGTTTTATGAATTCTTAAACATGATCATCAGGTGTTATTGTTATATAAGGAGGTATACATTTTTTTTTTAAGTGTACAGTATTTCTTAAAATGATGGTTTTATGTGGACACACCCACCAGTTCATTAGGTATGCGTGAGTTTAACCTTAGCACCACCCACCTAATCCAGTCCCTCCGCCTCCTCCTTTAAAGGTGCTGCCACACTATGGAAAGAGCCGCGCACGTTCTCGGCTGCGCGCAGCTTAAATTCTGAGTTTTTAGACAGCAGGTGGATGGAAAATAAGCTCCACCTCCACGGACTTTTTGCGCGACGGCCAGATTCCCGGAAACGCTCTCCTCCGCGCAAAAAGTCTGCGGAGGTGGAGCTTCTTTTCCATCCACCAGCTGTCTAAAAACTCGGAATTTAAGCTGCACAGAGCTTAAGAAGTGCGCAGCTTAAGACCGTTTTGCGCTAAGGTGTGGAGACGGTGTAAGACCACCCACTTGTCCTAGTCCCTCCCCCTCCTTATAAAAGGACAGCCCATGGCTCTGCCCTTTTTGTTTACAAAATGACAAATTGGTGTCTGTAATGTAACAAAAATGTTAGAAGTTAACACTTCCAATATTTCTGAGATGTCGGATAAGCACCATTATGCACTTATACTGCCACCATTTTATTCATGTATAGGCCTATAATCCATGCATCCATACCATATCAGACCTGTTTTTTCTGATTTTTTTAAATTATTTATTTATTTCCTCCAATTATATTAACCCTATTGTCACAATCAGCTCATCTCATCATCCAATTAAATCATAGTTTAACAGCAGAAACAATTAGATTGATAGATCATAGCATGAATAATTTGCCAATATACTGTAGGCTATTGATTTCCTCCAGCTACTGTAAGCACCCTGACATTGAAACTGTTCTTTATTGACACAAAGCACACAGCTCTGCCCTAGGCACATGCTCTGGACAGAAGACTCTCCACTTTTCTATTGCTCTGATCAAACTCAATTTACAACATGAATATGCCGTTCCTTCTAACTGCATTGAGTTTCAGCAAAAGCAAAACCTGGCGTTGCCAGGTTTAAAGAAACAAGCGGCTAGGTCCACGAAAACAAGTCACAGAAATTGCCTTGAATATATATGAAAACGTTTCAACAACACCAATCCTTTTAACAACATATTAATCTGAGGGCCCTTCACATGAACCATTGGTCAAATCAACCACATCTCCCCTGCAAGTTACTTATATGAAAACAAGCCCAAGTCGCTTGTAATAGCCAGCCATGGCAACATGCCTTCCAGCGCGACACAAGCACAACCGATATACTTCTAATCCTTGACTTTACAGCCTTGTATAAGTATTAGGACCTACATATTGACTACAACAGCCAACAAGAATGCACACTGTGACACTACACTCTGTATCAAAGCCCGGCCACTGTGGTTATAAAAGAAACAACGGACAACCTGAACTCCTGTCTCCTTGAGAGCAGCAAGAGCAGCAGAGCAGGTATAAGGCTGGTTTGTGGTTTCCTTGATTAATCCTGAGGACCCGACGTGAACATCTACTTGCTTCCTAGTTCCAATCTAACGAAAAACAATCTAATGGACGTCTGCTGACTCTGCTCTGCTGTGAACTGGTAGGCCTAATGTGTGAAATTACTGTTTGAAAATCTAGCAAACTGCGCCGTTCAGTTCACACGTGTGTATGTAGCAGGCAGCTCCGCCCACAGAGGTTGTCGTATTGGTAACAAGACAACTCACCCCTTTTGCCACTTTTGGTGAGTTGTCCTGACAACTCACCCCTAAACGTGAAGACATCTCACCCCTGCTTTTCCAGGGGTGAGATGTCTTCACTTTCCGGGGTGAGATGTCTTCACTTTTGGCCACTTTCGGGGTGAGATGTCTTCACGTTTAGGGGTGAGTTGTCAGGACAACTCACCAAAAGTCTGACTGAATATGTAGCCTTTGAGCTATAGGGTGTACCAAAATCTCCTGGAGGGTGCGTCAACATATGTGTCACGTGGTAGCGGCCGCCATACTTGCTGGCTTGTCTGGTTTGTTTACATTGAGCGACTATCCGTGTGCTTGTATACGTTCTTTTTTTAAACTGACCTCACAATGGTGCAGACTTGCTCAGTAAATAAGTGCCACAGCAGGTCACGTTGAGGAAATGAGCCAGAAAACGGAATTAGATGTTCAGCTTTCCAGCATGGAGACAGCATCAAGGAACCCAGATTGACAAGTTTACAAAAAGACGTAGAATGGCTTGGATCGGCGCACGGGCGCAGAGACATAATGTTCAACAAAGTATCTAAGCACAGCCGTGTTTGTTCACAACATTTTCCTTGTCCTTGTAATGTATTTGGGCCCGACGTTCTTTCTGTCCACCCTGGTGTTGGTTCACTATGTTGTCGCCAAGAACGAGCTTAATATTTACAAATACATACCACCGTCACTCTATTCTGAGTGATGTGGGCTAGAATTTAATGCCCACGAGAGGGCCGTCCCAAGCTTTTCAGACACCGCCCCCTCTTGGTGACGTACACGTTCTCACACGCTATACTTTACTGAATATTTCACAAGAATATAACACAAGAGTCAAATGTATGGTCAAATGTAATGTAGTTTATTTAAATATAGAAACATTGTAAACAAAGTTCAAACAGCAGTTCAACAAAAGATCACCATGAATTCAAGGCTTGTGTGTGTGTGTGTGTGTGTGTGTGTGTGTGTGTGTGTGTGTGTGTGTGTGCGCAAACTTCTGAAGAAATGTGAACTGAACCCCTCTCAATTTGGTTACTCCAGATGGCTGTCACTTTTCTCACATGCTAATGTAACTAGCAGTAGCCAGATCATCATCGATATTGCTTTGCTATTCAGATGTAATTCAATCAGTATAGGCCTATTAGAACTGTGATTGATTGATCATGCGTCCGTTGTGCGTCTAATTAGCAACTTTGTACAGCCGTGAGACTCTGCCTTTGAAGCGCAAACATTATCCACAAACGACCCCCCCCCCCCCTCACCCCAGCTCACCCCGGAAAGTGAAGACATCTCACCGGGGTGAGATGTCTTCACTTTCCGGGGTGAGCTGTCCGTACTTTCTCGCCCAACTCGCCCCAGCGGAAAGTACAGACAACTCACCCCGACATGTAAAAAAGTGAAGACAACTCACCGGGGTGAGATGTCCGGTATTCGTCGTATTTAAAAAAAATCACACCCGTGACCCGTGTGAACTGAGTGGTGCAAGGTCTTATATAGTCTGATCAGCTATGTCAGTGACGTCACACACTAACCATAGCAACCATGCTCACCTGTGCACGTACACAGGTACACAAACATACAGACAAAGCTGGTTGTTGGAGTGGTTTGCACCACTCAAAAATATATAGAGGGGGAGGTGCGTGTGTGCGTGCAATAGTAATACGTCACACTATCAGTGTTTATATCATTGGCCCGTTTGACTGTCAAAGGGTTCAGCCTCCAGGAAGAAACCCTAAATACAAAGTTATTACACTGTGAGTACAAAACCAAAATAAAAATATAGCTGCAAGCAGCGATAAGGCGGGACTAAGAAAGAAGACAATACGCAATAAGAACAATATGCACAATAACAATCATGTGTATCCTCGTTTTGGGCATGTCATTATCCATTATTACAGTGTGTTCGCTGTTCATGTTTTCACGTACAAAGTTCTCTTCAACTGGAATTTCAGATAATGGTCCATACATTGTGTGTAGAATGTTTCACGCAAATTGCTCAAAAAACAAGGCAGAAAATCAGGTATAAGCATTCTTCAAACTGCTCAAAATGGCGGAAGATCTGAGGGCGGAGCTTACTTGTCAAAGTGACAGATGTGTTCCCCATGAGTCAAGGAACATGTGGAAACAAGTGCCATGAATTTTGGCCAAACGAGGCATGAGTTATGACTCCACAGTGTGCGTAGATTCTGTTCTTACCTACGAACAAATCACAGCTAAGAAAAGATTGAGGGATCCCAAAACCTTCTTAAAAACTTCCTAAGTGGGTCTAAGAACAAATTTCCTCTTAAGAACTTCTTAAGAACGGTTGGCGCATGAGGCCCATGTTCACAATGGGCCTCATGCGCCAATGAGTTCCTAACTTTTCCTCTTACATTTCTTCCTAAGTGAATTCCTAAGAGAAGTCCAGTCAGATTCATGAAACGTTCTTAAGTAGGCAGAATTGTTCGTAAGCATGTTCTTATGATGATGAATCCAAATCCTCGTAACTTGAAGGGGTGTGCCAGTTCATTCAAATAATCATAGGTAGACGCCCCACATATCCTAATTAGCATCCTAATTACCATAGGGAACCGCCCCACCAAGCTACCCAGCCAGCCACACACATAGGGAGTGGTTGCACCACTAAAAAGAAAAGAGTGAGACAAAAGGAATGTTATGTTGCCTATCAAGTTAGCTATCAAGTCAAATTAGCTATCAAGTCAAATTAGCTATCAAGTCAAGCAAAAAAGATAAGGTCTGGTCTGCTGTGTTTGTACGAGGAAATGAAACATAACACTGTACTATGTGGGTGTTATGTAGCTTGCAAGGTATGTGTATGTGGGTGTACCACATAAATTGATAAAGCTCTCACGCCATTTAGGGTGAGAGGTTTGCAGTAGCAGATTGACAGCCATATATGCTGTACCACCCTATGCATGCAAACTGTGAGGGAGAAGAATCTGCTACGCAAACATACAGTACAGACAAAGGGCCGATTCATACTCCTATTTTACCGCTGTTTCGGCGCTGTAGTGCCGAAATGATTTCGGCTCGTCAGAAATTTTCAGTAGCACCGAAGCGCCGACTTTAGGACGGTACCCGCCCCCCCGAACCTCAAATGACGTCACATTGTAGGCTCTACAGAGCCGAACCGACTTTTATTCGGCTCTAAAATAGGAGTATGAATCGCGCCAAAGACTCACACACAGCACAAACACAAACTCACTTGTTCTCTGGGTAGCATTGAACTCATTCAAGATTGTCAATTTACACAGCAAGTAAATAAAACTGAGAGAGATTCACACATATTACATTCATTATTTCCACACATTCACATATTCACTTGTGGGTGCAGGTGCATATGTATCAAATGTACACACATATACACTCCCGCACATAACAATATTGTTACAGACTCTTTGTTCATATTACATTTCATTATGAGGTTCTTGGAAAAGAGGCAACAACAAAAAGATAGTGTAAAATTGTCGATTATCCAATTCATTGTATAATCGACTATACATTTACTGCTCCATTTTCAAATGCATTAACACTTGAGTATACTTAATACTATTAGCTACCACTACCAGGTGTTAAAGGTGGTGAAATGATTTAAATTATTACTTAGATATTTTCCCATGCTTCTTCCCTTGCCTTATCATCTCTTTTCTCAGCCTTGTCTGTCCCTATTTTATCCCAACAAATAAAGACTGAAATATAATTAAGATTATACTTACTTTCTGAAGATAGTTTGGAACAGTCCTGCTGTTCCCGTTTCAGAATCACTGACAGAGATGAAAAGTCTGGTGCAGTCTGAGGTAGTCTGCTTGGTGGAGACTCCAGAGTCACCTTTACAGTAATAGTATACTGTAGCTCAATGGGAAGGAGGGCGTGACAAAGCTGAGTGATGCTTGGAAACAAATAGAGCCAACGTGTCATCATTACTGTATGTTGTACATACTGTATGTATGCAAAAATATGAACAAAGCTTCCCTTTCAGCAGTTTTGGACAATAATATAATTTTATGTAATGTTGATAAATGTATTTCTTTCCCTTTTTTACAGGAGGTATATTACTGAAATCACTGAAGTGCAAAAATGCTCTGTTGTTTGGTTAATCATTCTCTTGTTTGAGGATGTTGATTTGAATAGCAGTTACAGTGGTCAGAGAAAAACTAACAAACCATAAAAAACTTTACAATCAGTTACAGTAATGTACAGTGTGTGTGTGTGTGTGTGTGTGTGTGCGTGCGTGTGTGCGACCGTGCGTGCGTGCATGTACAAACTTTTAACATTGCCTCATGGAAAGTACCCGATCAGGACAGGTGCACACTCACTGTACACAAGCTGCTCAATTCAACCGCAGAGACTACTGATTATAAAAAGAGTATCTTTGAAAAACAAAGAAAAGGTTCCGCACACTGTCAGATACAACATTTTATTAAAAAATATTACAAAAAATGTAATTGGGCAATGTTTGAGCATAGTTGGGTATGTCAGTTCCCAACCTTTCCCCTTACAATTTTGACAAAAGCTGTAAGCCCCCGCATGTGTGCACACGCACACCATTTTGTGACAATAGCATCGTGGCGCATTGTGAGCTTAATAAACCTACTAGTTTCACTATTTTTTAAACATAAAAAAAGATTGTATGATAAGTTTGTGATAGATGCAGACAGTGGATTAAAGAAAGTTGTAATTTTGTGAAACCTGTTTTTGGACAACATCCTTACAGACATGGTCTGTGTGAGCTTTGGCACACCTCCAAGTGTGTCTTGGGCCACTGCAATGTGTTAAAGTTAAACAACAGGGATAGTTTATACATTTTTATTATACATACATTCGTTTATAGATGTGTATGACGGTGTTGCATTGAGGACAGGCATGTTCCACATCCTTGCAAGCGTCAACACAGAATGGGATCAAACAGCAAGGCCAGCATCTAAAATAAACAAAAAGAACATTGTTTGCTTTGGTTTAAGAAAGGCAGAAGACAAGATTAGATAGCAAAAAAGGTAATAGACTAAGCAATATACTGTATATGTGTGTGAGCGTGCGTGCGTGCATTTTTTGATTGATTGATTGAAATATTTATTAACAGTTTGCAGAATTACAGTACAATTCAAGCACAACTCAATACATGCGTACGTGCGTGCATGTACTGTATGTGCCTCTGTACGGGGGCATGTGTCTTTGTGTGAGAGTTATTTTTGAGGGGACTACTACACTCACAGAAGGATTCCAACTACGCCACAGATCAGCCAGGTGAGCAGGCCACTTTTATGGGAGGTCCTGGTGACGACACTGGCCTGACAGTGGGGACACTTCACCTGTCCGGGAACATCATTCAGGTGTGGCTGTATCACCACAACCTGTGTAACTACAGAGACTGCTGCTGTAGGAACAAGGACACACTAGTTACTACTACCGTCAGTGGTGGACAGTAACAAAGTACATTTAGTTTGTACTGTTTTTAAATAACATTCTTAGTATCTGTGTTTTACTTTTGTATTTTTGGATACGTAAAGACTTTCACTCCACAACATTTCAAAGACAAATTCTTTTAATTCCACTACATTTCTAGGGAGTGTAAAAGTAGGCATTATGAATTTACCACTTATAAGCCCTATTTCTAATATAGTGAAAGCACTCAATACATCGCGATGTGACGCGTTGTGAGCTAGTAGATTGGCTCTTTTATTGATATTTCTTTTATATTTGGGAGATGTCAAGAATTTCATACAGCAAATTAATTATAGTAAAAAGAAAATGTACTTTGTAAATTGTACTTGTGAATACTATCATTTTTAAAAGCAGGTAGCCATGTATTGTACTTTTCAATACGCAAGTAGGTTTTAAAGCAAGTACTTCAGTATTTTAACTCATAACTAATTTGACAGAGCAACTTTCACATGTTGAGTAATATTTGACCGGGAGTATCTATACTTTGGCTCAAGTAGCCTACTGGGTTTCAGTACTACTGTCCACCACTGTCTACCATACATCGCTTAAAATCAATGCACCAGCTGGATTCATTAGGACATAACGTTATGTGACTCATTATTTTTTACACATCTCTACTTTGGCTGATGACACTCTCCAATGGTGTGAAATCCAGAATTACAGATGTGACATTCCTATATCTCAATGTAAACAGTGGAGTGGGTGGTGGGTGTGTTGAGGTGGCCTATATCTCAATGTAAACAGTGGAGTGGGTGATGGGGGTGTTGAGGGGGCCTATATCTCAATGTAAACAGTGGAGTGGGTGGTGGGGGTGTTGCGGGGGCCTATGTCTCAATGTAAACAGTGGAGTGGGTGGTGGGGGTGTTGAGGGGGCCTATGTCTCAATGCAAACAGTGGAGTGGGTGGTGGGGGTGTTGAGGGGGCCTATGTCTCAATGTAAACAGTGGAGTGGGTGGTGGGGGTGTTGAGGGGGCCTATGTCTCAATGTAAACAGTGGAGTGGGTGATGGGGGTGTTGAGGGGGCCTATGTCTCAATGTAAACAGTGGAGTGGGTGATGGGGGTGTTGAGGGGGGCTATGTCTCAATGTAAACAGTGGAGTGGGTGGTGGGGGTGTTGAGGGGGCCTATGTCTCAATGTAAACAGTGGAGTGGGTGGTGGGGGTGTTGAGGGGGCCTATGTCTCAATGTAAACAGTGGAGTGGGTGGTGGGGGTGTTGAGGGGGCCTATGTCTCAATGTAAACAGTGGAGTGGGTGGTGGGGGTGTTGAGGGGGCCTATGTCTCAATGTAAACAGTGGAGTGGGTGGTGGGGTGTTGAGGGGGCCTATGTCTCAATGTAAACAGTGGAGTGGGTGGTGGGGGTGTTGAGGGGGCCTATGTCTCAATGTAAACAGTGGAGTGGGTGGTGGGGGTGTTGAGGGGGCCTATGTCTCAATGTAAACAGTGGAGTGGGTGGTGGGGGTGTTGAGGGGGCCTATGTCTAATGCCGCAGCGGTTGCGTAAAGACCTGCCCTGCAGCACTGTCTAATGGAATTTATTTGTGCGTGTATTTTTTGTTGAATTACTGATGACAAAGTAGTAAAAGTCAACAGTATGTATCCATAAAATAAGCAAGCAGCACGCTAGCAGACAATACACTAGTTCTTTCTTTCAATCATTTTATTATTATTATTTTCACAGTTATATTACCAGATCATCTTCTTCTTAAATGCACTATATGCTCGTCACATGAAACTCTATGCCGTCATATGCATACATCTGTCGCACAAATTATCAAAACATTAGAAAGTAGCCGGCGTATCTGTGTATGAGATTGTGAAAATATAATAATAATAATAATAAAAATAATAAAATGATTGAAAGACAGAACTAGTGTATTGTCTGCTAGCGTGCTGCTTGCTTAATTTATGGATATACATAGGCCTACTGTTGACTTTTACTACTTTTTCATCAGTTATTCAACAAAAATCACACCCGTGTGAACTGAGTGGTGTAAGGTTTTATATAGCATGATCAGCTGTGGTCTGACGTAATGTCTGACGTAATGAAATCACACCCGGATGTGATTTCACAACTGGCTGTTTTTGTGCAGAAAAAATGACCATGGTTGCTACGGTCATCCAGTTCACCCGGGTGTGATTTAATTACGTCAGAAATTATTTTGAACATAGCAACCATGCTCATTTTTTTCTGCACACAAAAGCCAGTTGTAGGAGTGGTTTACACCACTCAACACAAAAGCCAGTTGTAGGAGTGGTTTACACCACTCAAAAATACTTAGAACACGCACAAATAAATTGCATTAAACAGTGCTGCAGGGCGGGTCTTTGATCAATTGAAATATAGGCGTTGAGGGGTAGGGTTTATAATGCTCACCAGGATGTACAGGATATTGTGATGCCCCATATGGTCCAGGCTGTGGACCTGAGGAGACAATTTAACCAAGACAGACATTTATTATTATTATTATTATTATTATGATGATTATTATTATTAATAATAATTATAATAATTATTATTATAATAATAATTAATTATAGAATGACATGAAGAATTGTACAGTATGTGATGTGGGACATTGATAGTTCAATAGGTTACAGTATCTTTTTAATAAATAGGTTTTAATGCAGGGTGTGTCTCAGGGTGTGTCTCAATGTAAACAGTGAAGTGGGTGGTGGGGGTGTTGAGGGGGCCTATGTGTCAATGTAAACAGTGGAGTGGGTGCTGGGGGTGTTGAGGGGGCCTATGTCTCAATGTAAACAGTGGAGTGGGTGGTGGGGGTGTTGAGGGGGCCTATGTCTCAATGTAAACAGTGGAGTGGTTGGTGGGGGTGTTGATGGGGCCTATGTCTCAATGTAAACAGTGGAGTGGGTGGTGGGGGTGTTGAGGGGGCCTATGTCTCAATGTAAACAGTGGAGTGGGTGGTGGGGGTGTTGATGGGGCCTATGTCTCAATGTAAACAGTGGAGTGGGTGGTGGGGGTGTTGAGGGGGCCTATGTCTCAATGTAAACAGTGGAGTGGGTGGTGGGGGTGTTGAGGGGGCCTATGTCTCAATGTAAACAGTGGAGTGGGTGATGGGGTGTTGAGGGGGCCTATGTCTCAATGTAAACAGTGGAGTGGGTGGTGGGGGTGTTGAGGGGGCCTATGTCTCAATGTAAACAGTGGAGTGGGTGGTGGGGGTGTTGAGGGGGCCTATGTCTCAATGTAAACAGTGGAGTGGGTGGTGGGGGTGTTGAGGGGGCCTATGTCTCAATGTAAACAGTGGAGTGGGTGGTGGGGGTGTTGATGGGGCCTATGTCTCAATGTAAACAGTGGAGTGGGTGGTGGGGGTGTTGATGGGGCCTATGTCTCAATGTAAACAGTGGAGTGGGTGATGGGGTGTTGAGGGGGCCTATGTCTCAATGTAAACAGTGGAGTGGGTGGTGGGGGTGTTGAGGGGGCCTATATCTCAATGCCGCAGCGGTTGCGCAAAGACCTGCCCTGCACTGTCTAATGGAATTTATTAATTTATGGATATACATAGGCCTACTGTTGACTTTTACTACTTTTTCATCAGTAATTCAACAAAAAGTACTTACACGCACAAATAAATTGCATTAAACAGTGCTGCAGGGCGGGTCTTTGATCAATTGAAATATAGGCGTTGAGGGGTAGGGTTTATAATGCTCACCAGGATGTACAGGATATTGTGTTGCCCCATATTGTCCAGGCTGTGGACCTGAGGAGACAATTTAACCAAGAAAGACATTATTATTACTTGCGCAAGCAGAGCGTGCAAGTACTAGTTTCGCCCGACGATGCGTATGCACCGTCCCAGCAAATGACGTAATGACTACTTGTGCCTGATACGGCACAAGAAGGCAGTGGTGCCAGACTACATACATAGGAGCATTACCTCTAATCCTCCCGACACTAAAACATATCGTCATTACGTCACCATCGAAAACCAATTACACTCTGGCATTGGGACCTTTAATCCACATCTTTATTACGTCATCATTGAGAGCTAGTCATCATTGAGAGCTAGCATATGACGCCAGTTATACCCTGACGTCATATGATGATGATGACGGTGGGACGGTGCATACGCATCAAAAGTAACCACAGTATACCACTATTCAACTTACAAATTACATATACATAGAGGCATTTCCTGTAATCCACCCGACATTGATCGAGATATACGTCACCATCGAAGGCATTGGGTCCTTTAATCCACATCTTTATTACGTCATCATTGAGAGCTAGTCATCATTGAGAGCTAGCTATACCAGTTATACCCTGACGTCATATGCTGGGACGGTGCATACACATCAAAAGTAACCACAGTATACCGCTAATCAATTTACAAATTACATATACATATACATAGAGGCATTTCCTTTAATCCACCCGACACTGATCGAGATATACGTCACCATCGAAGGCATTGGGTCCTTTAATCCACATCTTTATTACGATATATACTTCATAATACTACTTTTTTACGTGCAAAAAGTAGGTACGTAGCAAATAGCTAAACCTAATAATTCAATATTTCAATCGTTCTTTCAAAGAGAAGCTGAGATTTGACAGTTTGTAGTCGACCGCTACAAACTGTCGACAGTACTTGTCGACAGTACTTGTGTGAGCCGGTGGAATTTTAGATGTGTTTGGTTTATTGTGATATTTGTGCTTTTGCTGTGTTATACTTTTGCATGTTTGTTTGAAATGTTTTCTTTAAGTTGCCGTAGAGTGAGATTATTGTCGAGTGATTTTACATTATTGTTTTGCTTATTTATTTCTGTTTGAACTGCATGATTTTGTATAACTTTATTTTTCCACTGACTGGCTACCATAACTCACTAAGGACCTGCAGCTGAGTGAGTGACTTGCACCTGGGCATGGGCGTGGCCAGCAATCAGGAGCCCTATATATTGGGGCTGGCAAAGGGAACAGCAGAGAGTGTTTTGGGAGAAGGTTTAAGGAAGGCTGTGTTGGAGAAGGAGGAAAAAGGGCAGCTCCCACAGGCTGGGCCCAGGACGGGGGCCGGGACACCCCAGCCGGGGGTCAGTGGTAGCCATGATTGCCGACCGTAGAGGGGCTATAAGTGCCATGAGAGCCATGCCTTCGACAACTGTAAGAGCCACGACCACGGCCCCGGCTGGTGTGTGCCCGGCCTGGCCTTGCCTGTGGGGACGAGGCTGCCCAGAGACCAGTCGAGAGAGAGACGGCAGTTGACTGTGCAATGGGAGGCGAACGGGTGATGGACGGAACAGAGACGGAGCATAGAGACGGCAGAACCCAATACCAGACCCCCGACCACAGCAGTGCCCAGACATCTGTCTGGGCTTGTTGTAAGTAACGTTCTCTGGTATTTGGCAACGTACTCCACCTGTAACTATCATTGAACTCAAGTTACTGTGAACAGATGTACTGGCGGCTTTTCCTTGTATATTCACAGTGAACCAAGAAGAAAGCTGTCCCTGGAGATCCCCTCATGGACTGAATTCCCCCCTGTTGGCCCAATTTGCACACCTTTTGATAAGGACATTTTAAGAGTTATTGTTTATTTTAGTGTAATAAAAGTATTTGTTTGTTCATTCAAATCGGCCTCTGTTTTAAGTTTGCCTTTTATATTTGAAGTTGTCCACGAACCTGTGTTTCCTTGTTTTTATATTTGTAGTATTTAATAGAGGACCAGACCTCTCAAAAAGGTGGCGTGGTCGGCTGATGTAATTTTTAAGCTAAGCACCTCTGCACTTTATTACAATTATCACTTGTATTTTATTGGTACATTTATAAGTATATTTTTTAGTGCTTTGGTGTTTTTAGCTGGTGCCACACTTGCACGCTCTGCTTGCGCACTAAGTAGGCAATCGACAGAGTGCAGTTCTAGTTATTATTATTAATAATTAATTATAGAATGACATGAAGAATTGTATGGGACATTGATAGTTCAATAGGTTACAGTATCTTTTGAATAAGTAGGTTTTAATGCAGGGTGTGTTTTGTTTTTAACATGAACCTACGCTTCCACACAAACATTACAGAAATAGAGATACTGCATTGGTCTTGTGCGCCTTCACACAGTTTACTCAGTATTTAGTGATGACTGAGAAAAAATGCTGCCATTTGTCCCAAAGTGACTGCAAAAACATTGCTGCTATTTGTTTCAAAAAAGCTTTATACCATGTTAGAACATGCATATAACGATTCAATGTGACATAGCTCTGTTTACAAAATGCTGTACCCCCTCCAACTGCATATACTTTCCCCATTTTCAACTGTTTTTATTATATTGCGACACTTGCTTTGGCAATGTAAACGTATGTTTTCTCATGCCAATAAAGCTCAATTGAATTGAATTGAGTCCCAGTGGACGTTTGTGCCTAATGTCATGAAATTATCTTCACGTCATTGGGACGGACAGATGGACAACCGTAATAGGATAAAAGAGATAAGGCAAAGGAAAAGAAAAGAAAAAAAGAAGCCGACCGCAGGCACATATGACAATGTGCGTGCGGGTTCGAGTCCTGATCCCCATGGCCTCTGCTGCGTGTCACTCTCCACTCCCCATCTATCTCCCCATTTCCTGTCAGCCGATAAGGCGGGACCAAGAAAGAAGACGATACGCAATAAGAACAATATGCACAAATAAGACTCATATGTTGAATTGTCGGTACCCAGATTTGAACACACGACCTTGCAGTCCAAGGACAAGAGCTCTACTGACTGAGCTACACAGACAGGCACGGATTGGACGGTCTGGCAATTCTGGCATTTGCCAGAAGGGCCAGGCAGGGTGGGGCCGGCTGAGCGCCCCAAAAATAAATAAATAAATAAAATCCCCTAAAAAAAACACAGGCTGCACCCAGCCTGGCCACCGGCTCTATTAGAGGGGCCGGCCCGGTCCATAGGGGGGTTAAGGTAATTGTGGAGGGGAGGCAGAGAGTGTCAAAACTCCAGGCAGAAAATCAGGTATAAGCATTTTTTAAACTGCTCAAAATGGCGGAAAATCTGAGGGCGGAGCTTACTTGTCAAAGTGGCAGATGTGTTCCCCATGAGTCAAGGAACATGTGGAAACCAGTGGCATGAATTTTGGCCAAACAAAGCATGAGTTATGACTGTTCAAAGGTTTAAAAAAATGCTATAGCGCCGCCCTTTGGCCAATTGGAGTAAGACTGCTTTCAGTGCTATTTGGCATGACCCTCTACTATACTGTAAAGTGACATAAGCATATGACACTGCATGTATGTATTAGGGGCAGAAGAAGAATTTTCACAAACCAGCAATTTATTGGCTCATAAAAACTTTTCACTTAAAAAGTCAGAACACGAAAGTCTTACGGCATGAGGAGACACATATGTGTGTCAAAGTGTCATTGCCAACGGTCAAACGGTTCATGAGCTATACACGTTCAAAGTTTGCATTTTCAATTGAGTGCTATAGCGCCACCCTTTGACTCATGGGCTTCGCATAGTCACCGTTTGGCATGGCCCGGGCCTCTACCAGATTCCTGCGTTTCACTGCACGGTTCAGCCAGAACTGCTATTTTTGGAGGAAGAAGTAGAAGGAGTAGAAGAAGAAGAAAAAAACCACAAAAACAATAAGTGATCAAAGTCACTTTGTGACTTCTTGGTCCCTTAAAAACACAAAAACAATAAGTGACCAAAGTCACTTTGTGACTTCTTCTTGGTCCCTTAAAAAAGGCACTCATGCAAGTCTCTGGTCAGTCACCTGCTGGGTACATAGGCGGGGGAGGATAGACAGCGTCATTGAGGTTCAGAGGGGGTCCAGGGTAGGGAGGTGCCGCGATATCTCCCTTTTCCATTCTGCAGGTCAGTCTGAGGACGGAGGACAGAGAGAGTAAAGACTATTGAATTGAGAGACGAGGTCCTATTAAAGGTCCTATTAATAATGACTATTCATTATAGGTAAAGCCATGTGAGACTTACTCACAAGTCACAACAAGCCATGATAAGACCAACATGTGGAAATCTTGCTTTGACTTCATGGGTTGGTTAAAACAGATCACAATAAATGAATAACAACAGTAAAACACAACATGCACACTACAAACAACAACTAGAAATGCATTCTGTTGAGCTGCCAATTTGGGCCTTGCACACAAGTAGACCATGTATGGCCTACTTGTGCACAATGTAACGGTTTCCGCTTAGGCTGGTTAACGGTTTTAGGGGTGCCAGGTAGATCTGGTCTACCAGAGAAATATTATTTCTCCTTTTGTTTGAGTTCTTCCTCATCTGGGTTTAACCACACGTGTAACCGACACAAAGGACTTGCACATTAAAATGCAAACCCTTACACCAAGAAATAAACAACACAAACACTTTGTCAACTCAGGTTCAAGTTCTTATATTGAAGTATCAACCATAAAGCAATTCACCACAGTTCATGAACAAACCAACAGTTAAATAAACAAAAGAAACAAAAGATGCATGTCAGGAACTGGGGTTACACACGTAACCTTCCACCGTCAATTCACAGTCAACACGTTTACCTTCCCAAGTTCATAGATAATAAGAATAAGAATAAGAAAATAAATGTAGAACAGTGTACCACGGGTCCGTGCCCGGCGAGTATTCAAGGGTTCAGATCGGCGCGACGCAATGTGAATGTCAATGTGTGAGTCCGTCTGTCCGAGCAGATCGGCTCTTTTCAAACAACAAATAATAAACAAAATAAGCGCTTGCAATAATAAAGGGGGGAAATACCACTGCTCCGGGTGTGACAAGTGACAGGGACAGAGACAGATCAAGATGCGGGGATCGTTGTAGGTTGTAGTTTATTGTCGTCCGTTGAAGGGTTGTTTGTAGCTCTGCAGGTTTTATAAACGCCCGAGGCTCGCCACTTTATACGGACCAAAACGACACGGAACACACTCGAATCGAGGGGCTAACTTCCTCGTTCAGTCCTCTCTCTCACAATTTCAATTCAAACGGCTCTCACACCGTCTCTCTGTCTGGCTCCAAACTCGCACTCGCTCACGCACCCGCGCACTCAACAGGGTATTTCAAAAGGCGGTTCCCAGGGGTGGGTGACAGGTGTCACAGTAGACGGCTCGGGGACCATTTCGGGCCGTCACAACAAGCAGAGTGCGCTATGAAGTGCGCTCACCATTGGCATCACCGCTTTAAAAAAAAGAAAGATATATTATGAATATGATATATTGTAATGACGACATAATGACGTTGCCAGAGATGCTGGTCCCTGATTGGGCTACGGTCTTAAACAAGAGAGGACACCGACATACCCCGACAGACATACATACATACATGTACCCAGCCGATCGCAGTACTTGTGCGCTCTGCTTGCGCAAGTAATAACGGGCAGTGTTTTTTATGTTTAGTATTTAGCAAACTTATTGCATTTGGTTTGAAAACCTTTTTGTAAATGTTCTTCTTGGTTGCTGCAGTGGCCTTATAGCATCTTGCCTGGGGCAGTTTTATGAATTCTTTAAAGAGAAAATTAACAGGATCAGACGCAATCTGTTCAGTTATTTTGGTTACCTGGATTTTATATATGCATTCCAGTTGTTCCTGCTCTTTCCAAATGCTTTTAATGGCCATCTATCTATAAATGCAATACCTGTATGTCTGTACGCGTGTACAACTGTAATGCACATAACTCGAGAACCCTTCGCCCCACCGACTTCAAATTCGACACACGCGTTCCACACCCCCCAGCAGGGCCGGCGGTAGCCTGGCCCACCAGGGTGGGCAGGACGAATATATGGGGGGGCATCCCTGCACGCACCGCATAGTGTAATAATCCCCCAAAATGCATAGAAAACTATGCTATCATCTCAGATTATCTATCTATCTACTCCTTCTTTGACCAACAGTAACCCAATTTCCATCCGCAGCAGGTGCTCAAGTGAAGAAGAAAAAAGGGCACCTTGTGCGGTGCGTGGAACCACCGGTTGCCTTAAAGATGGAGTGCCGTGAATTTTTTCCACACTTAAACATGATCATCAGGTGTTATTGTTATATAAGGAGGTATAATTTTTTTTTAAGTGTACAGTATTTCTTAAAATGATGGTTTTATGTGGACACACCCACCAGTTCATTAGGTATGCGTGAGTTTAACCTTAGCACCACCCACCTAATCCAGTCCCTCCGCCTCCTCCTTTAAGACCACTCACTTGTCCTAGTCCCTCCCCCTCCTTATAAAAGGACAGCCCATGGCTCTGCCCTTTTTGTTTACAAAATGACAAATTGGTGTCTGTAATGTAACAAAAATGTTAGAAGTTAACACTTCCCATATTTCTGAGATGTCGGATAAGCACCATTATGCACTTATACTGCCACCATTTTATTCATGTATAGGCCTATAATCGACGCATCCATACCATATCAGACCTGTTTTTTCTGATTTTCTTTTAATAATTTATTTATTTCCTCCAATTATATTAACCCTATTGTCACAATCAGCTCATCTCATCATCCAATTAAATCATAGTTTAACAGCAGAAACAATTAGATTGATAGATCATAGCATGAATAATTTGCCAATATACTAGTGTAGGCTATTGATTTCCTCCAGCTACTGTAAGCACCCTGACATTGAAACTGTTCTTTATTGACACAAAACACACAGCTCTGCCCTTGGCACATGCTCTGGACAGAAGACTCTATTGCTCTGATCAAACTCAATTTACAATATGAATATACCGTTCCTTCTAACTGCATTGAGTTTCAGCAAAAGCAAAACCTGGCGTTGCCAGGTTTAAAGAAACAAGCGGCCAGGTCCACGAAAACAAGTCACAGAAATTGCCTTGAATATATATGAAAACGTTTCAACAACACCAATCCTTTTAACAACATATTCATCTGAGGGCCCTTCACATGAACCATTGGTCAAGTCTACCACATCTCCCCTGCAAGTTACTTATATGAAAACAAGCCCAAGTCGCTTGTAACAGCGATGGCAACATGCCTTCCAGCGCGACACAAGCACAACAGATATACTTCTAATCCTTGACTTTACAGTTTACAGCCTTGTATAAGTATTAGGACCTACATATTGACTACAACAGCCAACAAGAATGCACACTGTGACACTACACTCTGTATCAAAGCCCTGCCACTGTGGTTATAAAAGAAACAATGGACAACCTGAACTCCTGTCTCCTTGAGAGCAGCAAGAGCAGCAGAGCAGGGATAAGGCTGGTTTGTGGTTTCCTTGATTAATCCTGAGGACCCGACGTGAACATCTACTTGCTTCCTAGTTCCAATCTAACGAAAAACCATCTAATGGACGTCTGCTGACTCTGCTCTGCTGTGAACTGGTAGGCCTAATGTGTGAAATTACTGTTTGAAAATCTAGCAAACTGCGCCGTTCAGTTCACACGTGTGTATGTAGCAGGCAGCTCCGCCCACAGAGGTTGTCGTATTTAAAAAAAATCACACCCGTGTGAACTGAGTGGTGCAAGGTCTTATATAGTCTGATCAGCTATGTCAGTGACGTCACACACTAACCATAGCAACCATGCTCACCTGTGCACGTACACAGGTGCACGGACACGTACACAGGTACACAAACATACAGACAAAGCTGGTTGTTGGAGTGGTTTGCACCACTCAAAAATATATAGAGGGGGAGGTGCGTGTGTGCGTGCAATAGTAATACGTCACACTATCAGTGTTTATATCATTGGCCCGTTTGACTGTCGGGTTCAGCCTCCAGGAAGAAACCCTAAATACAAAGTTATTACACTGTGAGTACAAAACCAAAATAAAAATATAGCTGCAAGCAGCGATAAGGCGGGACTAAGAAAGAAGACAATACGCAATAAGAACAATATGCACAATAACAATCATGTGTATCCTCGTTTTGGGCATGTCATCCATTATTACAGTGTGTTCGCTGTTCATGTTTTCACGTACAAAGTTCTCTTCAACTGGAATTTCAGATAATGGTCCATACATTGTGTGTAGAATGTTTCACGCAAATTGCTCAAAAAAACAGGCAGAAAATCAGGTATAAGCATTCTTCAAACTGCTCAAAATGGCGGAAGATCTGAGGGCGGAGCTTACTTGTCAAAGTGACAGATGTGTTCCCCATGAGTCAAGGAACATGTGGAAACAAGTGCCATGAATTTTGGCCAAACGAGGCATGAGTTATGACTGTTCAAAGGTTTCATTTTCAAAAAATTGCTATAGCTCCCCCCTTTGGCCAATTGGAGTAAGACTGCTTCCAGTGCTATTTGGCATGACCCTCTACTATACTGTAAAGTGACATACGCATATGACACTGCATGTATGTATTAGAGGCAGAAGAAGATTTTTCACAAACCAGCAATTTTCATTGGCTCATAAAAACTTTTTCACTTAAACAAAATGTACTACGATTTGTGGTCCGTATAGGTCCAAAGTTCACGTGTAGACGTTTTTGTGCATTTTGATCAAAGATCCTGGGAGGAGATACATTTTAACTGTATTTCATATAATTAAAAATGGCGGGTGATCTAAAGGTCAGAGGTCAAAAGTCAGAACACGAAAGTTGTTCGGCATGAGGAGACACATATGTGTATCAAAGTGTCATTGCCAACGGTCAAACGGTTCATGAGGTATGCATGTTCAAAGTTAGCATTTTCAATTGAGTGCTATAGCGCCACCATTTGGCCAATCGTCATGGGCTTCGCTTAGTCACCGTTTGGCATGGCCCTCTACCAGATTACCGCGTTTCGCGAAAACCGACTGCACCGTTCAGTCAGAACTGCAATTTTTGGCGGAAGGAGGAGAATAAGAAGAAGAAGAAAAAGAAGAAGAAGAAGAAGAAGAAGGAGAAGAAAAATAAACACAAAAACAATAAGTGACCAAAGTCACTTCGTGACTTCTTGGTCCCTTAATTAACAAAAAACGAACATTCAAAAGGGCAGGTGCTCTAGCACCACCTAGTGTCTATGTGCACGCCACTTCCTGTTGGTTAACAGCACTTATGGCAAACAGTGTTCAGATCTTAGAGAGATGGCACCCACCCTGGGCAAGACCTACGCTGAAAAGACTATCAGCGGAAGTGGCGGAAGTGTTGCGTGTAAGATAACTACGTCACGCGGTGCGGCTGTGTTTACTAGTCCCCATTGATCATTTCAGCGGGAATACATTTTCGGGAACACAACGCTGCGATTGGTCAAAAAACGTTAACTTCCGGGGGGGGGGGGGGGGGGGGGGGGGGGGCGGGGGTTACACGGCGGAAGTCCCGCATTTCGATAGCTTCTCTGCCTTAGGTTGTGACCAGGCTCTTCTTTTTCGCAGTTAAGTGAGCCTGGGACCGAGGCTAGATGGCACCGGACTTCTCCTCTCATCCACTTGCATTCAGTTGCTCAAAAGCGCATGAGGCGATTTCACTCCTCCTTCCGGCTAGGAACAGAGTGCATTCTGTGAAGAATTGGGCCAAATCGTGAACGCGCTGGTCCGTTGACTATCATTGCACGCGTTCACGTATGAAAGAGCGTTCACGTGTCATCATGAACGTGCGCAATGATAGTCAACGGACCAGAATTGGCCCAGCGCTGCAATACAACATTCGGCCACTATGTCCATTTCTCCTCCGGGTTTCCTCCGGGTGCCGTCTCTATTCATATATACTCTAAGGTTCAGATGGGTTCAATTTCTCTAAGAATGCTGCCCACCCAATCAGAACTGATAAATGGTACTGATGTTTTGTGGTATGTTTTATATTGGCTACAAATAAATATTCTCCATAACTTTTGATTGGGTGGGCAGGACACACCGTCACGCACATTTAGGTGGGGTCTGCACACCCCTGTCCCCTTAGAACCAGCCCTGGTGGAGGTGGAGAGTCTGGGAGGCCCCTGCTACTGAAATAAACACACTATGGCAATGATTACCGGAATATTGAACCACTCAGCTGGTTCCTTTCCAGGCGAAGGAGCAGCGGTTCTACTCTGAGTCTCTCTCGTGTGACTGAACTTCTCATTATGGTGCGTTTGTTTGGGTTGGGTTGTAAACTCTAAACCAGTGGTTCTCAAACATTTTCATGTCAAGGACCCCCAAATTGACATGCATTCTGCAGACCCCCATATGAAAATATTTTCTGCTAGGGAAATGTTTTGAAGATTTATCAAAATGTTTCGAAAATAGCCGATCTACAAGCTCAAAATGGGCAGTAATGGGACGCGTTTGTGAGCTTGTAGATTGACTATTTTCAAAGTATAAAATGGGATTAAAGTGGTAAAATGTTCCATATTTTGCTGTGGACTGCCTGGAACTTCCTCAAAGACCCCTTGAGGTCCTCAGACCAAACTTTGAGCATCATGCAGATGGCGCTGTTTTTCCTTTATGTTTTCAGATTGCACTTAAGAACGAAAAAGGCACCCTAAGAGTGCTCCACAGTGTGCGTAGATTCTGTTCTTACCTACGAACAAATCACAGCTAAGAAAAGATTGAGGGATCCCAAAACCTTCTTAAAAACTTCCTAAGTGGGTCTAAGAACAAATTTCCTCTTAAGAACTTCTTAAGAACGGTTGGCGCATGAGGCCCATGTTCACAATGGGCCTCATGCGCCAATGAGTTCCTAACTTTTCCTCTTACATTTCTTCCTAAGTGAATTCCTAAGAGAAGTCCAGTCAGATTAATGAAACGTTCTTAAGTAGGCAGAATTGTTCGTAAGCATGTTCTTATGATGATGAATCCAAATCCTCGTAACTTGAAGGGGTGTGCCAGTTCATTCAAATTATCATAGGTAGACGCCCCACATATCCTAATTAGCATCCTAATTACCATAGGGAACCGCCCCACCAATCCCATATAAGGCATTGGGAATTCACTTTCCTACCTGTGTTCACCCAGGTGGGTGTAGTTTTGCATGACTCCATGGCCTTGCCTACAGTCACACCTGTGTGTGATTGCAGCTCACAGGACCTCACACATAGAAATAAAGTTGAGTGAAGTCAAGAATACCTAAACTAAAGTCTAAATATGGTGGAACACCAGACTCCAAACATTAAAAATCAATAATACTGTGGAGGTACTGAAGTGAACAGAAATTTTCACATTTTCAATATTTCAATATTTTCAATATTCATGAATGTATTTTATTATTTATCTCACAATAGTCAACTGGGGGGGGGGGGGGGGGGGGGGTTATGTGGTGGGTATGGTGCGTTTGTTTGGGTTGGGTTGTGAACTCTAAACCAGTGGTTCTCAAACATTTTCATGTCAAGGACCCCCAAATTGACATGCATTCTGCAGACCCCCATATGAAAATATCTTCTGCTAGGGTAATGTTTTGAAGATTTATCAAAATGTTTTGAAAATAGCCGATCTACAAGCTCAAAATGGGCAGTAATGGGACGCGTTTGTGAGCTTGTATATTGGCTATTTTCAAAGTATAAAATGGGATTAAAGTGGTAAAATATTCCATATTTTGCTGTGGACTGCCTGGAACTTCCTCAAGGACCCCTTGAGGTCCTCAGACCAAACTTTGAGCATCATGCAGATGGCGCTGTTTTCCCTTTATGTTTTCAGATTGCACTTAAGAACGAAAAAGGCACCCTAAGAGTGCTCCACAGTGTGCGTAGATTCTGTTCTTACCTACGAACAAATCACAGCTAAGAAAAGATTGAGGGATCCCAAAACCTTCTTAAAAACTTCCTAAGTGGGTCTAAGAACAAATTTCCTCTTAAGAACTTCTTAAGAACCGTTGGCGCATGAGGCCCAATGCTACTATTGAGCATTGTTTAGTTGTAACCGAGTTTTGGGGAATGTGTTTCCCAGCAAGCAGGTTTGGTGACATAGCACTCTTTGACCGTCTCAGCATATCACTAAATCGTTCCTGGAACTTAAGCGGTCATAGGGAGGGGTGGGGGATTCCAATGTGCACACTGTTGAGTTACAGTAGCTTGAGGTTGTGGTGGATGATTAATAAACCACTTATCACACACACTCCTGCGGCCAGCCTAATATTACCTAATATAATCTATAACGTCATCAAACACATTGGGTTTGATGATGAGGTTATAGATTAGGCAAAGGTGAGAGAAATGTGCTGTTATGTTGCCTGAGTTGTGTATGTTCAAATCAAGATAATCAAGTCAAGCTAAAAAATCGTGAAGTGAGTGGTGAAACTCCGTGTGGGGTCCCCGGGGGGTCCCCGGAAGTTCCAGACCCACAGGATCACAACGCGCCCAGGGGGCCGGGCCGATTCCGGCGAGCCGCCCCGCGTCCGAAACGGTTGAGAAATGACAGAGTTACCGTGTGGGGCTCCCTCTACTGTACTGTACTGTACTGTCACTGTACTGTACTGGCACACCCAAAATCATCATATATACAGTTAATATGTGCGTGTGTGTTTGTGTGTGTGTGTTAGGTTGCGCATAGGTGGTGAAAAACAACCATGCTATTTTCGTGCTCATACCCACCCAGCCAGCTACCCACCCAGCCAGCTACCCAGCCAGCCACACACAAAAAAAGAGTGAGACAAAAGGAATGTTATGTTGCCTATCAAGTTAGCTATCAAGTCAAATTAGAAAAGGTAAGGTCTGGTCTGCTGTGTTTGTACGAGGAAATGAAACATAACACTGTACTATGTGGGTGTTATGTAGCTTGCAAGGTATGTGTATGTGGGTGTACCACATAAATTGATAAAGCTCTCATGCCATTTAGGGTGAGAGGTTTGCAGTAGCAGATTGACAGCCATATATGCTGTACCACCCTATGCATGCAAACTGTGAGGGAGAAGAATCTGCTACGCAAACATACAGTACAGACAAAGACTCACACACAGCACAAACACAAACTCACTTGTTCTCTGGGTAGCATTGAACTCATTCAAGATTGTCAATTTACACAGCAAGTAAATAAAACTGAGAGAGATTCACACATATTACATTCATTATTTCCATGGGTGCAGGTGCATATGTATCAAATGTACACACATATACACTCCCGCACATAACAATATTGTTACAGGCTCTTTGTTCATATTACATTTCATTATGAGGTTCTTGGAAAAGAGGCAACAACAAAAAGATAGTGTAAAATTGTCGATTATCCAATTCATTGGATAATCGACTATACATTTACTGCTCCATTTTCAAATGCATTAACACTTGAGTATACTTAATACTATTAGCTACCACTACCAGGTGTTAAAGGTGGTGAAATGATTTAAATTATTACTTAGATATTTTCCCATGCTTCTTCCCTTGCCTTATCATCTCTTTTCTCAGCCTTGTCTGTCCCTATTTTATCCCAACAAATAAAGACTGAAATATAATTAAGATTATACTTACTTTCTGAAGATAGTTTGGAACAGTCCTGCTGTTCCCGTTTCAGAATCACTGACAGAGATGAAAAGTCTGGTGCAGTCTGAGGTAGTCTGCTTGGTGGAGACTCCAGAGTCACCTTTACAGTAATAGTATACTGTAGCTCAATGGGAAGGAGGGCGTGACAAAGCTGAGTGATGCTTGGAAACAAATAGAGCCAACGTGTCATCATTACTGTATGTTGTACATACTGTATGTATGCAAAAATATGAACAAAGCTTCCCTTTCAGCAGTTTTGGACAATAATATAATTTTATGTAATGTTGTTGATAAATGTATTTCTTTCCCTTTTTACAGGAGGTATATTACTGAGATCACTGAAGTGCAAAAATGCTCTGTTGTTTGGTTAAAGGATCAGTTCGCCACTATAACATGGCATTTGTCATGCTTTAGTATGATATGCGTTCATGAAAAAAATATAAATATTTTCATTTGGCGATATAGTGGCTGACAACGGCTCATGTAACGAGCCGAGGAACGGTGCGCTCATTTCCTACATTACCCACAGTGCATTGCGCGACAGACAGACAGGCAGCCCCAGGCACCCAGGAAGCTGAAAGTTTCTCGTGTTGTTGTTGTTTGGAGTTGCAAGCGATAGAAGTAATAATAGCTAATATTTAGCGGTAGTAATAGTAACAGCAGTAGTGGTGGTATAGTAGTTAGTAGCCTAGTCTCTGGTAGTAAGTAAGTAGCGGTAATAGTAGTGAGTTCGAACGTGCGTCGGACTCGAGATGCCACTGGCTGGCTTTGTTTTTAGAACTCGTTATGACGAAAATACAGATGCAATCATCCAGCTTTACTCTGTACTGTACTCGGACCACTTTGTATACTTGTAGTATTGGCTTATACTGTGGTAGGAACCTTTGTATCTGGGCACGGGGGTTCCGGGGGACAGTTGAATAAAGCACACTAGTATTAATGCAGCATCGTGTTGACTCTCCGTCTGTATACAATATTACAATATACTGTGCATATATTAACCAACTCGACATGGTATCAGAAGTGGCCAGTATTGCGTGCCAGTAATAGCAAGTACTTTGGAACCCGCCGTTTGGTGTTTTGCTTCCGTGAATAGTAACGTCGTCGTTGTGTGTTATTTTAGCCGGCCGGCTAACGTCACGACAGCGCCATGAATCAGTTTCAAGTTCCCCCGCCGGAGAAGTTCTCGTTCAAGACGGTGGATTGGCCGAAATGGATCAAACGTTTTGAAAGGTTTCGGATCGCATCAGGATTGGAGACGCAGGCGGACGAGAACCAGGTTAATGCTTTGATCTATACTATGGGAGAAGAGGCAGAGGACATACTTGTTTCACTGCATCTGACAAATGCGGAAGCTGCCGACTACACTACAGTGAAAGATAGGTTGGATGCCCATTTCATAACACGCAGAAACGTGATTTTTGAGAGGGCCCAGTTTAATCAGAGACACCAAGAAGTGGACGAGACTGTGGACTGCTTCATAACAGCGTTGCATTGTCTGGCTGAACACTGTGGATACGGAGCCCTGCATGATGAGCTGGTGAGAGACAGACTGGTGGTCGGGTGTAGAGATAAGAAACTGTCTGAAATGTTACAAATGGACCCTAACTTGACATTGACAACGGCTGTTACCAAGGCTCGACAGAGTGAGCAGGTCAAAAAGCAACAGGAACTGCTAAAGTCTAATTTTAAAGGGGACATGATGAACACACAGCTTGACAGTGTATATGCCCAGCAGCGAGGTGGGGCTAGGTACAAGCAGACCAAGCCACAATTCTCACAGCCTCAGTCATTCAGGAAAACTGCACAGACAGAGCCCTTCAATAAGAGACAGTGTAAATGGTGCGGTGACACCAGGGGCCACAGCCAGCAGCAATGTCCAGCTAGAGAGGCTGTGTGCAACCACTGTAGGAAGTTTGGACACTACGCTAAGGTCTGCAGAGCCAGGACGGTCCATGAGGTGAACGTTGCCTCACTGTCACTAACAGAGGATTCGGAGGATGAAGCCGCATTCCTTGGCTCAGTGACGGCTGAGGTGGATGAAGGTCCATGGATGACAGAGATAAAAATGGACGACTGCAGTGTAGTGTGTAAGATCGACACAGGTGCAGATGTGACAGCAGTCCCAGAAACATTGTACAGCCAGGGCCAGTTCAATAGGCTAGAGAGAACATCAAAGCCTATATATGGCCCAGGGGGGATGCCATTGAAGGTAAAGGGCAAGTTCACAGCTACGCTCCGCAAGGGGAACAGACACACGGAGCAGGACGTTTATGTGGTGGAGGCGTTGGCCACACCATTGCTTGGCCGACCGGCTGCCACGGCCCTGCATTTAGTAGCCAGGTTGGATGCTGTCAGCCTGTGCTCAAAGGACACGGTGAGAGCCCAATTCCCCAAACTTTTCAGTGGTCTGGGGAAAATGCAGGGGGAATACAACATTGTGCTGAAGCCGGGGGCAAAGCCTTTTTCCCTCTCTACAACCAGGCGCATCTCCCTCCCTCTCCTACCCAAGGTGAAGGAAGAATTGGACCGCATGGAACAGCAGGGGGTCATTTCAAAGGTGGAAGCACCTACCGATTGGTGTGCGCCCATGGTGGTGGTTCCCAAGCGCACAGGGAAGGTCAGAATCTGCACTGACCTCACAGAGTTGAACAAATCAGTCATGAGGGAGAGACACCCGCTCCCCTCAGTAGAACACACTTTAGGACAGCTTGCTGGGGCCCGAGTGTTTTCTAAACTGGATGCCAATTCAGGCTTCTGGCAGATCCCTCTCTCCAGCGAGTCCTCCCTGTTAACGACCTTCATAACGCCGTTCGGACGATACTGCTACAATCGTTTGTGCTTTGGGATTTCTTCTGCACCAGAGCACTTCCAGAAGCGCATGTCTCAAACACTCGAGGGTCTGGAAGGCGTTCTGTGCCAGATGGATGACGTGCTCATCTGGGGTGGCACACAAGAGCAGCACGATGAAAGGCTGCATGCAGCACTGTCACGGCTCCAGGCGGCTGGAGTCACGCTAAACGAGAAGTGTGAGTTCTCCAAGAGAAGTATAAAGTTCCTGGGGCAGGTCTTGGATGCATCAGGGGTAACTGCTGACCCTGACAAAGTGGATGCTGTGAAAGCCATGACAGAGCCCGACAACATCAGCAAAGTGAGAGGACTGCTGGGGATGGTGAACCATCTCGGCAAATTCTTGCCCCATTTAGCTGAGAAAACCCGTCCACTGAGAGACCTGCTGAAGAAATCAAACATGTGGATGTGGTGGCCCCCACAACAAGAGGCTTTCAACCAACTTAAGAGAGAGCTGACGACACCCCCTGGCCTAGCACTGTATGACGCCAACGCTGAGACTTTGGTCTCCGCCGACGCCTCATCATATGGGCTTGGCGCTGTCCTCCTCCAAAAGACTGCAGCCCAAGGGTGGAGACCAGTGGCATATGCTTCGCGAGCCCTCAGCGGTACTGAACAGAGGTACGCACAGATAGAGAAGGAGGCACTGGCCTCCACGTGGGCCTGTGAGAGGTTTGCTGAGTTCCTCATCGGAAAAGACTTTCATCTTGAAACGGACCACAAGCCTCTGGTCCCCCTTCTTGGCTCGAAGAGCTTAGATGAACTGCCACCACGCATACAGCGCCTTAGAATGCGTCTGATGAGGTTCTCATACACTATATCACATGTGGCAGGGAAGCACATTGCAACGGCGGATGTGCTGTCCAGGGCCCCCGTACGCAGCACGGCGGAGGGCCTGCGGGAGGCTGACATAAACCTCTATGCTGACTCAGTCATGTCGAGCCTGCCGGCTACAGAACGGAGGCTCAAGGAGATACAGACCCACCAGGATGACGACGACACACTCCGCCAGCTGAAACGCTACTGCATGGATGGCTGGCCAGATAAATTCTCAGTTGAACGTGAGTTCCAGCCTTTCCTGCCATTCTCAGGAGAGTTTACTATACAACATGGTCTACTGATAAAGGGGGAGAGGATTGTAATCCCCAAATCACTCCGAGCAGACATGTTGAGCAAGCTGCATGAAGGACATCTTGGCATCACAAAATGCAGAGAGAGAGCTAGACAGTCTGTCTGGTGGCCAGGCCTCAGTAAGCAGCTGCAGCAGTTGGTGGACACCTGTGACGTGTGCGCACGTGAGAGAACAAACCTTAGAGAACCGATGATGCCCACTGAATTCCCTACTAGACCATGGTCCACTGTGGGGGCAGATCTGTTTCAGAGAGAGGGCAAAAACTACTTGCTCATTGTTGACTATTTCTCAAGATACTTTGAAATTGCCAAGCTGGAAAAGACAACGTCTGAAGCTGTGATCGTGCATTTCAAGTCCATATTTGCCCGCCATGGCGTTCCGGCGGTGGTCCGATCCGATAATGCGGGTCAGTTTGTGTCTGAGAGCTTCCGCAAGTTTGCGCAGGACTGGGGCTTCAGCCAGGTGACGTCCAGTCCTCGTTTCCCACAGAGTAATGGGGAGGTGGAGCGAGCTATAAAGACAGTCAAAAAGCTCCTGAAGAAGTCAGGGGACCCCTATCTCGCTCTCATGGCCTACCGTGCTTCCCCACTAGCGAATGGATACAGTCCCACCGAGCTCCTCATGGGGAGGAGAATCAGAACACCTGTTCCAGTCATCCCGTCCCAGCTCGACCCGGGGTGTGTGGACATGGAAAAGCTGAAGGAGACAGAGCGAGCATACAGACACAAGCAAAAATGCAACTATGATCGACGACACAAGGCGCACAACATGTCTCATCTGCACCCAGGTGAACATGTGTGGATCAGAGACACTATGGAACGAGGCACAGTGGTCTCTGCAGCAGGCACACCCAGATCCTACATCGTGGAGACACCAGGAGGCACCCTACGGAGGAACAGGTTTCATCTCTCTCCAACCCCAGTGGCTCCGGAATCTGCTACAGGCCTATCTGACTCAGCGGCGGAGACAGACACATCAGCAGAGACGGACACCGGTCCATCAGCAGCAACATCGCCTGTCTCACCGGAGGTCCGGGGTCAGCATCAGCAGCAGCTGAGTCCAGAGGTGGCGGGCCGATACCCATCCAGAGTGAGGCGACCTCCAGGGTACCTACGTATGTATGTCACCGAGTGAGCATGGGGCAGAATAATCCCCACACCAAGTAGGAGTGTGGGCAGTCTACCCCACACTTCATTAAAAAAAAAAAAGAAACACTCGCACACACACTTTGAGATGGGACGTTGAATTTTGTTTTTTGTTATTGAATTTCCCTACTGTTGAAACCGTACAAAAAAGAAAAACTACTGTGTTATGGTGAAATTGTTTCTTTCCAAGTAAAAAAAAAAAAAGAAAAAGGAAAGAAGAAAGGTTGTTTATGAAGAAATATGTTGAACTGTTCTGACTGAGTATTGAGTTAAAATGTTTACTGTTCAGACACCTCCAGGAAAGAGACTCTATCCCAGAAAGGAGGATGTAGTATTGGCTTATACTGTGGTAGGAACCTTTGTATCTGGGCACGGGGGTTCCGGGGGACAGTTGAATAAAGCACACTAGTATTAATGCAGCATCGTGTTGACTCTCCGTCTGTATACAATATTACAATATACTGTGCATATATTAACCAACTCGACACTTTGGGTGTGCAGTGAACATTTCACCACCGCAGATATCTTCCAGTTCGACCGCAATCTAATGGAAGAATTGACGCGGATCATCATCATCGAAGCAGAACAGAGGTATGTCGTAATAAACTAAGCTACGACCACATGCATTTCCTTTCAAAATACATGGTTGTTGTTACACGTGGTTGTTGTTGTGATGTCTATAAATGAATTTGACATGCCGAGTGTCTCTGATGCTTACAGCTAAAGACCTTTTTTGCTGTTTGTAACTGGAACACCCTCCACATAAACACCACCATTTTTCCTAGCTCTGGTCCATAGCCCTGCAGAAGGCTATGGACCAGAGCTACATTTTTCCATATCAAGCTTCAAACTACAAACCAAACATAAAAGCATTTAAAACCGGGAAAGCATCTGTATTAGCATTGGCTATTCAAAAATAGCAGATATACAAGCTCAGTGCGTCACTTGGTGCCGTGCTGCGAGCTTGTATACATTTGCTATTTTTCAACATTTTTGCAAAAATGAAAAACCTTATTGTTTACCATATTGTCTCATGATTGGTCAGATAGGCCCATAATTGCATAATACTTTATTTGATGCAGGAGCTGAGGTCTCGGTGGCTGTCTTCGACTCAAGAGATGAAGAAGTGGCTTTCAAGGAACTCCCATGAAGTATACAGTATATTATATAGATACAATTTACTTTGTATGTTGCTGTTGTACACAATCTGGATTGATAAATCAATGTACTACTCTTAAGCCTTTACCAATATTGTCGTGCTTTTACTGAAGTACATTTTAAATTCTGGACTTTTACTTGTATTTCTATATAGCAATATTGATACTTTACAAACTTTGCCTGTGTGGCCTTGTTTTTTAAACCTTATGTTACAGTACAATAAAACACATTCACTTATTCACTTATTTCCATTGTGGTCTTGTTTGCATTCAGATGTGAATGAGTATTAGGAATTGGTCAAAATGTATAAATACCATACGCCTACATGAGATAAAATAAAACAAACTTGTCATCAAATCAACTATCTTTTAATAGTACTGATTTACATAAATCTACAGATATATATAAAAACAGGGGTCTATGGTTGAACTGGAAACTAACAAACTAGATGTTCTATAGTCAGAGGTCACTGAGGCAGGTGGTTTTTCAGGCTTTCTGCATGATGACACGTCACTGGAGCTGCTTCTGGCCGAGACAGGACAGGAGCAGACGCACATGCTGTGGTGAGAGACGTAGAGTCAGTAATGGTGAAAGCACTCAAGGATTACTGGAATGGACGATTGAGTGTGTAGGCTATGTACAGTATGTTTCTTTACTGATCAAATGAGTAGGTAGGCTACAACTGAGTATCACATATCAATCATAATAATAAGCAGACTTGGCAACCTGACTGTAGAAAGTAACAGTACAGTAAAGAACTTGGGGGTCATTATTCTGAATTGAATTTTAATTCACACAATCATGTTACCAAGATTGCCTTTTTCACCTTTAGAAATATTGTATGAATCAGAGCCTGTCAGTCATTAGATGATGCAAAAACACTGATCCACGCCGTTGTTTTTTCTGGGCTTGATTACTGCAATGCACTTTATTCTGGACTGCCAAAGAAAACAACTGACCGATTACAACTTGCGGCAGCCAGAGTTTTAACTAAAACTAAGAGTGTCACGGCATTGGCTTCCGGTTGTTTTTAGGATTGATTTTACAATTATTGGTCTGCATCTGTGACCTACCGACCTACATGACTGCCTGCCTAGATATGTCCCAAACCACCCCCTCAGGTCCTCACAGCTGGCTTGCTCGATGTGCCTAACAAATGGCAACAAAAAAACACAGTGAAGCAGTTTTCAGCTTCTACGGGCCGACGGCGTGGAACAAACTCCCACTGTACCTTTGACAGGCAGTCTCTAGACATTTTAAAGCACAGCTCAAGACCACCTTATACACTCTTGCTTTTAGATTTATTCATGTCCTCACTATTGCATTACTGCCATTTCAATGTTTTATGCCTTGCGTTTCTTTTTTTTCACCATTGCTCTGTAAAGCACTTTGAGCTGCATTGCATGTCATGAAAGGTGCGATACAAATAGTTTTATTATTATTCAGTGCAAGGCACTTTGCTTGTGTAATTTGTACAATGTTGTCATCAGTTTTATAGTTTGTTGATTACTTTTGATGCAGTAATGATCTTCTTTTTTCTTTTGAGATATTACAAAAGGTTAAAAGTCAATTCACTGTCATCTAGTGTGATTTACAGATACAATTCAATACTACAGTGTGAAACCGTCTGTGTGAGACACAGTAGGCCTATAGTATAAATGACAGTATATTTACTACATTTTACAGGACTTTGGTTGACCACTGACTGGTCTTTGTAAAAGCATATATAAATATATGAACCTTTATTGAAAATGATATGCCCTTGAGACGTGTCATCTAGTTTTCTAGGGGGTCAAACAAAATACAGCAAATACAGTAATGTGCTTTATGTATAAAGTTTGAGTTGAGTATGTATGGCTCACCATCAGTCCATCAAAGACATCTTCAGCTTCATCAGCCTTCTGTACCCATGACCTAATGGACACAGGTATAACACTTGAATGTTTACATTGCTAGCCCTGAAACATACGAGCCCATGGCTAACATTGCTTCAGATGGCATGCCATACAGTTTTGAATTGAATTAATGAATAGTTGAACGAATAGAAGATGTTTGGACCGAAAAGTTGTAGGCTGAAGCCGTGCCTAGCCTCTGACACTTTATGTAAACAATACGGTGTGGCGACACACACGTACACAAATAAGCTGTAAATACATTGAACACTTACTTCAATCTGAATGTCCCTCTTCGTCCATCAGGCTTCGGTTGCAACTTCCAGTTTATTTAGGCATCCTGAACGCAGGTTCCCAGTAACACAGTCAACAAACACTATCTGGGCAGAAAAAACTTTTCCTGGGCAGAAAGGTTTGCATGTGCGACGCACTGGACCAGGGAAAGCTACTAGCTAGGTCGCTCCAGCAGGCAACAGTCCACACCTCCAGATGCAGCAACTAGCAGCTGCTCTTGTCCCCGTCACTGCATTTCTTCCTCCGTATATTTCTGGTTCATATAACGACCCTAACGCAGATTCTGCCAATATGTGTAAGGGAAAAATCCCCTGGAGCAGCCATACTGACTCGTTGTTTTCGTTTGTTGTTGTGTAGACAGGGGTGTCCTTCCTAAAGTTCGCTTAGAAGGTCCGGATCAAGGACCAAGGACCAAATATTTGCATTTTGATTTTGGTCCGTTTGGTGTTCACACTGGACTTTGTAAAGCGTACCAAATATGTAAACAAATGACACGTGGACATGTTAAGCGAACCAAATAGTGAAAAAAAGAAAAGAGGTCATTTTACGACGGAGGGAAAAATAACATGAGGGGGTGCGGGAAATCACAGTCTACAATTTTTGGGCGCAACCTTCAGTCACACAGAGAGAAGAGAACAGCAACATGAATCATGATTGCAGCAACAACTTGAAATTGCATTAATTCTTAATAATTATTTTATTAGCCAAATAAGACAACAGATAAACAGAGGAGCAGGTGTTTGAACAATAATGTGCTTGCTGCTGGTGCATACAATTCACCGGAGACGTATAGCCTACAACAAAGTATCCCCGAATCCCGATAAAAAGGACTTTTCTTCCATGTGTGCACCTTAACCTGATTCGATATAGGCCTGTTATTTCTGCGCATCAAATCGACGGGCATTTCCATGTCATCTTATGGTTTAAACTTGAAGCCGTGCTGGTCAGTTAAGCTTCAAGTCAGAACAGCTCCGCTGCAGTTGACCTATATCACGTCTTTTGCTATAGTGATGTAATCAATTAATCATTTAGGACCACCTGTGTAGCTTATTTAACATTTGCTCCATTGGCTCTTTATGCGTGCGCTAGAGCGAGACAGGATGATTTTGAATATTTCTCTGTCTGCGTCTCTCCCATAGAGCTATAAAATATATCGGGTCTCTCCCCCCACATGTGCGCGCGTCATAACTTTGCGTGGTGGCGGTGGCGCATGCTTAAAATAAACAGATCTACAAGCTTACATCGTGTACCATACCGTAAGTACCATTCGTGTCGATAACTTGTATATCTGTTATATTTGCGCATGTGAACCTCGTACGCTGTCATTACATTTCTACTCTAGGCTACTCATAGACATATATGCGTCTACTATTAAAATCAATAGTGATCCCCGTAAAAAAAGACATGCTTTTAGAACTAATTATTAATGCAGCCTCACAACTGCCGAGGCCCGACGGCTATTTTGGCTATCGTCCTGTATTTCTGTATATAGAATAGAACTTAGTACCAGACTGGACTCACTCACTGGAGACAGCCGTGCACAACTTGGACTCTCCAAGTTACGCACGGCCGTAGCCAAAAGAAGACATACAAAAACAAGCGATATAATAGTCTGTGTCACGTAACTCAGAAGACTACAGCCTAAACCCCACCCAGTGCTGTCAAGAACGGAAGTTCTCTCCTATTAGTTGGCGGTTAAAAACCACCCTTCTGTCCGATCTGAAGTCCCACCCTGTTCGTTGGCTGTTTTGACTACAAGGTGTCCGATGTGTTTGTTGTGCCCTCCGGCCCCACATCGGACAGGTTTGTCCGATCAAACGACGTGACTCCCATTGAAAATGAATTGGAGCAGCAATCAAATAGCAATCAGGCATCGCACACGGACCGAACATTTGTTCTTTAGGTGTGTACGCAGCCTCACTGTACACAAGCTGCTCAATTCAACCGCAGAGACTACTGATTATAAAAAGAGTATCTTTGAAAAACAAAGAAAAGGTTCCGCACACTGTCAGACACAACATTTTATTAAAAAATATATTACAAAAAATTAAATTGGGCAATGTTTGAGCATAGTTGGGTATGTCAGTTCCCAACCTTTCCCCTTACAATTTTGACAAAAGCTGTAAGCCCCCGCATGTGCGCACACGCACACCATTTTGTGACAATAGCATCGTGGCGCATTGTGAGCTTAATAAACCTACTAGTTTCACTATTTTTGAAACATAAAAAAAGATTGTATGATAAGTTTGTTTGATATTATATTGAGAAGATACATGCAGACAGTGGATTAAAGAAAGTTTCCTTCTCAGACATGGTCTGTGTGAGCTTTGGCACACCTCCAAGTGTGTCTTGGGCCCCACATTGGGAACCACTGCAATGTGTTAAAGTTAAACAACAGGGATAGTTTTTTTAGCCGGGCTTCTCTCCTGCTTCACATCCGTTTATGGACGTGTATGACGGTGTTGCATTGAGGACAGGCATGTTCCACATCCTTGCAAGCGTCAACACAGAATGGGATGAAACAGCAAGGCCAGCATCTAAAAAAAACAAAAAGAACATTGTTTGCTTTGGTTTAAGAAAGGCAGAAGACAAGATTAGATAGCAAAAAAGGTAACAGACTAAGCAATATACTGTGTGTGTGTGTGTGTGTGTGTGTGTGTGTGTGTGTGTGTGTGTGTGTGTGTGTGTGTGTGTGTGTGTGTGTGTGTGTGTGTGTGTGTGTGTGTGTGAGCGTGTGAGCGTGTGTGAGCGTGCGTGCGTGCGTACTGTATGTGCCTCTGTACGGGGGCATGTGTCTTTGTGTGAGAGTTATTTTTGAGGGGACTACTATACACTCACAGAAAGATTCCAGTTACGCCACATATCAGCCAGGTGAGCAGGCCACTTTTATGGGAGGTCCTGGTAACGACACTGGCCTGACAGTGGGGACACTTCACCTGTCCGGGAACATCATTCAGGTGTGGCTGTATCACCACAACCTGTGTAACTACAGGGACTGCTGCTGTAGGAACAAGGACACACTAGTTACTACTACCGTCAGTGGTGGACAGTAACAAAGTACATTTAGTTTGTACTTTTTTTAAATAACATTCTTAGTATCTGTGTTTTACTTTTGTATTTTTGGATACGTAAAGACTCTTTCACTCCACAACATTTCAAAGACAAATTATTTTAATTCCACTACATTTCTAGGGAGTGTAAAAGTAGGCATTATGAATTTACCACTTATAAGCCCTATTTCTAATATAGTGAAAGCACTCAATGCATCGCGATGTGACGCGTTGTGAGCTAGTAGATTGGCTCTTTTATTGATATTTCTTTTATATTTGGGAGATGTCAAGAATTTCATACAGCAAATTAATTATAGTAAAAAGAAAATGTACTTTGTAAATTGTACTTGTGAATACTAGCATTTTTAAAAGCAGGTAGCCATGTATTGTACTTTTCAATACGCAAGTAGGTTTTAAAGCGAGTACTTCAGTATTTTAACTCATAACTAATTTGACAGAGCAACTTTCACATGTTGAGTAATATTTGACCGGGAGTATCTATACTTTGGCTCAAGTAGCCTACTGGGTTTCAGTACTACTGTCCAGCACTGTCTACCGTACATCGCTTAAAATCAATGCACCAGCTGGATTCATTAGGACATAACGTTATGTGACTCATTATTTTTTACACATCTCTACTTTGGCTGATGACACTCTCCAATGGTGTGAAATCCAGAATTACAGATGTGACATTCCTATATCTCAATGTAAACAGTGGAGTGGGTGGTGGGGGTGTTGAGGTGGCCTATATCTCAATGTAAACAGTGGAGTGGGTGGTGGGGGTGTTGAGGGGGCCTATATCTCAATGTAAACAGTGGAGTGGGTGGTGGGGATGTTGAGGGGGCCTATATCTCAATGTAAACAGTGGAGTGGGTGGTGGGGGTGTTGAGGTGGCCTATGTCTCAATGTAAACAGTGGAGTGGTTGGTGGGGGTGTTGAGGGGGCCTATGTCTCAATGTAAACAGTGGAGTGGGTGGTGGGGGTGTTGAGGGGGCCTATGTCTCAATGCAAACAGTGGAGTGGGTGGTGGGGGTGTTGAGGGGGCCTATGTCTCAATGTAAACAGTGGAGTGGGTGGTGGGGGTGTTGAGGGGGCCTATGTCTCAATGTAAACAGTGGAGTGGGTGATGGGGGTGTTGAGGGGGCCTATGTCTCAATGTAAACAGTGGAGTGTGTGATGGGGGTGTTGAGGGGGCCTATGTCTCAATGTAAACAGTGGAGTGGGTGATGGGGTGTTGAGGGGGGCTATGTCTCAATGTAAACAGTGGAGTGGGTGGTGGGGGTGTTGAGGGGGCCTATGTCTCAATGTAAACAGTGGAGTGGGTGGTGGGGGTGTTGAGGGGGCCTATGTCTCAATGTAAACAGTGGAGTGGGTGGTGGGGGTGTTGAGGGGGCCTATGTCTCAATGTAAACAGTGGAGTAGGTGGTGGGGGTGTTGAGGGGGCCTATGTGTCAATGTAAACAGTGGAGTGGGTGGTGGGGGTGTTGAGGGGGCCTATGTCTCAATGTAAACAGTGGAGTGGGTGGTGGGGTGTTGAGGGGGCCTATGTCTCAATGTAAACAGTGGAGTGGGTGGTGGGGGTGTTGAGGGGGCCTATGTCTAATGCCGCAGCGGTTGCGTAAAGACCTGCCCTGCAGCACTGTCTAATGCAATTTATTTGTGCGTGTATTTTTTGTTGAATTACTGATGACAAAGTAGTAAAAGTCAACAGTATGTATCCATAAAATAAGCAAGCAGCACGCTAGCAGACAATACACTAGTTATTTCTTTCAATCATTTTATTATTATTATTTTCACAGTTATATTACCTGATCATCTTCTTCTTAAATGCACTATATGCTCGTCACATGAAACTCTATGCCGTCATATGCATACATCTGTCGCACAAATTATCAAAACATTAGAAAGTAGCCGGCGTATCTGTGTATGAGATTGTGAAAATATAATAATAACAATAATAATAATAATAATAATAATAATAATAATAAAATGATTGAAAGAAGAACTAGTGTATTGTCTGCTAGCGTGCTGCTTGCTTAATTTATGGATATACATAGGCCTACTGTTGACCTTTACTACTTTTTCATCAGTTATTCAACAAAAAATACTTAGAACACGCACAAATAAATTGCATTAAACAGTGCTGCAGGGCGGGTCTTTGATCAATTGAAATATAGGCGTTGAGGGGTAGGGTTTATAATGCTCACCAGGATGTACAGGATATTGTGTTGCCCCATATGGTCCAGGCTGTGGATCTGAGGAGACAATTTAACCAAGACAGACATTTATTATTATTATTATGATTATGATTATTATTATTAATAATTATAATAATAATAATAATAATAAATAATTATAGAATGACATGAAGAATTGTACAGTATGTGATGTGGGACATTGATAGTTCAATAGGTTACAGTATCTTTTGAATAAATAGGTTTTAATGCAGGGTGTGTCTCAGGGTGTGTCTCAATGTAAACAGTGAAGTGGGTGGTGGGGGTGTTGAGGGGGCCTATGTCTCAATGTAAACAGTGGAGTGGGTGCTGGGGGTGTTGAGGGGGCCTATGTCTCAATGTAAACAGTGGAGTGGGTGGTGGGGGTATTGAGGGGGCCTATGTCTCAATGTAAACAGTGGAGTGGGTGGTGGGGGTGTTGAGGGGGCCTATGTCTCAATGTAAACAGTGGAGTGGGTGATGGGGGTGTTGAGGGGGGCTATGTCTCAATGTAAATAGTGGAGTGGTTGGTGGGGGTGTTGATGGGGCCTATGTCTCAATGTAAACAGTGGAGTGGGTGGTGGGGGTGTTGAGGGGGCCTATGTCTCAATGTAAACAGTGGAGTGGTTGGTGGGGGTGTTGATGGGGCCTATGTCTCAATGTAAACAGTGGAGTGGGTGGTGGGGGTGTTGAGGGGGCCTATATCTCAATGCCGCAGCGGTTGCGCAAAGACCTGCCCTGCACTGTCTAATGGAATTTATTAATTTATGGATATACATAGGCCTACTGTTGACTTTTACTACTTTTTCATCAGTAATTCAACACAAAATACTTAGAACACGCACAAATAAATTGCATTAAACAGTGCTGCAGGGCGGGTCTTTGATCAATTGAAATATAGGCGTTGAGGGGTAGGGTTTATAATGCTCACCAGGATGTACAGGATATTGTGATGCCCCATATGGTCCAGGCTGTGGACCTGAGGAGACAATTTAACCAAGAAAGACATTTATTATTATTATTATTAATAATAATAATAATAATAATAATTAATTATAGAATGACAGTTCAATAGGTTACATTATCTTTTTAATAAGTAGGTTTTAATGCAGGGTGTGTTTTGTTTTTAACATGAACCCAAGCCTCCACACAAACATTACAGAAATAGAGCGCCTTCACACAGTTTACTAAATTCTGCCATTTGTCCCAAAGTGACTGCAAAAAAAGTGCTGCCATTTGTTTAAAAAAAGCTTTATACCATGTTAGAACATGCATATAACGATGCAATGTGACATAGCTCTGTTTACAAAATGCTGTACCCTCTCCAACTGCATATACTTTCCCCATTTTAAACAGTTTTTATTATATTGCGACCCTTGCTTTGGCAATGTAAACGTATGTTTTCTCATGCCAATAAAGCTCAATTGAATTGAATTGAAATGAATTGAATCAATTGAATTGAATTGAATGGAGTCCCAGTGGACGTTTGTGCCTAATGTCATGAAATTATCTTCACGTCATTGGGACGGACAGATGGACAACCCGAAAACATAATGCCTCCCACCGTATTAGGCATAAAAGAGATAAGTCAAAGGAAAAGAAAAGATAAGGCCTGGACCGCTGGCGTAGCAGACCGTGGGCACATATAGGCTACAATGTAGCCTGACAGTGTGTGCGTGTGGGTTCGAGTCCTATTCCCCATGGCCTTTGCTGCGTGTCACTCTCCACTCTTTTATGACTTTTATAATAAAGTCATAAAAGCCCCAAAATAAAGAAAGAAAGAAAGAAAAGAATATAGCTGCAATAAGGCGGGACCAAGAAAGAAGACGATACGCAATAAGAACAATATGCACAAATAAGACTCATAGGTTGAATTGTCGGTACCCATATTTGAACACACGACCTTGCAGTCCAAGAGCAAGAGCTCTACTGACTGAGCTACACAGACAGGCACGGATTGGACGGTCTGGCAATTCTGGCATTTGCCAGAAGGGCCAGGCAGGGTGGGGCCGGCTGAGCGCACAAAAATAAATAAATAAATAAAATCCCCCGCAAAAAAACAAACAAACAAACAAACAAAAAAAACACATAGGCTGCACCCAGCCTGGCCACCGGCTCCATTAGAGGGCCGGCCCGGTCCATAGGGAGGTTAAAGTGATTGTGGAGGGGAGGCAGAGAGTGCCAGAGACCCCCCCCCCCCCCGGGCGCTAATGTGGTTTGCCCCATCTGGGCCGTCTGACTGACGTAAGCTACGTATTTTTGTGCGTGGTATTTAGCAATTTTTTGAAGAACATTTTAAAAGAGGGGTTTAATAGAGCACCGAAGTCCTGACGTCACTGTCAGTAGAGGGCGTCAGTCCCCAGGTTCGTGTACTTTTTATTTGTACTGTAATCTCCATAGGGGGATTTTAGATCGCCTCATATAAGAACTGTGTTTGAAAAATAAACCGATCACCCGGCCTTTTCACTCATATGGATATGAAGCATCGACTGAAGGTGGAAATGTACAAATATACCCAAAGAGTAACAAAATAAGAATTAGAAACGAGCCAAACAACCCAGAGACTACATTTCCAGGTAGGCGGGTGGCTGCATCTGCCCGTCGCACAACAGAAACGGAATGTTAATTACGTTTATTTTTATTTTATTGATACTTAATGTTTCGTGGTTAGTACGAGTCGAGTCACCACCAGCTGAGCTTACGTCAACGAGGAATCTCAGGAACGCAATGTGTTGACAGCTGGGCGTGACGTATATTAGCAGCGACATTGCCTTCATATGTAGTTTCAAGGCTTTTGAGGCCACATTAATTCCATTTTCTCGAGAAACTGGCTGTATCAAATATGAATGGACATCATTAACGACGCACAGCCACTACCCTGACAGAAAGGCCGGGGGGTTCGGTTTATTTTTCAAACACAGTTCTTATATGAAGCGACCTAAAATCCCCCTATGGAGATTACAATGCAAATAAAAAAATACATGAACCTGTGTATTGACGCCCTCTACTGAAAGTGACGTCAGACTTCGGTGCTCTATTACTTAATTTAAAATAATGTATTTTAAATAGTTACTGTATCGTTTTCAAATCATTGAATCGTACACACTTTCTCTCAACGGTGAAATTGTTTTTCAGCAAGTTTATTTGCTCAGTACTGGCCTCCTTTGCTTTTGTAGCAAATAGATCCTTCTGAACAGAACTGTTTTTGCTGCACCATTTCCCACTGTAAATAATACATATAATAGGCCACAGACATAAACAAGTCTTGCCACAGACACATGTGGCTGTGTACGGACATGTTGATGACCCCTGGTCAGGAGACTGATAATTAGGGATGTCCCGATACACTTTTTTCGCTTCCTCACTCAAATGTGCACTTGCAGTTTGGGCAACTCCAACGCAAACGCCACATGCCCCAACATTTTATTTACCTGCCATAGTGTCAACCCCTTACCCCTGTGTCGGATCTGTGGTTAGACTGGCATATTCACCGATACCGCTATGACCCGATATGACAAATAAGGGCCGATCCGACTTTTCCAGATACCGATACAGTATCGGGACATCTCTACTGATAATAATAATAATGTTGCGGCTGAGGTTGTGAATTGTGATTGGTGGAGCTAGAATGGCCCAATAAGAATCAGGTAGGCCTAATGAAGTTGTTGTAATAGTTATTTTGAAAGGAAAATGCATGTGGTCTCCGAGGTCTAACTAATCATGATGCAGAAGCAGCAACCATGCAGAGCCATTTACCAATCAGATTAAGGCTAGTTAGGTCACCTGCTGGGTACATAGGCGGGGGAGGATAGACAGCTTCATTGAGGTTCAGAGGGGGTCCAGGGTAGGGAGGTGCCGCGATATCTCCCTTTTCCATTCTGCAGGTCAGTCTGAGGACGGAGGACAGAGAGAGTAAAGACTATAGAAGAGACGACTACAGCAAAAATGCCGATCCCTTCCAAAGGTCATATTAATAACACAACACACAACACGCCATGATAAGATAAGATTATATTGTCCAACATGTGGAAATCTTCCTTTGACTTCATGGGTTGGTTAAAACAGATCACAATAAATTAATAACAACAGTAAAACACAACATGCACACTACAGACAACAACTAGAAATGCATTCTGTCGAGCTGCCAACTTGTGCCTTGCACACAAGTAGACCATGTATGGCCTACTTGTGCGCAAGCAGAGTGCGCTATGAAGTGCGCTCACCATTGGCATCACCGCTTTAAAAAAAAATCACACCCGTGTAAACTGAGTGGTGTAAGGTCTTACATAGACTGATCAGCTGAGGTCTGACGTAATGTCTGACGTAATGAAATCACACCCGTGTGAACTGGGTGACCATAGCAACCATGCTCATTTTTTGGTACGGACAGACAGACAAACAGACAGACACGTAAACTAACAAAGCCAGTTGTAGGAGTGGTTTACACCACTCAAAAAGAAAGATATATTATGAATATGATATATTGTAATGACGACATAATGACGTTGCCAGAGATGCTGGTCCCTGATTTGGCTACGGTCTTAAACAAGAGAGGACACCGACATACCCCGACAGACATACATACAGTACATGTACCCAGCCGATCGCAGTACTTGTGCGCTCTGCTTGCGCAAGTAATAACGGGCAGTGTTTTTTATGTTTAGTATTTAGCAAACTTATTGCATTTGGTTTGAAAACCTTTTTGTAAATGTTCTTCTTGGTTGCTGCAGTGGCCTTATAGCATCTTGCCTGGGGCAGTTTTATGAATTCTTTAAAGAGAAAATTAACAGGATCAGACACAATTTGTTCCGTTTTTTTGGTTACCTGGATTTTATATATGCATCCCAGTTGTTCCTGCTCTTTCCAAATGCTTTTAATGGCCATCTATCTATAAATGCACCACCTGTATGTCTGTACGCGTGTACAACTGTAATGCACGTAACTCGAGAACCCTTCGCCCCACCGACTTCAAATTCGACACACGCGTTCCACACCCCCACTCCCCAGTGCAGTGCCCGGTGTCGAGTTGGTCGGAAACCACGGTTGTCCAGAACCGCCACAAAAGGCCTCTGCCTGGGCTCTGGATAGGGCCCCTGCCCAGGATCTATATATGGAGCTGGCCTGTTCTGACATCACAACACATATTTGGGCATGCCTGACACAGAACTCCATATGTATGTGTACGTCTGTAATCCACGTAACTCGAGAACCGTTCGCCCCACCGACTTCAAATTCGACCCACACGTTCCACACCCCCGCAGGGAGTGCAGTGCCCGGTGTCGAGTCGGTCGGACCCACGTTTGGATAGGGCCCCTACCCACTACCCAGCGCCAGTTTAGGCACAGGGATATATATCCAATATACCATATATGGAACTGGCCTGTTCTGACATCAGAACACTCCATATTTGAGCATGCCTGACACAGAACTCAACTCCATATAGGAGTAAAGGGACACAGAGACAGATACTGAAATCTCCATCCATCCATCCATCCATCTTCAACCGCTTATCCGTAGTCGGGTCGCGGGGGCAACAGCTCCACCAGAGTGCTCCAGACTTCCCTCTCCAGAGCAACATTAGTGACTTCCTCCTGGGGGATTCCGAGACATTCCAAGGCCAGCGAGTCGAGGACCTCCCTAGGGAGGCGCCCGAGAGGCATCCTAACCAGATGTCCGAACCACCTCAGCTGGCTCCTTTCCAGGCGAAGGAGCAGCGGTTCTACTTCGAGTCTCTCTCTTGCCTTCTGGCTCAACTTTCTTTTCGTCACAGTGCGAAATCTCCATATATGAAATCTCTGGGCATAAAAGGGACACAGACAGATGGGTGGAACGGGTACTCTAAGACGGGTACAACGGGTATTGCATAGCCGGGTGGGGAAAGGGCCCCTGCCCAGACTCCATATATGGAGCTGGCCTGTTATGAGCTTATGACATCACAAATATGGGGGGCATAGATATCCAACTACCATCGTTACAGACTCTACAGCCGGGCACCGGTCTAGTGTAATTCTCAATAGTCTGTTTTTATTCAGAGCCTGCATAAGAGTAACCTTAGAATGTTCACAATGCTACTATAGAGCATTGTTTAGTTGTAACCGAGTTTTGGGGAATGTGTTTCCCAGCTAGCAGGTTTGGTGACATAGCAGTCTTTGACAGTCTCAGCATATCACTAGAAGTCGTTCCTGGAACTTAAAGATGGAGTGCCGTGATTTTTTTCCACACTTAAACACAGGTGTTATTGTTATATAAGGAGGTATCATTTTTTCAAAAAAAAGTGTACAGTATTTGTTAAAATTATGGTTTTATGCAGACACACCCACCAGTTCATTAGGTATGCGTGAGTTTAACCTTAGCACCACCCACCTAATCCAGTCCCTCCGCCTCCTCCTTTAAGACCACCATTGATGGATAATTTTGAATTATTGTAGATCTGTTATTTTGTGGATGGAAGTTTAAATGTTCCCAATGACCCCATGTATTTTTCATGCCCTGTATCCCACTAAGTTACATCTCATTTCTGCCCAGCGTTTAGATAAGTATTAATTCTTCCCCCCAGCCGGCGTGCTGATAAAGTATTGTTTTCTCCTGTTTGCCAAAACACCCAGCGTGTCTGTGGAAAACGCCCTGTTATTCGGCCTTGGTGCTTTGCCAGAGCAGACAAGTTGTCTGCTAGTCATGTTAGCTGGTTGTCTCCAACTTAAATTATGAACTACATTTACATGAAAAACTACATATCCCATACATTATGCTTCCTGGTTTGGACAGGATGTGATTGTTTGAACTTCCTTCTCAAATCTTGATTAAAATGATATATATACCGTGTCCATTTTGTGGCACGCCAGAGAGACATTTTGTAATTTGGCTGTATGTGGGATCTGTTCTATTCTCTCCGAACTGAAAATGAATCGACAAAAACTATATGCTCTGACTGGACAATCATTCTTCCTGGTGGACTAATTTTTTCTATTGGGTATTTAAAGGTATTTTTCTAAAGAGTATTTCCTGCTTAAGGTAACATTTGGATATTGATCATTTCTCTTAAAAGTATTCCTGTTAAAGCTAATTATTAACTTTATCATCTAAAAGGTTTAATAACCATTTTTGCCAATTGTTAGAGGCTCTCTGCCCAGAGTTGTGGTGTTGAGTATTTATTTGTACTCTGATTACTTTCAAAAGTATTTTTATAGTTTTATAGTTTCAGCTCTGTTATCGAAGTAATAAAGTAATACAGTCCTTTTTATCATTAGTAAATCATTAATTGTCCCTTCTGCATTTTATATGCAACAACCACCCACTTGTTAACACTTCCCATATTTCTGAGATGTCGGATAAGCACCATTATGCACTTATACTGCCACCATTTTATTCATGTATAGGCCTATAATCCACGCATATATGTTTTTTCTGATTTTCTTTTAATAATTTATTTATTTCCTCCAATTATATTAACCCTATTGTCACAATCAGCTCATCTCATCATCCAATTAAATCATAGTTTAACAGCAGAAACAATTAGATTGATAGATCATTTAGCATGAATAATTTGCCAATATACTGTAGGCTATTGATTTCCTCCAGCTACTGTAAGCACCCTGGCATTGAAACTGTCCTTTATTGACACAAAACACACAGCTCTGCCCTAGGCACATGCTCTGGACAGAAGACTCTCCACTTTTCTATTGCTCTAATCAAACTCAATTTACAACATGAATATACCGTTCCTTCTGACTGCATTGAGTTTCAGCAAAAGCAAAACCTTGCGTTGCCAGGTTTAAAGAAACAAGCGGCCAGGTCCACGAAAACAAGTCACAGAAATTGCCTTGAATATATATGAAAACGTTTCAACAACACCAATCCTTTTAACAACATATTAATCTGAGGGCCCTTCACATGAACCATTGGTCAAGTCAACCACATCTCCCCTGCAAGTTACTTATATGAAAACAAGCCCAAGTCGCTTGTAATAGCCAGACATGGCAACATGCCTTCCAGCGCGACACAACATATATACTTCTAATCCTTGACTTTAAGTTTACAGCCTTGTATAATAAGTATTAGGACCTACATATTGACTACAATAGCCAACAAGAATGCACACTGTGACACTACACTCTGTATCAAAGCCCGGCCACTGTGATTATAAAGAAACAACGGACAACCTGAACTCCTGTCTCCTTGAGAGCAGCAAGAGCAGCAGAGCAGGTATAAGGCTGGTTTGTGGTTTCCTTGATTAATCCTGAGGACCCGACGTGAACAGATATCTACTTGCTTCCAGTGCCAATCTAACGAAAAACAATCTAATGTGGACGTCTGCTGACTCTGCTCTGCTGTGAACTGGTAATGTGTGAAATGACTGTTTGAAAATCTAGCAAACTGCGCTGTTCAGTTCACACATGTGTATGTAGCAGGCAGCTCCGCCCACAGAGGTTGTCGTATTTAAAAATATATAAATAGTATAGAGGGGGAGGTGCGTGTGTGCTTGCAAGGGCGTCACCAAGGGCGGGTATATGTCTTAAAGCGTACGTAGAAAGAAATCACGTGTGAAATAGTAATACATCACACTATCAGTGTTTATATCATTGGCCCGTTTGACTGTCAAGGGTTCAGCCTCCAGGAAGAAACCCTAAATACAAAGTTATTACACCATTCCACATAAAAACGACTCCAGGGTGTCTAATGAAGTATACTGTCACCTCATATAGACACGTGAAAAACTGGAAAAATTGTGGCACTCCATCTTTAAGCCGCCATAGGGAGGGGTGGGGGATTCCAATGTGCACACTGTTGAGTTACAGTAGCATGAGGTTGTGGTGGATGATTTTTGCTTGAGTAATAAGCCACTTATCACACACACTCCTGCTGGCCTAGGGATCATTTGTCTCACCTTTGCCTAATATAATCTATAACGTCATCAAACACATTGGGTTTGATGATGAGGTTATAGATTAGGCAAAGGTGAGAGAAATGTGCTGTTATGTTGCCTGAGTGGTGTATGTTCAAATCAAGATAATCAAGTCAAGCTAAAAAATCACACCCGTGTGAAGTTAGTGGTGCAACGTGTGGGGGTCCCCGGGGGGTCCCCGGAAGTTCCAGACCCCCAGGAACGCGCCCAGGGGGCCGGGCCGATTCCGGCGAGCCACCCCACGTCCGAAACGGTTGAGAAAGGACACAGTTACCATGTGGGGCTCCCTCTACTGTACCCTGTGCTGTACTGTACTGTACTGTACTGTACTGTACTGTACTGTACTGTACTGTACTGTACTGTACTGTACTGTACTGTACTGGCACACACAAAATCATCATATATACAGTTAATATGTGCGTGTGTGTTTGTGTGTGTGTTAGGTTGCGCACAGGTGGTGAAAAACAACCATGCTATTTTCGTGCTCATACCCACCCAGCCAGCTACCCTGCCAGCTACCCAGCCAGCCACACACAAAAAAAGAGTGAGACAAATGGAATGTTATGTTGCCTATCAAGTAAGTCAAGTTAGCTATCAAGTCAAGCAAAACAGGTAAGGTCTGGTCTGCTGTGTTTGTACGAGGAAATGAAACATAAAACTGTACTATGTGGGTGTTATGTAGCTTGCAAGGTATGTGTATGTGGGTGTACCACATAAATTGATATATTGATTGATTTAGGGTGAGAGGTTTGCAGTAGCAGATTGACAGCCATATATGCTGTACCACAGAGACCACCCTATGCATGCAAACTGTGAGGGAGAAGAATCTGCTACGCAAACACAGTACAGACAAAGACTCACACACAGCACAAACACAAACTCACTTGTTCTCTGGGTAGCATTGAACTCATTCAAGATTGTCAATTTACACAGCAAGTACAAGTAAATAAAACTGAGAGAGATTTACACATATTACATTCATTATTTCCATACATATTCACATATTCACTTGTGGGTGCAGGTGCATATGTATCAAATGTACACACATATACACTCCCGCACATAACAATATTGTTACAGGCTCTTTGTTCATATTACATTTCATTATGAGGTTCTTGGAAAAGAGGCAACAACAAAAAGACAGTGTAAAATGTGTAAAGAGTATAATTCATTGGATAATCGACTATACATTTACTGCTCCATTTGCAAATGCATTAACACTTGAGTATACTTAATAGTTATTAGCTACCACTACCAGGTGTTAAAGGTGGTGAAATGATTTAAATGATTACTTAGATATTTTCCCATGCTTCTTCCCTTGCCTTATCATCTCTTTTCTCAGCATTGTCTGTCCCTATTTTATCCCAACAAATAAAGACTGAAATATAATTAAGATTATACTTACTTTCTGAAGATAGTTTGGAACAGTCCTGCTGTGTCCTGTTTGAGAATCACTGACGGAGAGATGAAAAGTCTGGTGCAGTCTGAGGTAGTCTGCTTGGTGGAGACTCCAGAGTCACCTTTACAGTATTAGTATACTGTAGCTCAATGGGAAGGAGGGGCAAAGTCAGGGCGTGACAAAGCTGAGTGATGCTTGGAAACAAATAGAGCCAACGTGTCATCACTCATCATTTACTGTATGTTGCATAAATATGGACTCAGGACCTACACTAATCATTTACAGGACAAATATTTAGTTGAGCAATTTAAATGCATTACAACAGCATAGCATATTAATATGTGCAGAAAGGACATGGTTTAAACTTTTGCTATGAGGAAAGACAAAGAAATGTCTTTCTGTGTGGAGTTTACTATATTATTATGTTGTTTGGGGGTTTTGTCTTCCTCACAAAATCGGACGGCATACAATTCAGGCCAATTGAATGCATGTGATCAAATAGCTAGCAACAGAAAAATTATTAACATTTTAAAACATAGTATTTGCATAATATTAGCCTATTAATATTAGCCATACTTAGCTGAGAAATCAATGAATATATGAAAACTATGGTTCGGCCCTCACATCTACGCCGCACCGCCGATCAATATGCCCATTTATGAGAGATCCCTGATGTCATCACTATTATGCCAATATATGGGCATGCCCCCTTTAGTGGCCATATAAGAAGCTGACTGATTTGTTTGCACTGGATGCCATGACGACACATTGAGGTTATACACAACACACTCCATATTTGGGCGTAGATGCATTGGGAACTCCTTATATGGTTTTGGCTGAGTAATAGTGACATGCCTGATGACGTGGTCCTCCCATTAGCAAATTTTAATATATAGGATAATACTTAATAATCACAATAATCAGCCGAACATTACACTATAGTATTAGTATTCTAGGCTATATGCACTACTTGCTCAAATGTGAACAATTATTCAAGGAATGGAACATATGGAATGTCAACAAGTATCCATTAGATACTGCAGTAGAATTTTAAAACAATAACATATTTTAAAATGATTCAGCAGTAAGTTATCTTCCTCTTCATGGTTTTCACTTCTCATGAGAGCGGAAGCCAGCAAGGTGACAGGTTATAACTATGTTGCACTTCATAACAGACAGTTACAGACAGGCAGATGGTTACAACGGGTCCCATATGGGCATATAATGATGATGAATCTCCATATAACAGGGACACAGACAGTTCAGACAGACAGATACAAAGATATCCATATAGTCATAAAAGGGACACAGACCCTGGCGGTACTACAGGTACTCTGACAACGGGTACTGATTGCATATCTAGGTGGGGCATGAATTCCAAACTTACAATGCTGAATAGCATATTCATTGTGTGTTAAGTGTTGAAGTAGCAAGAAACATTTATCCATTATTAACCAACAATGTATTTGATATTGGTATAAGTAATGTGACTGATGAGACATGGGTTATTATGAGTTGATGTCACATTAGCTTGTATAGAATTAACAGGTGTCGTTATTTGGTGCATATGCTAATGGTCAATGCTTGAGTGCATATTCAGAGCAATTGCTCCAGCCACTGAGGAGAAGCAGACAGAACAGGTTTTGGTGATGGTGACAGAGGTTTGATGTAGATTGTGTTTAGGATGATAGCACAAATGTGTGGTGGGAATTTCACTTCATGGGTGTGGTAGTACAATTAGAGTAATACACAACAAATCAAAATATACCCAATGGGTTTTTTTATCGCTTTATTCAATAATTCTGTGTATAGACAGAAATAACAAATCATCAATCATAATCACAGTTTGTAACTTTGTACAATAGTATTCCATTCATCCAGTTTTTTTCTTTTGTCTGTCTCACTTTTAGCAAACTATCTTAAAATTGATTGTTTATGAATCTTGGAGGGAATTATTGGTAAGCTGTCCTAAAGACATGATTAATGTTTGGGTTGAAAAGGTCAAAGGTCATTAGTCAATCTCAGGGTCAAAGTGATGTAATTGGTCATATCTTACGAACGAGAGGGGAAATGTTCTGATAAGATGTGTAGCAGTTACAGTAGGTGTGGTTAAAGCAGTAAAAGGCAACAAGTCTCTAGCTAGCAAATTGATAATTGCAGCTTCACCCGTATTGCAACACAGTGTGTGTGTGTGTGTGTGTGTGTGTGTGTGTGTGTGTGTGTGTGTGTGTGTGTGTGTGTGTGTGTGTGTGTGTGTGTGTGTGTGTGTGTGTGTGTGTGTGTGTGTGCGTGTGTGTGTGGCCCCTTTCACACTGAGCAACAATTTCACCTGACTGATGTCACCTGACTCCAAACTACTCAAGAGGCAAGTAGCCGAATAGTAACCTAGCAACACAGACCAAACATAAGACTATAGTTGCCAGGCTTATTTTCTTCTTGTGGCTGGTCCAAACTGTATTGTGATAGAATGGCTTCTGAGGTTTTGGTGTCCAGACCTCAGTTTGACAGCAGAGCTATTGCCCAGGAAGAACAATATGAGAGAGAACCTGCCTCTGCCAAGGAGCCCCTGCACCCGTCGTCTGGTGCAGCAACCGCGGGTTACCGTTCTGCCAAATACACCCCAGGAGAATGGTACTCCAACAACTACGCCATTCTTCAACAGTCTGTTACTGATCGGAATGAGGCCCAGAGAATCCAGCTAGAGTCCAAGATATTGTGCAAGGACACTGAGTCGGGGACTCTGTGGACCCAGGCCGAGGGGACGCGCCACCTTGGTGAGAGGCTGCAAGAAACTCACTTGTGGAAGTCTGAGCTACAAGGGTACGTCGAAAAACTGCTGGCCGAGACAAACTTGCTCTTGGCCCAGAGGAAGCGACTGGAAAAGGCACTGGACACCACAGAAATTCCATATGCCATCGCCACTGATAACCTTACATGCCGAGAAAGACGACCAGGACCTGACCTGGTCAAAGACCCTGTTGAGGAGGAGCTAATGAAGGTAACTACATAGTTAATCCATCGCATGTAGCAAGTCTCATATTGCGTTATAGTTGGCTGATATGATCTGATATTCCTACTTTATTTTGTTGTATTCATCACTGTCAATTTGCTATATAGCCTAGGTTAACCCTCTGCATTTAACCCAGCCTAACTATTAGGAGCAGGTGCCATACTGTCAAGTCAAATTCCAAATAAAAGCAGTACAAACTAGAAGAATGTGCTCCTCGGAGCACACGTGTGGCCAGGAATAAGGTGAACAGATAGTTTGAAGTGGTCTTTTAAGATTTGACTCAGCTGATCAACAGTGTTGGAATTAACAGAAACTGGCAGTCAAGGTGGACGGGTGGGAAATTTGGTATATAGTCTTTTTTATTGGACTAAAATATTGTCTACCGGTATACATATATTCATGATTCCACTTGCTGACTGGCTGTCGGTATTGGGCAATTTGTTTTATAGGGGTTTCTTGTGATCCTACCATTAACATCCTATGGCAAGCAAAAATGTCAAACTTTCCTTTTGCTTTAAGTAGCATGTGACATGTCAAACTAGGGGGGTTTCATGATTCTGAATCCATTCCAAGCATTAGTTTTGCACAAAATACACTCCTTGGGCTAATAACAGCCATAGCCACTTGCCCAAAATGTGCTGACCTCATCACATTAGTGCTGACCTCATCACATTTGTCATGACGGCTATGGCCGTTTTTAGCCCAAGGGGTGTTTTTTGTGCAAAACTAATGCTTGGAATAGATTCAGAATCATGAAAACCCCCTAGTTTGACATGTCACATGCTACTTAAAGCATAAGGAAAGTTTTGACATTTTTGACCTGCCATAGGATGTTAATGAAAAAAAAAGGTACCCAATAGTGACAGCCGGTCAGCAAGTGGATTAATGAATGTATGTATATAGATAATATTTTAGGCCAAATTTTTTTTTCCAAATTTCCACCAAATTTCCCACTTTATGTTTATGTTTGATGATTTGATATGGACATAACAATTGCATTGCTCATTGCACAGTTGTACAAATTGTAGATGCATCGTTTACAGTGTGTTAGCACATGTGCTAGTTTTCACCACTTGTCCACAGGAATTCTAAAATAGTTTAAAAATCACCCAATCAAATACAAAAAATTATACATTCTAATAATATTTACAGCAGAATTACAATACCCATTATTAATCTCCAATACACAAGTAAACATAATCACTCTAGTAACCAGTCAAGCTATACATGTGAACACAGTTTCAACCATAAACAACCATTTAAACAAAAGAAGCCTGTCGGCTGTCGGATGCGCGTGACATCATCATCAAACCAGGAAGTTATGCAGGAACGCCTACTGAGTGGCAAAAAACTACTTTCTGGCCTTGACAGCCCATACATCCACAAATACAAGTCATATCTGATTGCATTAAACAACATTAAATGTCACAGTCCCTTCTTCTTTGTAGGTCAAAGTAGGTCAAGGTTAGCAAGGTTTTCTTTTTTTTACTCTAAAACACAGAAAGTGGTACAGGTGGTAAATGTTTCGGCTACACTACACATGGCCTTATCAGGTGAGATGAGCAACAAAAAAGTCCCATATGCATGCTTATAAGTTTAGCCATAGATTTAATTATTTAATATACATATATCTAAGATGTACTATAGACACTGGTACTCTGTAGGACATACAGTATGATACAGAAGCCTATACATGAACTATGATAAAATATGTAATTTCTTGTGTTTGTATAGGAGGTAGACTTGATCAGGAATATCCAGGCTCTACTGAAGAGAACTACTGCCCAGGTTGTCAGTCAGATCAAGTGAGTGACAAGCATCCGTGCGTGCGTGCGTGCGTGCGTGCGTGCGTGCGTGTGTGTGTGTGTGTGTGTGTGTGTGTGTGTGTGTGTGTGTGTGTGTGTGTGTGTGTGTGTGCGCGCATGCATGTGTGCATGCGTGCGTGCACGTATGTGTGTGTGTGAGCGCGCACGTGTGCGGGTGTGCATGTTTGTGTGTATCATGTTATGTGATCTAGCAGCTGTTACCTGTGCTACTGCTGTTCTGTAATAGTAACAAACTAGTTCTCTGCCTGCTGTGACATATCTCACACTCACTGGTGATGTATTTTTGTGCCTCAAAGGTATAGCAGGGTTAGTATTAGACATTTAGAGGTTATAGGTTCAAGGGTTATACCTTTATTTCCCCTGCACTACTAGCTTTTATTTAATTTGTTTTTAATGTACTTTATGAATTTATCAATTTTTTCTTTTCATGTTTTCTTTTATTCGTTTTTTTGTCTCTTTCTTTCTTTCTTTCTTTCTTTCTTTCTTTCTTTCAACCTCTTCTGTGACCTCTTCTGTGGAGCGCATTGAACTGCACTTGATGTACGAAAGAATGTCCATAAATGTTCCAAGGTTTGATTGATATAAAGTTTGATCTACAGTACAAGTTCACAACGTATCGTACTGTGACGCGTTGTGAGCTTGTAGATCGGATGTTACAGGCTTTAGGCTTAGTATTATGGCAATCATAAAATTGGCCATACAAAAATGTTGATGTTGTTGAAGTACAGTGGTGTGTGTGTGTGCTGTGTCAGGATCAACAGGGAAGCCAAGCTGACGTTAGAGTTGGACTGGTCTGATAAGTACCAGGCATACAACTTGGATGACCAGTGTGGAAGATACAACAACATGAGTACAGACACACAGCACCACTCCAGCTCAGCCACCATGCAGGATCAGTGAGTATTACTACACTACTATTACTACTACTATACGCACGGACACAAACTCACACACACATTGTCTTTGCCTCTGTTCCAGGGTGTCTGTCCGTCCATCATGGGTTAAATTTACCCAGGACAACCTGTCCATGGCCTCACGGGAACTGCAAGCCACCAAAGACCTCAGGTCAGAGAGCACAGCCTCGGATTCGGATGATGTTTATACAGTAGGAGTGCCGAAGGCCTCCTTATATTATTTTATTTTGACATTGTGACATTGTAAACAGTGTCGTTAAATGTGACCACCGTCGATAATGTGCACTCACTTCCAGCATTCAGTTTTTGTCACCTGGCATTCTGTTATTTCAGCCAGACTACATGTCTGATGTGTCATGTCTAACGTGTCAGGCTGCTGGTGGAGCGTGTGCTGCAGGAGACAGCGGAGGACCTGCAGGCTCAGTGTTCCACTGTGGACCGGGCCTTCACCCAGCGCTGTCAGCAGCTAGCCGAGGCAAAGACCCAGCTGGAGCAGCACCTGGCACAGGTCAGTGCATGGTGGAAGCAAAGACTACTGGAAAGACATACATATCATACCGGTATGTGTCGGATGAGCAAATTAACAGCAAGGATTTTACTGTGAGTTTAAAATTAATGACTGTCCATGGACCTAGAAGCCTTTCTTTAACATGTGTACGGTGTGTGTGTATGTACAGACCCTGGAGCAGATAGGCGTTCAAGAGAGGAATATTGTGGCTCTACAGCAGGCCATTCATGATAAAGAGGCTCCTCAGAGAGTGGCTCAGTCCAGACTTTACGTCCGCTCCTTCAGACCCAACATGGAGCTCTGCAGAGATGACCCCCAGCTGAGGTATGCACACACACACACACACACACACACACACACACACACACACACACACACACACACACACACACACACACACACACACACACACACACACACACACACACACACACACACACACACACACACACACACACACACACACGCATGCATGCACACAGAGATGCTACTTTGTAGAATGTAGATGGTTCAGTGTGTGACAGCGGCGTGCAACCAAGTATACCTCAGATTGTGCCCCCTAGCAAGACCTTTAACCACAAAATCATCTACATAGCATCACGGTTGATGAGGAGCCAGGTCCCGAGGACAAAGTTCCAAAGATATCTATCCAAAGTTAAAAATGTCAAGCTCAGGACAACTTAGCTGTCTGCAACCAACCACTGCAAAGTTGAACTCATGTCAACATCACGTCCATGATGCAACATTTAAAGAGTTTAAAGAAGAAACATCACATCCGTTCACCGATGCACCAGACAGGGGGAAATGCAAGGTGAGCTTTCTCTGTGTTAACAGATAAAGCTCTATCTTTTTACACCTCTCTGTGTCCTCTCTGCAGTCTGGTGAGGGAGGTGGCAGAGATCGATGCCACCCTGGCGTCCCTGCGGCAGCAGCTGAGTGAGGCTAGAGGCTCGCTGTCCTACCTGGAGGAGTCCCGCATGGCCCTGGAGAAGGACATCAACTGCAAGACCCACTCTCTGCTCATTGACAGGGACAAGTGTATGGTACACCGCAGCCGCTACCCCACCGTTGTTGCGCTGTCGGGCTATTAGTCATCCGGACAACCGTGTGTGTGTGTGTGTGTGTGTGTGTGTGTGTGTGTGTGTGTGTGTGTGTGTGTGTGTGTGTGTGTGTTAATTAGTCCCAGTCATAGATTTGTTATCTTTAGCAATTTCTTGTGGCACTTCGTTTCCACATCATTTAGTTTCGCTTCAAGGGTCAAATTTGAGCTCGAATTCTTTGTGCAGCTACACATAGAAAGTGAAAAGTGCAAGAAAGCAAATGAAAGCTATAAAAACAGATACAAGTGTAGCCAACAAATGCTATAATGCAGATTCAAAATGTTGAATCTTTTCCGTCTTTTTTCTGGGGAATCTGTAATGAAAACCCGATGGCATGTCATGTTGTTTGTGTCAATAAAAACTGATCTATCTAGCCCCACTGACAAGTGACATCCAGTTTTTAACAGTACCTCATGCTGGCCACTTGGTGGCAGTGATGAACCACAAAGTGGTACTTGAACAAACTGCACAGTGCATGGCACAGTGCACACTGGCAATGGATGGGAGGGGAATCCCGGTGCCATGCCATCTCTATTATTTATATATCTATGCTCAAACCGAGTGGAAGTGTGTAGCGAGGAGCTAGTTTCAAAAAGGGCCCTACAGAAACAATAGATACTAACTAGATTAACTAGTGAGACCTGTGTGAGCACTCTCTGGTGGACATAGCCTATTTGCAGATAATTAAATTGATACAACATACTTTTATAGTTTTGCTTCACAGTTACTAGTGTAACTAGCCTACTATAACTACCTACTGGAGGTAAACACTGACTGACTCACGTGAGTTTAACAATCAAGTTGTCTAGGGTGAAGTTGGCCATACCGAGCAGGCGAGCACATTCAGGTTCAATCCAGATTCGTCTCAAACAACTGATTAAATTCATTTCACTCCTATGGCACTAAAATATGTAACGCCCTACCATCAGCCGTTAAGAAATGTGAATCCCTAGACTCCTTCAAAACCGCTCTCAACGAGCATTTACGGGTAGCTGCAATTCAAAAGCCCCTGTAAAAAAGTCGCCCCTCCCCCTTTATATGTGTTCCCTATTCATCAGCTTGCAGAGCTAATCATGTATCAAGGCAGCTCATACTTCAATACTTATCTCTTCTCTGTTGTCCTCAAGGTCCTCCCAGTCTATGGGAAATTGTGAGTCTGGGGGAAGTCTTCCCATAGACATATAATTAAACGTAGACGCCCCAAGCCCCCATACCAGTAAGGCTATCCAACGTTGAAGATGCCACTACCTACTGGCGAAATGTGGAATTGCAGCACTTTAATGGAAGTGGACGGACGTTCATGACGTCACGTGCGTAAGCCCGGACCTCAAAATTGAGGCACAATAGAGACACACGGGGACTACAAATTCCACGCCCCCAAATGAGACAGCGTCCCCACTTCTGGTCCGTTTCAACTGTGTACTGCAGCTGCCAATGCAATCCCTATGAGAGGCATCATAAAATACCCTTATTTCACTGGTTCATTACTGAGGCTGTAGCGATTTATTTTGTGTTCGAATAATGTGTCCCATATGTTTTATTTGTCCTTTTTAATGTCATATACCTGCCATCTCAATATACAACCCACAATGTACTATAATATACTCCATAAGATTGTAAAGACTGCTAGCATCGGATATATTGAAGTTTCCCTGACGTATGATTTGTACGTCACGCATTAATCCTTATAAATACCGCTAGATGCGGCATTCCCCAGCGACGGATCGAGCGACCACGACGAGCGTGACAGAGTCCAGCGTTGTAAACGGTTAAACGGCCGGTCTTCATCATGCCTAAAGTGTGCTGCGTTCCTCTTTGTAAAAACAACAAAGAAAAAAACCCAGACTTGATGTTTCATCAACTTCCAGCTGATCATGAAAAGAGACAGAAATGGCTGCACCCATCCACCACTCAAAAATATGTGAAACCATCCAGAAGAAGTTTGTGAACTCCACAAGTGGTGGAAATTAAGTATTCAAGTGAAGCTTATGAAGGTATATGTCACAGTGAAAATAGCCTTGAAACTTATGATAGTCAGTCATGACGCAACTTCACCCTGTCTTTAGTGCCTTGCTACATTTACAACGTTTAAGTGTAGGCTACATAAGCGTTCAGATTTCAAATATAAAGTGCTCATCCCCGGAGCTACGGATGTTATACATTTGCACGTTTATTAGCACCCGTGTAGTCCTTATATTGTTCAATAAAAAGCATTGTTATCGCTCAAAACAAGGCAAGTCACGCCACGACGCACGTGAAGGACGAGCGTCATGTGAACCATTAATCTTATCCTACTGAATATGATATAGATTGACAATATCAAGAAGTCAGGCAAAATCATCTGAGGAGCATATGCTGCTATATAGGATTACACAGACTGAAATTGACTGCCTGAAAAGTAATTTATTATATTATTCTTCATGCATGAAGCTCCCAATTCCCGTGAAATTGCAATATATGGGCTATATAAATAAATACCCCATATATTGTAATATGTATTAAAACTGTAATACATAAGATAGATTCTAATTGATATTTTATTATCTATAAACCTGGAGAATCCACTAGATAGTTGACAATGGATATGTCACTCCTGGCCATTTAGTTGGGTCATTTTCCCAACTACTTTTAGGCAAATCATATGGACAAATTGATAATCCAACAAGTTTTATTTTTTCTTTGTATAAAGAATTCATATACGCCTGCATGTTCACACCATGCACCACAAATACGGATAATGTATCTTCAAACTCGGCGGCGCTTGGAACGTCACTTATAAGCGACAGGTAATCAGTCTGTCAACTCAGCTCTGCTCCGTTAACATTATGGGTAACTCATTCAAGTGGTAAATTAAATGTGAAACAAGTCATCTATTGAGAAAACAAAAAAATATGTTGACAAAGACACTTCATACATTTGGAAACATATTTTTATTCAAATCAATATAGTCTTCAGTTCATGTTGTATTATTTTAAAAGTAGGCTAACTACAGTGGAATTTCAATTGACTTCTATGGGCTGGCATGCAGTACACTGGTCTAACGGACCAGAAGTGGGGACGCTGTCTCATTTGGGGGCGTGGAATTTGTAGTCCCCGTGTGTCTCTATTCTCCCGAACTTCCTTGCAAAGCATTTGCCTTCAATGAGCGCTTCCGTGTGCGTAACATAAGTCCTGGAAAATACGCACTGTGATTGGCCAGTAGTCATTTGAGTGACAGCGACATGGAGGAGTCACATGAGTGACGTCACTTGGGCAGTGACGCAGCGTGCCTTCAGCAAATGCCTTCAGCACTTCTAAATAAGAAAGCTGCGGAGAACTGTTGCTTTGTGTTCATTACTTGTGCAAGCAGAGCGTGCAAGTAATGTTATCAGTCAGGTGCTACCGTCATGCTACGAAGCGTATGTCCCATGACGTGATGAAGATATGTACCAATGTCCCTTAGCAGCAAAAGATATGACGTCAAATGCTGGCACGGGACATACGGAAGCAGACCGTGCAGGTATGTTTTCCGCGTATGTCCCATGACGTGATGAAGATATGTACCAATGCCAGGGTATAATTGGTTTACGATGGTGACGTAATGATGATATGTTTCAGTGTCGGGTGGATTAAAAAAAGGGACATACGCATCAAACCACCCGAGTAACCACATTATACCACTAATCAACTCAGAAATGACATATACATACATATAGACATATAGACATATGAGCATATGACGTGATGAATATATGTACCAATGCCAGGGTATAATTGGTTATCGATGGTGACGTAACGATGACATGTTTCAGTGTCGGGTGGACTAAAGGTAATGCCCCTATGTATACATGTATGTAATCTGACACCACTGCCATAACAGGCATAAGTAATCATTACCATACTTCAAAATACTACTTTTTCTCCTCCAAAAGCAAGGTACGTAGCAAATAGCTAAACCTAGTAATTCAATATCGCAAACGTTCCTTCACAGAGAGGCTGAGATTTGAAAGTTTGTAGCGGTCTACAGTAGTTGCACGCTCTGCTTGTGCACTAGTAGGCCATTTATGGCCTACTAGTGTGCAACAAGCAAGTATAGGTACTCAACAGAGTGCAATTCTAGTTCTTTAATGTTTTCTGTTAGTAATCCCACCTGGCTCTGATGTTGTATTGTTGTATTAATAACTTTGTTGTTTGTGTTTGTTTGTTTGTTTGTTTGTCTTGTTTCGTATTGTAATGTATTGTCATGACTCGTTATAAAGATTTGTTAAAAAAAAAAGCCTCCAGCACTGCACTTCTGCTTGACTTCCTGCCTTCATTGGGAGACACGTCGCTCCAATGAACTGCAGCGGCAAGTGAGGCATCTATTTTTTTAAAATATCTATGACTCTTCCCATTGGCTTAAGGATAACCAATGGTCAAAAAGTGTTGAAGAGAAGCGAGAAGTATTGAAGTATGAGCTGCCTGATACATGATCAGCTCTGCAAGCTGATAAATAGGGAAAACATATAGAGGGGCTAGTTTTGAATTGCAGCCACCCGTAAATGCTCTTTGAGAGCGGTTTTGAAGGAGTCTAGGGATTCACATTTCTTAACGGCTGTTGGCAGGGCGTTCCACATTTTAGTGCCATAGGAGCGAAATTAATTTAATCAGTTGTTTGAGCCGAATCTGTTACACAGTAGTGTGAACAATAATTAAAATACAGTTCTAAGATGTGACCATAATTGGGAGACACCACACAAAACTACACAATGAGGCAAAGTCCAAAGTCAATGTTATCTTAATCCACTGTGGAATAATAAAAGCAGAGCAGTGGAATGTTCAAATCAATTCAATATTCAATGAGGGGGAGGGGTCTTTCAGAGCAGTGGGATATTGGGGCATGCAAACCCTCGCACCTTTGGGGGGGGGGGGGGGGGTGCACCATTTTGAATGTGATAAGTCACTATACCTGGCCAACGGATAGGCATATATATAGCAGAACAACAACAGTGCATCAAAAGTATTAAGCCAACAATGTTATGAGCAAGCTTCAAAAACATTTGTCTTTAAAACAAGCTTAAGGCACATTTACATGTTACTGTACATAAAAAAGGAACACACCCTAATATATATTATATAAAACTAGTCACTACAGCGAGCGCATAACCTCAGTCTGTTATGCTGTATGCAGAAGGGTAAAAAAGCAGCATAGCACATGATTCTGAGATGTGCACACCATAGCTATTAAGATCTTAATAACCAATATAACATTTTAACTCTGTTGCTTTTCTGTGCTAATATGTGTAAAAGAGTCAAAGACTGAACTCTCTAGCAAGGCTTGGAAGTCTGATGTGTGTGTGTGCGTGTGCGTGTGCGTGCGGGCGTGCGTGTGTGTGTGTGTAAAACATAACTCTATGGTTAAACACGGCTCGTTAAAAGAACGCGTGCGATGCGCGTGCGATGCGCGTTCGCCGCGTTGGCAATGTTTACAACAGCTGGACGAGTGGAGTTGGAGGAGGCGGCAGTGAGAGGAATGCGGTGAAACGTTATGTTAGTCCATTATCTATTTTATCCACACAAGTAGCCTACTCAAGTAGGCTTAATAAATCCAATTTTGGCGAACTGAAAGAGCTCTAGCACTGTGCACTAAACACTCAAACACCAACTTTATACACTTGATGCAGATCTAATATGTAGGCCATCACAATCAAAATGGCGCCGGTAGGCCAGTAGGGCTATACCGTGACGTCAGCCTTGCATTCCCTATTCAATTTACAATTTACAATTTAGGCATTTAGCAGACGCTCTTAATCCAGAGCGCATTACATTAAGCAAGAACAAAAAGCATGGGAATACATTACATATATAAACATATTAATATATATTCAGTTCAATGTTCAATGAGAGGGGGGGGGGGGGGTCTTTCAGAGCAGCAGAGCAGTAGTTATTAAAAGCAGGGCAGTGGAATGGGGTAATGCAACAGTTCAATGTCCAATAAAACAAAGGGTTATCTTTCATAGCTGTCCAGGTTTACAGCACTGTATAGGATGCAAAATTAAAGTCATTTAAGGCCATTAAAGGCCACAATTTCCAATGATTCGAATCTGAGTGCAGATTAAAGTGGTTTATGCATTTACTTCCCTTTCCAGTTGGGGTCCATTTGGTTCCTTCTCAAATCCAGGTCCTCTCCTCTGTCCTTGCTGGAGTCCTCTTGTGTGTCACTCACAGACCGTTTGTCAGCCTTCCGATTGGTCCCTGACTGACTAACCAGCAGGCTCTCCCTGCCTTGTTCCGCCCTGGTTCCGCCTAGTTTATGTTGAATTTGCTAAAACATCCTTTTTGGAAAAAACTAAAAACAAACATGATATGCCCAGTCACCATGCTGCACCTGTGATGTTCCTTTTTACTGACACAAAGTTTAAAATAAGAATTGAATGCCTGTTATGAAGCAACTGAAAAACCTGTTATTTCAATGGTAGTGGATGGAGAGAGAGGATTTTTGTTACTACTATAGACTATAGACTATAGTATAGGCTACTATAGACTGGCTTCCAAAACACTGCAACTCAAAATAATAAAGAAAAGCATACCTACACACAAAATCAACATCAAAAGAAAACATAAAACCAGCTATAATGCAAATGAAATCAGTAGTCTGTCAGCATGACACAAGCTGATAATATTATATGAGTCATTGACTTGTTTCTAACCATGTATGATTTATTTTTTTGCATAGAAGTGTAAATTTGTCTTTAAATGTTTTGATGAATTGAAAATGGAGGACCCTTATGTAAACACTAAACAAGTCTTGGTGCTTTTTCTGGTTTTATCATCTTAGCAGATTTTGTATTGACCTGTACTTTCCTTGAACTCTGTACACTGCACCATTCTGCAAACTGTATATAACATTTATCACATACATAATCAATCACATACATAAACTCATAACTTCTGTCAAGCTGGAATTTATTGAATGGGGGGGGGGGCATGGTGCATGATGGACAATTTAACCATAGATAATGTATTAATACGCTTTTTGTTCTTGGTCTATTTGGAAGTTTGTCTGCATCCGCTGCTGTCCCTATGATTCTATTCATGACAATTTGGTAATGATACTGTATTCTTCTACTCTATTTCTTTATACTATGTGTGTGTGTGTGTGTGTGTGTGTGTGTGTGTGTGTGTGTGTGTGTGTGTGTGTGTGTGTGTGTGTGTGTGTGTGTGTGTGTGTGTGTGTGTGTGTGTGTGTGTGTGTGTGTGTGTGTGTGTGTGTGCGCGCGTGCGTCTGTGTGTGTGCGTGCGTGCGTGCGTGGGTGCACAATCATCCAGTTTTGGGATGATTAGATGTTGCATTCATCAGCCCAGACAGCCAGCCAGCCAGACGGACATAATCTCCTCCTAAACACACTAATCTCCAAATATAAAATTGGATTAAATGAGCTCCATTTCAGAGCCCTGTCTTTGTTTTGCGTGCTTGGCAACTTTCTATCCAGTTACTTAATGGGCCATTTGTCAGGAAAGCAGAACAAGCAAATGTCACTCTGGCTGAGTGATTAATTCAGTATGTGAGTGATCCACTCTGCCATTAACTCACCATGAATTACAATTATTACAATTACATGTACCAAGGCAATAATCAGTTTGTATGTCATTTTTTTCATGAACTCTGGAAACTCTGGAAAGCAAATGGAAGGTGTCAGTCAGGGGAGTAACAACATCCTCACAGGAACTCATTAGTGTGTGTTCCACTCCACTGTCAACACATTCTCACTCCCAGACAGCTCTTCAAATATGGCAGCTTCACGACCCCATGCATCACCTTCCGTCTCCGCTGAATTAAACAGGCAATTCAAAGTGTGTTTTACATAAAACATTAAGATGTCAAGATCACAGAGCCAATTAAACAGTCAAATTACAATGAAGAAGAATGATTACAAGAATGATTTAGCAATATCCTACAAGTGACTTTTATTTATGTTAAATTAGTGTCAGGACAACACCATGTCACTTTAAGGCTGTGGTACCGGTCACAGGCTGTGGTACCAGTGTGTCTTAACTCTTAAGCCCAGTCCAGACATCATCCTGGTGCCCAAAAGTGCAGCAGCAAAGAGCATGAATGTCTTTCGTCCAGTGGCTCATGAAATGCTTTGAGCAACTATAGTCTGTCACGGTTCACTGGTGTTAGGACCCAAGTGCAGGAAACTCAAACAAAGGCAGGACAAGAAGATAGGATAACAGAAGTACATACACTGAACATAAAACCTGACACTAACTTAAGATCCAGCACTGAACAAACACAAGGCAGAGTTTAAATAGTCATTGGAGCTCATCACCCAACCTGGCTCAGCTGGTCCCCACAGGTGATTGGGGCACTCAGGGCAGTCAGAGTCAGAGGAGCAGGACTTGGGAGAGACAGAGGAAAATCATGGACAAACGGAGGGGCTCAGGACGTGACCATGACAGTACCTCCCACCAAGGGACAGATCCCAGATGTCCTTCTAGGCCACTCTGGACCACAGGACAACTCAGAATGACTGGGGTGGAACATGGAGATCCTCAGGTAGGTGGGGCAGGAGGAACTGGGAAGAAGTGGTCAGCAAGGGCTCTGGTGGGGGTCATCACAGAGACATGTGAACACGGAGCAGAGGGCACATGCTGGTCATCAAGGGAGAGAGGACATCAGGGCGTCGGTCAGCCAGGGCTCTGGCGCGGTTCATCAACAAGACACTCAACGCGGAGCAGAGGGCACAAGCTGGTCGTCACCTCGTCGGGGGGGGGGGGGGACGGGGGGGGGGGGGACATCAGGATAATGGCTAGCCAGGGCTCTGGCGCGGTTCATCATCAAGACACTCAACGCGGAGCAGAGGGCACAAGCTGGTCATTAGGGTAGGTAGGGTGCTGCACAGGCTGGCCTCCCAGGTCAGCGCAGGCAGGAACACAGGACTTGACAGGAGCAGGAGGGTGGGGTCTCCAAGTCTCAGGAAGGCAAGACAAGGGGTACGTAGGAAGTTAGGATCCTGGACAGTGACATCAGTTGTGGAGCGCAGGGAGAGAATGGCCAAAGTGTGCTCTGTTCAGCGCTGGTGAGTTATGCTGGGTTTAATGATGGCTGGATCTTACTGTCACGGTTCACTGGTGTTACGACCCAAGTGCAGGAAACTCAAACAAAGGCAGGACAAGAAGATCACATAAACTTGACTTTACTTGGGAAATTACATAGGATAACAGAAGTACATACACTGAACATAAAACCTGACACTAACTTAAGATCCAGCACTGAACAAACACAAGGCAGAGTTTAAATAGTCATTGGAGCTCATCACCCAACCTGGCTCAGCTGGTCCCCACAGGTGATGGCACTCAGTGTCAGAGTCAGTCAGAGTCAGAGGAGTCAGAGTCAGAGGAGTCAGAGTCAGATGAGCAGGACTTGGGAGAGACAGAGGAAAATCATGGACAAACGGAGGGGCTCAGGACATGACCATGACATAGTCATGGTCCACATAAAAGCATCTTTGAGTACTCATGAAAAGGGCTAGGCCTATATAAATCCCAGATATTATTATTATTATTATTATAAGGAGTAACATCGACAGTAATGACACACACCAGTATGCCTACAGAAAGAGCCGCTCTACACTTCCGCACCTACACACCCATCTGGAGGGGTGGGGTGGGGGGGGTCATATGTCAGGCTGCTGACCTGGACTTTCTGACACACTAGCCACAGTCTGTCAGAATCCACAGCACTTCGTCCTCTTCCATCGTCCTCAACATCGGTTCCCCCCAAAGGTGTGTCCTAACTGAGCCCCCTGCTGTACACACATGACTCACATAATACATTCAGGAAGCCATATCGTGACAAATTTGCAGACGACGACACAGTAGTAGTGGGACATATCCCACAATGATGAGTCGTCAGAGCTAGTGGACTGGTAGTCTCTGTATTAACGTGGGGAAAACGAAGGAGCTGATTGTGGTTCTTCCCTGTTCTTCTGTTCTTCTCCCAACTGCCAGGTGTTTTGTAATTCTGAGCAGGTCTCATCATACCAGCTATTGTCCTCTCTCTGTTCAATACTAAGCCCTAGGGGGTGTCTAGCAGATCAGTGTGTGATGAAAAGCAGAGCATCATGGCTATGCACTGAACGCACAGTAAACTCCTTGTGTGATTGTATCCATTCATTGTAACACTGAGAAGTGTACCAAGGTAGTAGTAGTCTCACATAGCCAGAAGGTCAGAGATATCTGGATACATCTCACACAGATGTGGTATTGGTAACACATTTTATCTAAGTGGGCAGCCCAGTACCAACCGTGCTGGGCTTATGTTCCCATGCTCATATTGATTCCACTCTTTTGTTCTCTCTGAGTCTCTAGTGGTCTGTCTATCTCACATATTCTTTCTTTGCACCATTATGTCTGTCTGAATGTCTATCGTTCTATCTCTCTCCTTTGATTTATTCATTTATCTCTGACTAGACCAAGAAGCATTAATACGCTAGTGTGCCAAAAGTCTGGTTGAGCTGTCATTGTGGATGCAAATCCATGAACCGACGCATAGCATCCACAACACCTATATGAAGGATTTAGCAATCAGTGCAGGGAAATCAAAATTCCAATCTCCAGTTTCAGTCCTCATTAGACTATGAGGTAATTATTCCAGTACTTTTGGGATGGCACCATAATACGAGCTCCTTGAGGTGTGTGTGTGTGTGTGTGTGTGTGTGTGTGTGTGTGTGTGTGTGTGTGTGTGTGTGTGTGTGTGTGTGTGTGTGTGTGTGTGTGTGTGTGTGTGTGTGTGTGTGTGAGACTGCGTGCGTGCGTGTGTGCTTTTGTGTGTGTGTGTGTGTGTGTGTGTGTGTGTGTGTGTGTGTGTGTGTGTGTGTTTGTGTGTTTGTGTGTGTGTGACTGCATGCGGGTGTGCTTGCGTGTTCAAGGTTCAAGGTCTTTATTAATGTCCCAGGGAGAATGTCCCATGGTGATGGTAATGGTCAGGGGACATTTTTGAATGTTCATTTTGGGAATGCAGATTTGGACTTCAATATGGGAAAAAGCCTGTTTGAATAAAGCCTTTTCCCCTGCACAGTATCGAATGTGGAGTAATAATGGGTTTTTTTCTTAATAATTGCACTCTTTCACTCTTGTGTTCCTTTCAGTTTCACCTATCATTCATTCGACTCTCCATCCATACATACATCCAGAGAGCCTCTATAATTTTTTTCCCATCCTTCCATCGATTCATTCATCCGTTCATTCCCTCTGATAATATTCTTTATTCCACCCTGAAACTTGTCTCCTTCTTTCAGCAAGGGACATTCTATTTAGTCAGGGGTGTCAGATGCATCTTGTCATTCTTAAAGCTATCATGGTACCATTATTTTGTCCTTTGAATTTGTATGTATTGGGAGGGGTATATGGGTAGCCTGAAACCATGAAAATGAAACAGGTGGCAACAGGTGGATTGGAAGATGGTTGAACTGACAATATTTGGAGGTGAACTGCCGTGTTTTCCACTTCTTCTCTTCTCTTCTCTTCTCTTCTCTTCTCTTCTCTTCTCACGTTCAACCCATGTATCTTTTGCAATTTCTCTCCACATAGTCAACACGTTCCACCTAATCACCTAGCTCTGCTCTTTCCATTTCTATTCTAGCAGGGGCTTGCGGGAGGAACCTCTGATGTGTCTCAGTGTCTGATATAGAAGGAGGACTGAAGAAGATAGACGAGGGAGAGAGTTTTTGTGAGTACAAGGAAAAGAGAGCGGATTCTCAGATTCTGCTGGTTTCCAGTGGCTTGTTAAGTTTGTTTCTTTTCCATATCTTCTTGGTGGTTGGTTCATACTGCACGGACCACTTACTGTATCAGTAAAGTGGCACTGTTTGTTGCAATCTAAGGGCAATTCAGACCAATGCCACACGACACAGTCACTGCAAAGATCCCAACAAACTAGACCAGTAAAACAGAAACAACAGAAACTAGAAAAAGTGCCCTTCTGGGCACAGGTCTCCACCAGGAGGATAGGAGTGTGTGTGTGATGTTTGGCAAAATGTTTAGGAGCAATATAAACGTGCGTGTGTGTGTGTGTGTGTGTGTGTGTGTGTGTGTGTGTGTGTGTGTGTGTGTGTGTGTGTGTGTGTGTGTGTGTGTGTGTGTGTGTGTGTGTGTGTGTGTGTGACGCGGCTTGGCCTGTTGTAGCGCCACCATGAGGCTGATTTGAAAACGGTCAAGTGGCATTTCTTCCAAAGCCTAGTGGGAATATGCATGCACAGTTTCACCACAATCGGACGCTGCGTTGAGTAGTTGTGGCGATTTGTATAAAACGGGTACAAAGCGGGCTACTCCTGAAAGGTTTAGAAGCCAATTGTAGCCAATGAGGGTGGATTATGAGAAATCAAACAAACCCGTCTTGATCACATGAATATGGAGAGCATGTGTACCGATTTGCGTGAAATTTGGATAAAATCTGAAGGAGTAATATTAGAAAATGTGTTTTACATATGTCGGCCTCCTGGTGGCGCTATAAAGAGCAATGTGAACAATTCCAGGCAAAGGTTTTTCCTTGGCCTCTAGGGAGTTGGCATACAAAGTTATCCACAGATCCGTGCAGTTAGAGGTAAAAACACTTTTCGGACAGTTATAGCGCCACCATGAGGCTGAGTTGAAAATGTTCATGTGGCATTTCTTCCTCGGCCTAGTGGGAATGTGCGTGCACAATTTCACGGAAATCACACAATGTGTTCATGATTTGCAGCATTTTGTTTGAAACTGAGCCCTCCTGCGAACTTTGGAAGCCAATCTTAGCTAATCAGGATGGAGTCTGAGAAATCTGAAAGACGCGTTTCGTTGAATGGCTCTAGACAGACTGTGTACCAATTTGCGTGATGTTTGGACAAAATCTGTAGGTGTACTGTCCAAAAACATGTTTTGCATAAAGCGGCCTCCTGGTGGCGCTATAACAGGCCGTTCTGGAAAATTTGGGGCAGAGGTTCACCGTTGGCATCCAGGGAGTGTGCGTGCAAAATTTGGCATCGACATGGCATAGCTGTTCACAGACGGAAGGACAGACGGACGGACACACACACACACACGGACACACGGACGGACGGACGGAGTGCAAAACATACTCTCTCCACATGCCTTCGGCCTGGTGGAGACAATAAACATGAATGATCTGTAGCCTGCGAACTTCAGGCAGCATACACTCGAGTGATTACTGTAACAATCATGTGCAGCTCTACTTATTTCTAACCTTATTCTCAGTATAAAACAAAATAAAGAATACAAGAACCGGCACACCGATCGGTCGGCATGAGGTCGGTGGAAAAAACGAGGGCGAGATGGATTATGGAAGCCGGTACCCGATACCCTGTGTGGAAGATTACTGTATGCACTGTATGTGACGTGTCAAGCAGATGATCAATTGGCGGTCTACGTACTTATGCTCATGTGATTCATTGTACTTTCTCCTGTTGTAATGTCAGTGCGGCTGCCGGTACCGGTATAAGCAGAGCCTAAAATGTTCTCAAGCTATTATTGGTCTCAATCCATTTGTGAGTTATCTGACTGAAGTACTGTAAATGGGACCTACAGTACTACAACCCAACTAATTGATGGTTATAACTAGATAAAGTGCCACTCGGGGTACAGGTCTCCACCAGGGCAGGTCAGGTTGTGGCCTCCTGGTGGCGCTATAATAGGCCAATGTGAAAAGGGTGCAGATTCTTCTTACGCCTTGGGTGGGAATTCGATGATTTGAGGCATTTTGTTCCAAAAATGTGTTTTGCAAAAATCCACCTGTTGGTGGCGCTATAACAGGCCAATGTGAAAAGGGTGGGATATATTCCTCAGCCTATAGTAGGAAAGTCCGTGAAAGATTTCACGTAAATTGCACGCTGCGTTCATGATTTGAGGCTTTTTGTTCAAAACGGGCCAATGCTGCAAACTTTGATAGCCAATGTTAGCCAAGTAGGATGGAATATGAAATATCGGACAGATCCGGCTTGAACACATGACTATAGAGATAGTGTGTAATTTTGCGGGATTTTTGGACAGAAAATCTTGAAGAGTAATATCAAAAGTCGGCCTCCTGGTGGCGCTATAACAGTTGGGGCAGAGGTTCATCGTTGGCATCCAGGGAGTGTGTGTGCAAAATGTGGCATCGACCGGGTTAACGGTGCCAGAGATTAGGACACAGAAGGATGGACACACACACGGACACACACACAGACGGAGTGCAAAACATACTCTCTCCCCATGCCTTCGGCCTGGTGGAGAAAATAAGCACCTGTTGCTGATGTACGGTATGTATTGTGTACTTTACTTTACGCTGCTTCCTTTCTATATCGTGTATGACTCATATCTCCAGATCACGCAATGTGAGTCCTAAAAGGCCTATATTCTCTAGTTTAATAAACTTCAGATATTGTCATCATGCAATACTGCTTGGTGTCATCAACCTGTAATTCGAGTTAGAATTAGAGGAATACTATTGGGACCACATGGAGTGTGCTCGGTTTATCCTGAAGTCTGGTGGGAAATGATACACATAGATCACCAATTACTCAAAACTTAGCATCTATTAAATTATTCTGAAGTAGGCCTACAATGAAAGGCAAGGCAGATTAGCCTCAGACTGGCATAATTTTAATGATTACAAGGATTCATATCCCGAAATGAATAAGAACAGCAAATTAATATGAATAAAAGAAATACGAGCCTGTTATTTCACGAATCAAATATATTAATTCGCTCCACAGCAGGTTGTCTGGGCACGCCCTGAAAGACGGTATGTCAGTCGTTGCTGATCCACCGAAGAGCTCTAAACTTATTATCTATTACAGTTTACTATGTTAAAACAGTGCTGAGCTGCGGCCTTGTGTTTCAAGTCGCTCATGCACAGCCAGGGTGCTGAACACTTATAAGTAATGATAGTTTATCAAACACAGGATAAGATGTAAATTCCTTTGTGCAAGCACATACCTAAGAGTGTCGTCGTGATGGTAGAATGTCTTGGTGTCATCTTGTCGTCTTGGTGATGAGTGGTGGTGAATGGTGGTGGTGGTGAATGGTGGGAGCTGGATACGCATCATCAGTAGTGTATCCTTGGATCTTGGGATGTTTCGGCCTTCACACTATACACCCTCCCCAAGGTGGCCAGCTACAGGCTGATCAGACCTGAGCTTGCGTCAATCCAGACTCGTCACAAGAAAGAGAGCCATGCTTGGCAGACTTCTCGTGGGACTATGCATGGAGAAGTCTGCCATAAATACTTTAAAGGTCTACTTTATCTCACCAGTAGTCAGAAGAGTGGGCACATGGCTATAGTGAGTAACGATTTAAGTTATATAAAAAAAATGCAATTAATTAATGCTACGCTTAACACCATTGCCGTAGATCAATCGATGGCTTTTATAGCGCTTTTGATTGATGAAGTCATAATGCTACTCATGTTAGCATCGGGTTGCTAGCTGTTGTCATAACACTGGGTCGCGCCATCTTGGATCGTCGTCACCATAAACACCCATTCTTCTATCTGTTTCTTTCAATCGCCTGTATCTCCTATTCCTTGTCCCAGATGGCATTTTTGGTCAAAACAAGGTTTATTCCACGGCAGGGACTAGGGAGCCGGCACTGTGAAGCATTCCACTGCACTTGGTGAGGTCCGTTTGATACACAGGATGTGACTACGCTAGAGCCCTGCACGGGCCTAAAATATAGGCCCTGGCCCGGCCCGGGCCCGTGGAGTTAAGGCCCGGCCCGGCCCTAAGCCCGTTGGTAAAGTCCAGAAACGGACCGGGCCCGGCCCGAAGCCCGACATATTTTTATTTATTATTTCTAGCATGCGTGCCGCCGCGGTCGCTTTATTGGTGCACGGAACGGATGCAGCAGCAGCAGCCACTCTACAGCTGCACTATCTGGCGCTCTGATAAACCCACATTAAGAACAAGAAGTCAATAACACCACACATCACATTAAAAAGTAGCCTACTTAATTATAGTTTTATACAGTTACTGCTGCACGTGCACTGTCAATCAGCGCAACGCGTTGTGAGCTTGTAGATCGGCTATCGCGGACTCACGCTGCATTATAAAACCCAGACCCACAATAATAAGAACACTTACGTTATGTATGTGCAGTTTTTGCACTGTACAAATCCAACTTTGTTTAGTGTGGTAATAAGGCTCCCGCCGTATTTAAATTGTTTTTATTGCGGACTGCCGAGGAGACTCTATAGCGGTAGCCTACTCGGGCCCAATCCCAATTGCCTCCCTCAAGCCCTGAGCCCTGAACCCTCATTGGGCCTCATGCGCCAATAAGTTCCTAACTTTTCCTCTTACATTTCTTCCTAAGTGAATTCCTAAGAGAAGTCCAGTCAGATTCATGAAACGTTCTTAAGTAGGCAGAATTGTTCGTAAGCATGTGCTTATGATGATGAATCCAAATCCTCGTAACTTGAAGGGGTGTGCCAGTTCATTCAAATTATCATAGGTAGACGCCCCATATATCCTAATTAGCATCCTAATTACCATAGGGAACCGCCCCACCAATCCCATATAAGGCATTGGGAATTCACTTTCCTACCTGTGTTCACCCAGGTGGGATCATGCAAAACCAGGTGGTTTTGCATGACTCCATGGCCTTGCCTGCAGTCACACCTGTGTGTGATTGCAGCACACAGAAATCACAGGACCTCACACATAGAAATAGTTGAGTGAAGTCAAGAATACCTAAACTAAAGTCTAAATATGGTGGAACACCAGACTCCAAACATTAAAAATCAATAATACTGTGGAGGTACTGAAGTGAACAGAAATTTTCATATTTTCAATATTTCAATATTTTCAATATTCATGAATGTATTTTATTATTTATCTCCCAATAGTCAACTTGGGGGGGTGGGGGTGATTGGGGGGTTTATGTGGTGGGTATGGTGTGTTTGTTTGGGTTGGGTTGTGAACTCTAAACCAGTGGTTCTCAAACATTTTCATGTCAAGGACCCCCAAATTGACATGCATTCTGCAGACCCCCATATGAAAATATCTTCTGCTAGGGAAATGTTTTGAACATTTATCAAAATGTTTCGAAAATAGCCGATCTACAAGCTAAAAATGGGCAGTAATGGGACGCGTTTGTGAGCTTGTAGATTGGCTATTTTCAAAGTATAAAATGGGATTAAAGTGGTAAAATGTTCCATATTTTGCTGTGGACTGCCTGGAACTCCCTCAAGGACCCCTTGAGGTCCTCAGACCAAACTTTGAGCATCATGCAGATGGCGCTGTTTTTCCTTTATGTTTTCAGATTGCACTTAAGAACGAAAAGGGCACCCTAAGAGTGCTCCACAGTGTGCGTAGATTCTGTTCTTACCTACGAACAAATCACAGCTAAGAAAAGATTGAGGGATCCCAAAACCTTCTTAAAAACCTCCTAAGTGGGTCTAAGAACAAATTTCCTCTTAAGAACTTCTTAAGAACGGTTGGCGCATGAGGCCCATTGACTTTAGTGACGTCAGCTGTATAAGTGCTTGAGGGTGAGAGGCTGCAAGGGCTCCAAATTGTTGTGAAAGGAATGGGACAGCACTTTGAAGATGAGTCCGCCATTCATGACACTTTGCATCACTTTATAAAACCTGTCCTTATTCACAGCCAGTGCCTACATGCATGACATGTCTATCATGTCTATTTATGTCGTTTTATTATTAGTTTCATAAATACACTTTCCTGTGTGATAGGGGTTGTAATATTCATATATAATAATATTCATCATAAATTGCATTTCTATATTATTTTACTTTGCTCATTAGTCATTTCTCATCATGTTTCCCTTATTATTATTATTAAATATATAGCCTATCCTTCCATTCCGTCTCCCTTTGAGAACAGTGAGAAAGCACTATTGTGTTTGTTGACATTCTAACCGCGGTACATAACTAATTTGCATACTTAAATGATTGACGTTCGGAGGATCCCCCTCATTCCCCTGGTAACGCTATGAACTGTGGGTAATTTCTTTGCCAAAGTCAGCTAAAGTCAGCATCGATGCTGACTTTGGCAAAGGGCACATAAAGGGGCGGGGCTGAGCCCTCACTGACTTACCGATTTCAAATGGGACATCCCTCAAGCCCTCGCAGACTTCACATGAACGCGCAGCTAAGTCAGTGAGGGCTCATTGAGTCAGCAAGGGAGTGGATTGGGATTGGGCCCGGAGTCGGTGTGTGTGTTTGTGTGTGTGCTGTGCGAGTGCGTGTGTGTGCGCGCACACAGCTGCGCTGCATAATAATTAGGAGAGAGAGAGAGAGAGAGAGAGAGAGTTTAGACGCGGAGCGAGAGAGTGAGAGAATGTAAAACGTTTCAAAGTCTTTATAGTTTTTACCAGATTTTAGTGTGCTTGTGTGTGTGACAGTCAGTGTTGTGTAGTAGCAGCGCAGCAGCCAAAGGAAGGAAGGAGAGGCGACAGCATTTAGGCCAGGTGAAATGCATTGCGCAAAATGTTATAATGAATCTCGGGCTCGGCCCGCCCGGCCCTGGGCCCGTTGGGCAGTGACAAAGTCGGCCCGGGCCCGGCCCGGTCCCGACGGGCTTGCAGGGCTCTAGACTACGCATCGTCTAACCTCCTAACATACGATCACGGCCGGAAGTCTGGAGGCTTTTCAAAATAAGAGCTCAACAGGTAAAAATGCTGGCTTGAATTAAATCACAATTTATTAATAAATGCTGGCGGAGTAACTGTTAAGAACAGCTGTCGGTTTTCCAAACTCACAATGCATCGCAATGCGTGAAAGAATGCTCTGATGCTTCATGAGACTCCTTATGTATGCCTACAATATTCAATTCAATTCAATTCAATTCAATTCAATTCAATTCAATTCAATTCAATTCAATTCAATTCAATTCAATTCAATTCAATTCAATTGATCTATTGGCATGATAAAACATTCGCTTACATTGCCAAAGCAAGTGTCAAAATACAATAAAAACAAAACGGCCTGGCCAATCAGCAGCAGCTAGAGGCGGGATCAAGGCAGCACTGTGTATGGCTTGATCCCGCCTCTAGCTGCTGCTGATTGGCCAGGCCGTTTTGTGGCCGGAGCATCAAGTCTGCCTGAGAGTTCCCAGATGGGAGCAGGAGGGGGGAACCCAGTGTACTCTCTGCTGCCCCATCTGGCGGAGTCAGGTTAGCCTATTACAGCCGTCGGTTGCTTATTACAGCCGTAGGTTGCTTATTACAGCCTTGGGTTGCTTATTACAGCCTTGAGTTGCTTATTACAGCCATGGGTTGCTTATTGCAGCCGTGGGTTGCGTATTGCAGCCGTAGGTTGCTTATTACAGCCGTAGGTTGCTTATTGCCATTGTGAGTTGCTTATTGCAGCCGTGGGTTACTTATTGCAGCCCTGTGTTGCTTATTACAGCCGTAGGTTGCTTATTACAGCCGTAGGTTGCTTATTACAGCCGTAGGTTGCTTATTGCAGCCGTAGGTTGCTTATTGTTGCCGTATCTTGCTTATTACAGCCGTAGGTTGCTTATTACAGCCGTGGGTTGCTTATTACTCCCGCGGGTTGCTTATTGCAATCGTATTACAGCCGTACGTTTATATGATTTTTTATGTGATCACTATATATATATATATAAAAATATAAAACACAAAAAAATCATATACAAATATTTGTATATGATTTTTTTATAGCCGTAGGTTGCTTATTACAGCCGTAGGTTGCTTATTCATGATTCATGCCGATAGCATGTGAAAATGTACTGTATCTATATGTGTCAGATCGGATGTATCACCGACATATGACACTTGCCAGCACATATACTGTAGCTATAACCTTTGTCTCTCGGTTTCCCCTACTTGGGCATAACAAGAGACACGCATGCACCTGTGGTGAAACTTCAGTGAACTGGAAGAGAACTGATCCATATACTAGCTCCACCATGGATTGATTTAACATCACAAAAATAGATTCAGACACGTTTTCGGGTGGATAAGCAAACATTTCCTGTTCGTGTATCCAGCATACAGTGTGTGTGTGTGTGTGTGTGTGTGTGTGTGTGTGTGTGTGTGTGTGTGCGTGCGTGCGTGCGTGCGTGCGTGCGTGCGTGCGTGCGTGCGTGCGTGCGTGCGTGCGTGCGTGCGTGATAAAAACAACCATGAACCAAAGGCTGTTTAACACTTTTAATGCCTGGGATTTTTTCAGAATAAAGGCGCTAGAGTGCCAAACAGATGAGGGAGATTTTACTCGGAAAAGGCCTGCCTTTCATTTCCCACCAAAAAGGTGGAATCTTCCATTACTACCTTGCGCTAACAAGTCTTATCTCTCGCGTTAATATTCTAACCGAGATGCATGATGAAGTCAGAAATTATGACAGAACATCGTGGTTATGATCAAAACCACGGACACAGCGCCGTAGATTCTGAGAGAATAGAGCGTCGCAGTCCCGCCCCTTTTTATGACGACGAGTGGCCCGGAAGAGAATATCCCATTCATTTTTCCCATAGACGTTTCAGAAAATATTTATTTAAAGTCCTGTAAGCCTCGAACAAAGCAAAAAAAGTACCCTGCCCTTTTTTCTTCTTTCTAATTATTTGTTCGGCCCAAAATGTTTTGTTTATTGTCATGAGTTGTCACCATCCTGGTTGGCTTTGTCCGAGGCTTACAGGTCTTTAAATAAATACCATACGTCTATGGGAAAAATTAATGCTCTTCCGGGCCACTCATCGGGGGCGGGACTGCGACGCTCTGCAAGATTTGTCGGGCCGTAAACCAGGAAGTGAATGGCTGCGCCCGCAGCCAAATACAGTAGGTCCTGGAGGGCTGAGCAAGGCACCGCGTTGCCTAGCAAACGCAAAACATTTTTTTTAGCGATCGCGTTCTATAGCATTAAAAAGGACCCCACCTGTGAGGGTTACTCCCCACTACTCAGTAGAACTGACGAATGCCTACACGTCCATGCATGCGTGGTAAAAACAAACATGAACCAAAGGCTGAATCATAATCACAGAATTTAATTCCAAAGAACCCACACAAAGAGCAGATTTTAATGCATAAATACTGACAGGAATACAACACAGATGGCACACCTACACTCTATTCCAATGAGCAAATGTCGCCTATATCATTCCCTTGTGCACGCTTGCTTCCGCCCATGACTAAGTTCCCTTTACTGCACAATATTCATAGACACAATTCACATGTAGTATCCCCTCGTGATTACATAGGCCTTGTAGCAGATCTACAAGCTCAAGCCACAAGCTTGTAGATCGGCTATGTTCAGTGAAGAGATTGATGTAGTGCAGTGGTTCTCAAAGTGGGGTCCAGGGACCTTTGGGGTTCCTCTATGGATTTCCAACAGGACCCTTGGAGGTCTGTAACTCTGAGAATCCAAGGGGGTCTTTGAAATTAATACGTTTGAGAACCACTGGTGTAGATGGAAAAAAAGATCGGACCAAGGAAATACCACTGGAGGTGCACGAGTTCTGAGAAAAGGTTCTGAGACCTCAGTCCGCCCATAAGAAGTTCTGAATGACGTCAATTTGTAGTCAGCATACTGGGCTTTAGTTGTTGTTTGATCCTGATCACAATTCAGTGTGAATGGATTACAAATGCCCAGTGACTGCTTATTGAGACTGCGATGCATAAATACAAGCCAACCCAAATATTTCTTTTCAGATTGAAAGAATTAGTGTTGGGATCTGAAGAATTCAAATGGAAGGAAGAAGTGTAGGTGAGGGAATGAAAGGGGCTCTTGAACCCGCTTGAATTTCTAGACTTCTTTCACATTTATATCATATAATATCTCTGCTGTCTGGAAGAAACCACCTAACTCCAAAATGTTTATTTTTCATAAAATGAGAAAACATCCAGCTCAAGTGGAGTTAAGAGGCTTTTGTAGAATTTAATACTTTTCATTTCACACAGACGTAAAGGGTGTTCAATCAGTATAGCATTGATTTATAAAAATAAGACACGTACGCACACACTTGCACGTGCACAACGCGTGCAGACACACTATTAAAACATGATATGATATATGAGAGAAGTGGTTGATGCCCCCCCCACTACACTCCTGGACCTCATGTGTGGCAGCATTTTGTTTTTTTAAAAACGAGAAAACAGAGAAGGACAGAGACTGAGATGTCCGGACGTACTGTAAGCATAATTTCTTGTTTTGAGTTTGATGTGTGTGCTGCCAGCAGCGTTAACTCAGCGTTAACGTTTAGTAGCGAAACGGCTAACGCATGGTTGGCTCTTTGGCTGAGCTACCTAGTCTACCCATTAGTTTAGTAACTATCTTATCCTGGCTGCCAATGGTGGCTTTCCACCCTTTCCCTGCCTTCCACTACAGGCAGGAAAGCCACCGTTGACACCGTGAGCCAGAGCCCCGAAAGTGGGGTCATCGTTATCAACTGGGGGGAATAATTCTCATAGTGATTTTTGGGAAGATATACACCCCTAGTGCTAGGAAAAATGTTATAGCCTTGCATCTGTGGTAGCTTTTTGTGTGTTATCACTCCATTTATAGGACGGAATCCAGAGGAAAGTACGCACATCTACAAAAAACTTTCAGGTGCTGAACAAAAAGATACGTACAGGAGAAGGAGAAGTAGTCCACACACTGTTTGTAGCTCCCACATGAATGTTATTAGAGGTAAGGATTACCCCTTATGCGTCTTCGTCAGGTATGCCTGACGAAGACGAAACGTTGTCATCCTTACTGTTCATCCATACTGTAGAGACTACATTCCATAAGATGTACTTCTGCTTTCATGAAAGATGTAACACAATGGTTTCTTTTGTAAATATACATCAAGATTTCAAACCATGGTTACGTACATAGATTCTAAGGAAATGTATTATAAAAGTCAATAAACAGAATATAGTGCAAGTGTGTAAGAAAATATCTAAAATAGCCACTGAACGCCTGGCAAAAATATAACTTTTAATCCACTTGTCCTAGAATATCTTTGTGTAATACATATTTTGTTTTTAGGTTTTTCATAATGTGCAGTATCCATTCCTGATGCTATTTTTTTATATCAGGTCAATCTCACATGTTAAAGCTTAGGTCATGTCACGGTTACATTTGATCTCTGGGAGAACAACAAATGGAAACAACTTGCCCAAATTATCCCATTGAATTGATCACACCTGATCACCCCCAGATCTCGATATATATGGAGCTGGTCTGTTCTGACATCACAATGATATTCTGACATCTGCATATAGACTGACATGACTGACAAAGACGCTCTGGTGGTAGCTGATTATCAGACTGTGAAGCAGCCCAATCAGAGAGTGGGCGCTTTCTATGGGCTGGATCCAGAGTAGCTAGTCTGGTGGTGCCAGGTCAACCTTAGTAATGAACAGGGACACTATCCTACATTTTGTGACATCAAACGACTTGTCAGGTGGAGCTTGTGGTCTGCCATTTTCCACAACATCACTTAAATGAGTCTGTGGCAGAGAAAATGTATGTGTGGCACCCATCTTACCCAGCACATCAGGGTAGCCTAGGAAGTTCCCTGCCAGAAAAGTGTTGTGTGCTCTGATCTTGCCTTTGCCATACAAGGGGTTGCACAGGACTGTCCCATCCCAATGCTCCATACAGTATGTACTTTTGGAGTACTGGGGCTCATGTATGCTTTGCTTCCTTCAGGCAGTGTTGCCATGTCTGCTTATTATAAGCAACCTTTGACTTGCAAATTAATGATTGGTAGTTGCTGGTTGCTGGGTTTTTTTGGGCTTGATTCTTAAGTGTACAGTAGTTGCTTATTTGGGCTTGCTTCCTAATGTTGTTTAAACCAGTGGTTCCCACATTTCTTCACGTCAAGGAATGTAATTGTCCACAGACATCCATCTGAACATTATGTTGTGCCTTTTTTATGCCTTTTTTATTAAAATGTTTAAATAATATTCAAAATATTAGGATTTATTCTCAATGTGTTTTTAAATAACAGATGTAGGCCTAAAATTATGGTGGTTGAATGGAGTGATAACAACGCTCTCATCATTAACACAAAAAAGACAGAAGAGATTGTTTTTGGTACACCACCAGAGATACACAGATCCCCCATTACTATTCATGGTGAACCGATCAACCAGGTATGTTCGTACAAATACCTAGGAGTAGTAATAGACCATCTATTGTCATGGAACGAGGTCCTTTGTCCACCAGTCGACCTTGAGGCTTAATCAGGAGTTGTAGTAGCCACAGGGTAATCTAAGCGGTGGATATTGCTCTTGTCCTCATGTCTTTTATGTATGCAAATTGTCTTGTTCTTTGTTATGTCAAATGTGTGTATGTGTTCTGCATACTTGGCTGCTGTGTCGCAAGACAAATTTCAGTGTGAACTGACAATAAAGTACTATATCATATCATATCATACAACCTCACAATGTGTCGCTGTGAGCTTGTAGATCAGCTATTTTCATTTGTGCTTGTTTTCATAGACCTGGCCACTTGTTTCTCTTGCAAAACTGGCAACACAGCAAGAGAAAGAGGAACTTATGCACACACAAACGCAAAGACTTACAGTATGGGCTATATGAAAAAGGTGGATAGGGTTAGACACCAAAACCACCTTTCTAGGTTGAACAGTATAGATATAAAGCCATTTTAAGCTCCTTGCAGCCATCTTGGACGCAATCTTGAAAATAATGGCTTTGCGAGACATACAATTCCTAGATTTGTAGTATGTTCTTAAGCATACCTAGAGGTATCGGAACCAATTGAAAAACCTTCAATTGGGGGGGGGGGGGTGTTTTTAGTAGTATGTTTTCATAAATTGACCCATGCAATTTTCGCCTAGTGTTATCGTACTATAAATGTGCCACGTCTCTGTGTGCGTGTGTGCGTGCGTGTGTGTGTGTGTGTGTGCGGTTGTAATGCACGTAACTCGAGAACCGTTTCACCCACTGACTTCACATTCGACACACACGTTCCACACCCCCACAGTGAGTGCAGTACCAGGTATCGAGTCGGTCAGACCCACGGTTCTCCAGAACCACCACAAAAATATCTGGTCAGGCTCTACCAGTGGGCCTAATGAAGCCAACTCCTTTCACCTGGGCCAGGCTCTGCCAACTCCTTTCACCTGTGTAATTTCCAGCCTCAGCCAATTGAGGCTCAACCAATCAGGCTCTGCCAGTGGGCTGAATTGTTTGTAGTCTTCACACACAGGCACACAGGCACATACACAGATCTCCATGGACACCGGGTGACAGTTAAAACAGGTACTATGACGGGTGCTATGACAACGTATATCATTAGGTTCCCAAGTTGCATCGTTCCCAAGTAGGCCGGTGGCCGACTGCGACGGGCACGTACAGATCTAGTCCTACTATAAATGCGCCACGTCTCTGCGTGCGTGCGTGTGTGTACGGTTGTAATGCACGTAACTCGAGAACCGTTTTCCCCACCGACTTCATATTCGACGCACGCGTTCCACACCCCCGCAGGGAGTGCAGTGCCCGGTATCGAGTCGGTCGGACCCACGGTTCCCCAGAACCACCACAAAAGGCTCTGGTCAGGCTCTGCCAGTGGGCCTAATCAGCCTAAATCCCCTCACCTGTGCAATTTCCAGCCTCTGCCTCAGCCCTGACAATAAGCCTATCTCACAGAATTTCCCCGCCCCCCTAAATACGCCCCCTTTCGGGGTTAGTGGTGATAGCGTGACGTCACTCCATAGACGCTACATGTTAAAAGAGGTTATTTAAGAAGTCTACAACTTTTGTTTTCTCAAGGTAAGGTTTGTTCTATCTGCTCGACCTGATTTACCATCTTGTTTGCTTCATAATAATATTGGTCTGTCACATTTTTACATTAGAAAATGTACTTAGATTCTCCAGAGAAAAAAACGTGTAAATGCCCATGTTAAAGTCACCACTATTTACCGGAAGTGATCGTGAAAAACGGGCTGTGAGATAGGCCTATTGATTAGCCTACTTAACCAGTCCCCTTTTCACAGTCAGTCAATTTGCCCTGTGTGTGCGTGTGTGTGTGTGTGTACGGTTGTAATGCACGTAACTCGAGAACCGTTTGACCCACCGACTTCACATTCGACACACACGTTCCACACCTCCACAGGGAGTGCAGTGCCAGGTATCGAGTCGGTCGGAACCACGGTTTTCCAGAACCACCACAAAAGGCTCTGGTCAGGCTCTGCCAGTGGGCCTAATGAGGCCAACTCCTTTCACCTGGGCCAGGCTCTGCCAGTGGGCCTAATGCAGCCAACTCCTTTCACCTGTGCAATTTCCAGCCTCTGCCTCAGCCAATTGAGGCTCAACCAATCAGGCTCTGCCAGTGGGCCCAATTGATTGCCAAGTACACTTTTCAGTTTGTCTTCACACACACACACAGGCACATACACAGATCTCCATGTGGGACACCGACTGACAGTTAAAACGGGTGCTATGGCAATGTATATCATTAGGTTCCCAAGTTGCATCGTTCCCAAGTAGGCCGGTGGCCGACTGCGACGGGCACGTACAGGTCTAGTAAAGTTAAATGCATGACAGCACCCATAAAGCTACCACTGGTGCAAGGCTATCACATATTTTCTAACTCTAGACATATACCATGACAAAAATCACTATGAGCATTATTCCCCCCAGTTGATACTGACCAACCCTCCTGGCTCACGGACTAACAGTGGTACTAGCTCTGTACCAAGAGACAAAAGCTGGCAAAGCCTCAAACAAGCAAATAAGAGCAACTCATTAAATTACCACAGATGGGTGGATTTCACAAGCTATACTCAGAGCTATGTTACATAACAGCTAAATTGTCCTTTTTCAATATTGTGATAAATATGGTATTGTGGACTTGTTATCATGATATCATATTGTGAGTTTTTTAAGTGGTGCAACCACTTCCTTAAGTGACTATGTGTGTGGGTGTGTGTGTGGGTGTGTGGGTGCGTCTGAGCACGAAAACAGCATGGTTGTAACTCTGTCATTTCTCAACCGTTTCGGACGCGGGCGGCTTGCCGGAAGCGGGCCGGCACCCTGGGTGCGTTCCTGTGGGTCTGGAACCCCCCCCCCGGGGACCCCCACACCACACCACTTACTTCACACGGGTGTGATTTTTTATATTGATACAGCCCTATAGTATATTCTGTTTGAAAGACATAGCGGGTACATGGTGTAAATTGTGTGTTTCTGTATGTCATGTAATGATGATGCAGTGATGTAATGACAAAATGACGCAGTGAGGATTCTAATGATGATTCTGTCTTATAAATCAACAGTATTCAATGTTTTCACCTCACTGTTTTGTATCGTATCGAGGTGATATGAGGTTGGTACCATGTAATGGAATAGCTCTAAAAAGTTGTCCACACTACTTTTACCAAAGTAGAACAGGCCAGGGCTGGCTATCGCCGGATATGTCTGCACAATCAATCAAGGCATACCAAAACAACTGTGATTCATATAGGCCAGGGGTTCTCAACCCGTGGGTCGCGACCCCTCGGGGGGTCGCCAAATAATTTTAGGGGGTCCCCAAATTATTTTCAAAAAAAAAAAAAAAAAAAAACGATTTCTTTTTTTTTTTTAATTCACGATTTTTCAAAAATAGCAGACCTACAAGCTTGTAGCGCGCCACTCGGTGGCGCGCTATGAGCTTGTAGATCTGCTATTTTTCAATGGCTAAATTATAACAATGCTTAAAACACCAAAAGGGGTTCCCGCCCAAAATGGTTTAAGGTTATTGTAGCAGTCCATTTATATTGGGGGTCGGGAGGGGGCGGGGCGGGGGTCCCGAGACATTGCCAAAGCATTTCCGGGGGTCCCCGGCCAAAAACGTTGAGAACCCCTGATATAGGCTACAGCAAAAACACATCTAGAGAGTGTATAAATTGATGCTCATTTTAACTCTCAGAGTCAACGAGGATTGTGTGTAGACAAAGTTGAGCAGGGGGAAGTGCGAAAAGCTCCCTGGCGGGATGAACGATACAAAAAAAAGGTTATGTTGCATTATGCATGTGAGTGCATAACGTATGCCTAACGAGCAAGTACGGGAGATGTGAAATCCACACTGTCTGCATAGGAAATAAGTGGTTCTATTTCTCTCCATTAAGTTTTCAACCCACCATGACTCTGGTGCAAGACCTACAGCAGACGGCTAAGACATCACCTTCAAATTCTTGTACCCATTTTCATTCCACTGTATTTGTTTTCCACATATCTTGGATTCTGTAATCTCATCATATACAGTACCGGTATGTGGTGTAATAAACATCCCAGATTACGTAAAGCATACATTTAGAGACCTAAGCATCTCAGAGGTATGGTATTCCCCCCGACTTTGGTTGTAAGGGTGAAACTCAGCCATGACAATATTGGTAGTTCCCGCTAGGGGCGCTGTGGTGTAAAGTTAGAGGGGAGAGGAAAAACGGAAGTAGAAGAAGAGAGGGGACGTCCTGTCAGTCATTCTGTTCCATGTGTTGGACTATACTGTTCTGCTTACGTGAGAGTTCAAAGTAAAAGTTATTGTGGCGAACCTGTATCGAACTGAGTTTATTCTATACCCACGTCGCTTACACTATTACTGAGCAGCAAATATTGTATGTACTATGTACTGTATGATACATGTGGGTGTTTGTGTAGTGCAATGATGTTGCTCTTAATCAATCAATTTAAATGTACTTTCTTATTGATTATTGTGTAAATAAGGCTTTCATAAAATGCTTACTGATTGGTCAATGAGGTCGATTTTTATTACACATACGGTCATTTGAATCATGACAGTACAGTATGTCACTGAAGCTAAAACTATATCATCTGCTCTTGGCGGTCTGATAAATCTGCCATTTTCAATGAATATTGTATTCAGCCTAATCCAACTCATCTCGCTACTGCACTGCAGATACCTTCTCTGGTTCTGAAAATACCAAAAGTCTGTGATCACACCACATCCTCCAAACCCTGCCGCACAACTCTACACATCTCCATCGCTCCCAAACACAAAGCTCCTCCTTTTAAACCTCCTTTCTTCCACTTCCTCGCTTTCCAAAGTTGCAAAGCCGAGATCTTTAAAGATCACGACATGCTGCTGAGGCGATGGTGGTAGGCATGGTCAGTGTTCCAGCCGGGACTATCACCTTGGGCAATGAGCAAACTGTGGTCACTGTGGTGGTATCCGGGGTCACCGTGTAGGTGTGCTGTGCTGGTCCTGCACCGGGGGCAGAGGCATGGCCAGTTGCGGGTGAGGTCTGCATCTGGTGCAAGTCTGCATCTGCTGTGTGAGGGGCGAGCAAGGCTGGAAGGTGAGGAGATATCTTCAAGAGAGAGAGAGAGAGAGAGGAGAATTATGATGGAGAAACACAAATAATAATATGAATGAGAAAACAAGAGGAGACAGATGAGATACAAGGAAGAGCAGAAGCATGATGAGAGAAGGTAAAATGTGGAGGAAGAGAAAACAAAGGGGTGAAGAAAGGGGAAAGGAAGAGATGTGAAAGATGGAAGAAAAAAGAAAAGAGTTTTTTAAAAGATTAAAGAGCATGGTCTGTCCAAACACTGGGCCTCATGCGCCAATAAGTTCCTAACTTTTCCTCTTACATTTCTTCCTAAGTGAATTCCTAAGAGAAGTCCAGTCAGATTCATGAAACGTTCTTAAAAACCCTCTTAAGCCCCAATCCCCCGCGGGCGGGGGCAGCGGCTGTCCACCTCATGAACCGCTCTCAGCGGGTAAATGGGGCTGGTCAAGGTCTCAGGTTCCAACTCAGATATTTTTTATTTTACCTCCTGGACACCCCTGGGGTTTAAGAGGTTTTAAGTAGGCAGAATTGTTCGTAAGCATGTTCTTATGATGATGAATCCAAATCCTCGTAACTTGAAGGGGTGTGCCAGTTCATTCAGAATAATATAGGTATAGATGCCCCACCTATCCTAATTAGCATCCTAATTACCATAGGGAACCGCCCCACCAATCCCATATAAGGCATTGGGAATTCACTTTCCTACCTGTGTTCACCCAGGTGGGTGTGGTTTTGCATGCCTCCATGGCCTTGCCTGCAGTCACAACTGTGTGTGATTGCAGCACACAGAAATCACAGGACCTCACACACAGAAATAAAGTTGAGTGAATGAAGTCAAGAATACATAAACTAAAGTCTAAATATGGTGGAACACCAGTGGACTTCAAACATTAAAAATCAATAGTACTGTGGAGGTACTTCTGAAGTGAACAGCACATTTTATTCATGAATGTATTTTATTATCTATCTCACATTACTCACCACTAGACATCAATGTAAATTTGCTGAATTTAGCATATTATCCATATGTCATGTTCAGAAGTAGTGGATTGGCTTCAACTCAACTGGTCTGTTTGGGTTGGATTGTAATTTTCAGGCCAGTTGAAAACTCTAAAGCAGTGGTTCTCAAACATTTTCATGTCAAGGACCCCCAAATTGACATACAGTCTGCAGACCCCATCTGAAAATATTTTCTGCTAGGGAAATGTTTTGAAGATTTATCAAAATGTTTCGAAAATAGCCGATCTACAAGCTCAAAATGGACAGTAATGGGATGCGTTGTGAGCTTGTATGGCTATTTTCAAAGTATAAAATGGGATTAAAGTGGTAAACATTTTCCATATTTTGCTGTGGACTGCCGGGAACTTCCGCAAGGACCCCTTGAGGTCCTAAGCTAAGAAAACCTTGAGGGATCCCAAAACCTTCTTAAAAACTTCCTAAGTGGGTCTAAGAACAAATTTCCTCTTAAGAACTTGGCTTGTTAGGGTCTTGACTCCACACTACCTCTGTGTTCCTAACGGGCTCCAACATGCATCCTCATGCGGCAACCATTCTAAAGAAGTTCTTAGAGGAAATTTGTTCTTAGAACCACTTACGTTTTTAAGAAGGTTTTTGCATTCCTCAATGGGCCTCATGCGGCAACCGTTCTTAAGAATTTCTTAAGAAGTTCTTAAGAGGAAATTTGTTCTTAGACCCACTTAGGAAGTTTTTAAGAAGGTTTTGGGATCCCTCAATGGGCCTCATGCGCCAATAAGTTCCTAGTGAATTCCTAAGAGAAGTCCAGTCAGATTCATGAAACGTTCTTAAGTAGGCAGAATTGTTCATAAGCATGTTCTTATGAATCCAAATCCTCGTAACTTGAAGGGGTGTGCCAGTTCATTCAAATTATCATAGGTAGACGCCCCACATATCCTAATTATCATCATAATTACCATAGGCAGTCCACAGCAAAATATGGAACATTTGACCACTTTAATCCCATTTTATAGCCAATCTACAAGCTCACAAACACGTCCCATTACTGCCCATTTTGAGCTTGTAGATCGGCTATTTTCGAAACATTTTGATAAATCTTCAAAACATTTCCCTAGCAGAAAATATTTTCATATGGGGGTCTGCAGAATGCATGTCAATTTGGGGGTCCTTGACATGAAAATGTTTGAGAACCACTGGTTTAGAGTTCACAACCCAACCCAAACAAACGCACCATAACCACCACATAACCCCCACCCCATGCACCCGCCATCACCCCCCCCCCCCCCCCCCCCCCCCCCCCAAGTTGACTATTGTGAGATAAATAATAAAATACATTCATGAATATTGAAAATATTGAAATATTGAAAATTTCTGTTCACTTCAGTAACTCCACAGTATTATTGATTTTGAATGTTTGGAGTCTGGTGTTCCACCATATTTAGACTTTAGTTTAGATATTCTTGACTTCACTCAACTTTATTTCTATGTGTGAGGTCCTGTGATTTATGTGTGCTGCAATCACACACAGGTGTGACAGCAGGCAAGGCCATGGTGTCATGCAAAACCACACCCACCTGGGTGAACACAGGTAGGAAAGTGAATTCCCAATGCCTTATATGGGATTGGTGGGGCGGTTCCTTATGGTAATTAGGATGCTAATTAGGATATGTGGGGCGTCCTCCTATGATAATTTGAATGAACTGGCACACCCCTTCAAGTTACGAGGATTTGGATTCATCATCATAAGAACATGCTTACGAACAATTCTGCCTACTTAAGAACGTTTCATGAATCTGACTGGACTTCTCTTTGGAATTCACTTAGGAACTTATTGGCGCATGAGGCCCATTATGCCTCCATCAGTTTAGCAAGTTGGTCCAGTCCCTTATCCTGCCAAACCATGAATACTGTGTCCTTACATGGTCCAGTCCCTTATCCTGCCAAACCATGAATACTGTGTCCTTACATGAGGGAGTTGGTCCAGTCCCTTATCCTGCCAAACCATGAATACTGTGTCCTTACATGAGACCATGAATACTGTGTCCTTACATGAGACCATGAATACTGTGTCCTTACATGAGGGAAGGAAATCTGGATTTTTCCATATAGGAGCCAAAGGTGAAAAGTGTTTTTAATTTTTTCTTGCCAAATACGTTTATACGTTTACGTGTGACCATAAAGCCTATTGAACAGCCCGTCGTTGTATGCCTTCTGAACAACCTAACAATACAAACATTACAGACGATACTTTTAAATCCCATTATTTCATTCCGCAGCAGCTTTGGGGCTGGGAAGACTTCTGATTGGATAGGGGCGCGGGCATATATGTTTACGTTTTTTTCACCCGCTACGGGTCCCCTTTTCCGCTGGGAAGGTGATCATCTCTTTTTGTACTTTTTTAAAAGTCCGATTGGGTGTGAAAATAGGCAGCATGGCCAGGGCACGCAACACACTGATTATTATCAGGGCCGGTTCTAGGGGGGGGGGCAGGGGTGGGCATAGCCCACCCAAACGTGCGTCCTGCCCACCCAATGTGGGTTTGACACCCCACCCGCGCCGGCGGAGTCCCCCCCCCCTTACAATTCTGTCTGCCCACCTGAGTGGGGCTGGCTAAATCCGGCCCTGATTATTATTGTATCAAGGTCGCTCGTTATTTTTGAGAGAGAGAGAGAGAGAGAAACACACACACACAGACACACACACACACACACACACACACACACACACACACACACACACACACACACACACACACACACACACACACACACACACACACACACACACACACACACACACACACACACACACACCGAGTATCGTTCTATTAGCCTGAAGTCCACCTGCTTTCTATGGCGTAGCTCCCGGCAGGATCCGCCAGGAGAATCTAGACAAAGCTGCGCTACATGAGACTAATTAATTAGAGCGACAGAGAGAGAAAGGAGTGTGTGTGTACGTGTGTGCGTGTGTGCGTCAATTTAACAAAGGTGCAGACGATCAGAAATCAGCAGAGAGTGATCGACGTTTGCGCCGAATTGCCGGATTGAAGTGGACTTGGTCCCAGACTTTCTTTTTTCTCCCTGGAAATTAAAAACGTCTGGGTTTCCGAGGCTACCGTTCTATAGACTCTGACAGAACTGACTCAAAGGAGCTCCGCAATAAAAACAACGTGCGTGCGTGCGTGCGTGCGTGCGTGCGTGCGTGCGTGTGCGTGCGTGCGTGCGTGCGTGTGATCACTGAACAGCGGGCTGGTGGCATTGCGTCCTCTCCTCCACTGTCTTTCTGTGAGTCCCCCGCTGCACTGTATAGTATAGCAATCCAGATACATAGGCTTCGCTAGCCTATATCAAACATATTTGAAAATTATCAGAGTGATCATGATCAACTCGGGACGGTTCAGATTGTATCTTTGAACACTCACAGATCAGGGGGATCATCCTCAGCTGCTGCTGCTCCACGTTCTTTTGTGTGGATTTCGTATCTGCAAAATGCACGAAAAAACGCGCTCTCATGTGCAAACTCCTCCGAAGATATATTCCCTTGGCGCGCCTTGGAAATGAGCGCATTGGAAGCGCCTTAATAGAGGGTATGTGCGTGACATCATCATCATACCTGGAAGTTATGCAGGAATGCCTACTGAGTGGCCTTAAAGGTGTAGTGAAACGGAAATGGTGGACATTTATTGTGAAGTTTCAAGTTGAAACACCGCTATGAAGTTTCTGAACCAATCAGAGCGTCGCATCCCTTCAGGCGATGGGACGGTAGCTAGGGAATGTTGCTATGCTATACGCAGCAGCGTGGTGTGTGTTTGTTTACAAATCAAATAGACAGCCAGCTCTACCAGTTTACTGTTATGTGGCTTATTTCTACCCTATAATGTTTTCAGATACATATTTTAGCGTGATGATTAAGTTGAAACCGAGTAATACACTGTCTGGATGTTATCTGGAATGGGAATAAAAACGGAGGATTTCTGTAATCAATAGCAGCTGTGCTGCATGGATGCGCACATATTGGAGAGGATACGGGTGAGCTTCATTTTTATTGGCTTTTATCGATGTGGGCCTCGACACGTCATCACGCAGCACGTTTTCGTTTTCAGGAAGTAATAAAAAATATATTTTTATGGACTTTTGATATAAAAACACACAAAAATTAGAATTTTCCCATTTTTTTGGCATCCATTGTTAGGTATGCTCATATGATGACCACGGAGATGGTCTAAAAGTGTGAAAAACGTATTTTTCATTTCACTACACCTTTAACAGCCCATGCATCTAAACAGAAAAGTCCTATTTGATTGCATTAAATAACTTTAAATTCACTTTGTCACTCACTTTGCCACTCGATCTGCCATTCACTTTATGCATGCGCATATACCCTCTATAGGAGTTGGAGTGCCTTGGAAATGAGCATGCTCAGAAAGACCAGAATGAACTTAAATCCGGATGAGTGTATACATCTGAATAATCCGGTCAGTTACATCGGAATGGTTTTTAAATCGCATTGAGCATTTACATTCAGATTTAAGTTTTTTTTAGGTGTTTACATGACAAAATTTAATAGGATTTAACTTTTATTCGGAATTAAAGGGGGTTAAAAGTCCTCATGTAAACATGGTCAATGTCTGTGACATAAAACGGTGAATATCTCAGCTTTCTGTTCCAAAACAGCACTTCTAGACAAAAGCAGGTGTTACATAAAGGTCAATAACTCCAGAATGGAAGATGGTAAAATCAATTAAAAATGTTTTTTTGAGTAGACAACATAAGCTTTCTTTTGAGGTTCTGGCTACAAGACAACGTTTGCTGTGGCCCTGGGAAAAAGGCCTTTGTTTGAACCAACTCCCTCAGCACCCTGAAACCCATTATCCTGAACTGCCTAGCACTCAGTGTGTTAAAATCAGGTTGTATTATGAGTTGTAGTGGCTATCTACACTGGAATGTTATAAATGAATTAATGTTATTAATGTTATTCATTAATGAATGAATGAATGAATGAATTAATTAAATTTCTCATTCAAAATACATTACAAACAATTCCAACCAAATCAGCTTGCAACTGAAATAGTACTAGTCGTGTACTGCTATCTTTGCGAGAAAGAAAATGTTATGTCTCATAGAATTATTAGGACATTATAGGATTAGAGTTTAGGGAATGAATGTAGCCAAATGTAAATTCAGGATTAGAGACCACGGCCACTCCCCGTTCTCAATCGCCTCCCTATATCTACCACACCTGCCATCACTCATTAGCCACGTACTCCCAATTCACAATCACCTGTATCTACTATACCTGTACACCTTCCTCCACTCTCCACAACCAATCTTTGTTGCATTCTCACAGTATAAATACACCTGTGATCACTTGGCTGACTTGTTGGTTCTGCTTCACAACAGGCCGACCAAGGTTAGGTACCACTAAAAACCATACTCCTAGAGTGCTGTCAGCTCTCTAGGTCGTCCTCAGATGAGCCCTCCATCGTCGCTTCCACTCATCCCGGTTCTCGATACATCTGGCCAGTTTGTTGGTGCTTTGCACTCCTGTGTCATTCTTGAGTTAATGGGGGACGTCCTCTTGACTTGTGCCCGTGTGTTGGTTCCCACAGCACTAGTTTGCTGGCTGGCAGCTCTTTGGCAGTGTCCTGCTAGTCTCATTATCCTGGCAGCTATTTTCTGGCTCACCCTTGGCATTCCATCATACAGATTCTTGTTGGTAAGATGTGTACTCTTGCTGATGTACTACACACAGCATTCTGGTGTAGCACCCACTGCAGGGTTGGCTTCAGGGTCCAGCATTCACTGCTGTATGGAGAACAGACTACCGTTGCATAGAAGAAGCTGAGTTTGGTTTGACGGGGGAGATTAGAGTGCCATACACTGGCCATGCTATTGAGGGCCCTCCATGCAAGTGCCTTCCCCACTTTAAGATCTTGCTCCGTTGAGTTGACCCACTTGAAGTCATTGACTTACTTCAGAGCAGTGCCTGCTTTTGTTGTCAGAGGTGGATGCTCCGATGGGATGTTATACTGTAGGTCAGGGGTCCTCAACTACAAAATCCGGAAGGTCCACACATTTCTTTTGAATAAGACCATGGTTCGGTCTCATGTGCGCGCAAATAAAATTACGGGTCGCGGGCCACGTGGGCTGGGTTGGGCTGCCCCCCCTACCCCCCACCACTAGAAACAACTATGCCTGTTTAGTACAGTCAAACCAAGCTTATACAAATCGGGTCCCATCCCAACCAACCAATACTGGGGTGCAGAGTATGAAAATATTTTTTTTCTTCACTTTTTCACTTCCCAACACATCTTCAATAAACTTCAATAAACTCGCCCTTTGCCTCATCATAATACCTCTCCCCCGCGACCCGACTACGGATAAGCGGTTGAAGATGGATGGATCGATGGATAAATTACCTCACAAACACCAGCAAATGAGCAACAGTGGTGTCAGTGGACACATCCACTGCTAGGGAAATGCACTCTTCTACATCAGAGAATGGCTTGTGCTTACCCAAAACGCACCCACTTTGAGTGAACACTGAGCTTTTCTTAATTTTTCCATTCTTCATTGAACTGCCGATTTTCACTGTCAAACTGTCTCTTAATATACTAGCGAACTTAGAACATGCCATTGTGATTCATTCAAAATGTAATCGTGTTCAACTACTGTTGAACAGCTGGCAAAGTGCCAGTACAAGCGAACACACTCTGCTGCACAGTCTGGCTGCACTGGAAAATCAGGATGGGCGTGGGTTCCCACGCTGTCACGGCCCATCCTTCACTCACTCATCAGTGGCTGAGTGATAGCAGTATAAAGGCAGCGCGTTTCCTGTTGCTCGTCAGCGTTCCGTCTTCGTCTGCTCAGGTTGTGGGTGCCACGCCACATTCATGCTCAGCAGGCCTGTGTTCCCACAGTGGAAGTCGTTCCTCGTCTTGGATGGGCCCGCTTTGATTTGTCTTGCTTCAGTGCAGGTATGTCTCTCTGTCTTGCTGTTTAAGCAATCGCCTGCACCTATCGCTGTATTGGCTTTGAACTTCACCGTGCATGTTGTCCTTTTAGCTCTTGTATATGCTACTGCTCCTCTCCTTCTGGAGTTTGGCACCAATGTGATTGTGATATCCTGGTTTACTCATTGTTCTTAATATTACTTTAATGTGAATGCATTCCCCTTTTATTGATGATGAATAAATTATGCCATTAATTATATTGTCTGTTTAATTAGCCCTTCACTAAATCCCACCCCAAAAAGCTATTGTCCAATGCCAAATAGTTTAGCAACGGTTGCTATGCAGGTCAAGCTTTCTTCGCTGCTAACGTGCCTATTGGACAAGGATGGGTTGGGGAGGGACTTAGTGAAGGGCTAATTATAATAAAGTAATTTGTATTTTTGATATATTATAACCTACGTTTCTGCCTTTATTATTTAATCATACTTTAATGTGTACACAAATCTGTGTGGAGAGGCACATAAGTAACTGGTGTATTGAAGCAGGTCTTTATAAATATCTCTTGGGGCGAAACTCCCTGAGTGGCGTAGTTGGCTACCATCCTTAATACCACCCTGTTACACTAACTCTAAACTGAAGCTGCAATCATACAACGAGCACCATGCGTGCTGTGCTGTGCAGCAATGCATGCATCTGCTTCTGCCCCCATACACACGCATTCATTTCCCCGCCCCCCTCTGATTCTGTAACATGACGGCCCATAATACACACGCGCACACACGCACACAATCAGTGCATTTAGCAAATACAACAGAGAATTCAACTCGCGGTCACAGTGACTTTTTTTCTTCTCTTTTTTCTATAATTTTTCCAGGGTCCGCAGAGAGGTGTGCCGCGGTCCGCCTGTTGAGGACCACTGCTGTAGCAGAGCCTTAGATATAGACAGAGTTACGCAAACTGCGTTCACTTCATGGGGCCAGTCCAATGGCGGCTCTCCTACATAGACTTCTATTGAGAATGGAGACAACCAACAAGTCCTGGACCGGAAGTAGGCAGAAATGCATTGGACTCAGGCAACAGTCCAGCTTTAATGATCTTAAATCCCTTTATTTTAGATTGTTTTGTAGTAATAGTACAACATAAACATTAAAGAGACTTGTTGTTACTGTACAATACACACATATACACATGCTTAAAATAGCTCTTATTTGCGCTGCCCTTGTTGAAAACAATGTATTTCCAACTCCAGCTTGTACCAGTTCGGCTGCATGAACAGCGCTCGAGCGCTCGGTTTCCGCCCCCACTATATCGTAACTCTTGTATTAGATGGCTCTGTGCTGTAGGTGATAACAGCAGCACACTAACGCATCCAAGATCGTCTGCCTCATCTATGCAGCCACCAAACATTACCTGTGATTGCATCACCTTTTTTCTCCATCTCACTGAAATTTCAAATTTGTTCTCCACAAACGCATATACAGTAGGCCTACGTGTGCAAGCAAACACACGTTTGCATTACAATTCTTGTGAGCACATCAGCTTTTTAGGGCACTGATTTTATGAATGCCTTTTATAAGCTCGCAACGTTACGTTGTGTGTGACACCGGTGTGCAACTATACCGGTGTGCAAGTATAAATCAGGCGTAACTCCCTAAACTTAATCCTAACCCTAAACCCAACCTGAAACCCTTTCAGAATGGTCCTCACAAAATTCTACTATACTTATGTAGCTCTAGTCATTTTGCACAATGACATAATTTGTAATGACTCGAGTTAACAAATCTGTGACACTGTCTCTGTCTGACATTATGCTGCTGTAAACTGCAGTTTAATGAAATCTGGCTTTGCCTAGGGTCCACTCGGATGATAACACGGCCATGGGTGCGTCTTCTGATTACGAAAATTGAGAGTGAAACTGCAATTCTAACTGCAATGGGGAGTTTCCACTATTTTGGATTCAGGAGGAAGAAGAGTCTTGGATGTGTGTGGACCATTGTCCTGCATGTTTTAGGGAAGGTTCAGACAGATTTTCTGAGTGAGAACTAGGAGCCCATAGAGGGAGTGAAGAAAGGCTGGTTGACCAAGTGTGCTGCATTTACAAACACACACACACACACACACACACACACACACACACACACACACACACACACACACACACACACACACAGAGGGAGATATAGAAAGAGAGAGAGACATGTCCATGCATGCACACAAAAATAGACATTCGGACCCAACATCACACCTGGCTGCTCTGGAGGTTCTCTGTCCGCGGGGCACTGGGATCCCCATCTTCTACACCATTGGCCTTACGCTTACGACTCCGCACACACAGCACCTGTGGCCCAACATTAGTACACACTCAAATCATTGTTTATTAAGTGTAAAAACAGACCCAAATTGAAAGGGCTAATATCTTAAACTACTATAGGCAGATCAGCGTCAATTCCCAAATATTTCAAATCTGTCAACAATGATGTCAGTTTTGTGAATTAATCATCACAGAGCAACTCCCTCCAGAATATGGGATAATGGGATATGCATCCCATGAGGCTACAGACCAAAGCTAGTCCCTCGGACACAGTCTGTCTGATGTATATGCGATCTACACTACCTGGCAATTACAACGTTCTTGTCCCTCTAGCTCTGGATGGATGTACTCATAGGCATGCAATTATGCCAGCGCACTGAAATCCCAACTCACAAAAGTTGCATTGTATAAATGTAGTTGATAACCTATGCATGCATGTTAAAATATACTTTTAACAGTGAATCCGTGATCACATGCCACGCTACTACATGCATGGCTCTTTGTAGTAATGTTAAGTGCATACATTGCTATTATTATTAGGGTATGCGTCCTGCCGGAGTTTTGCACTCTACTGTGCGCTTTGTCACGTCAGATGACAGATGACGTGACACAGGAGTCCTATATAGGCAGTCAATACCTTTCTGAAGCTCTGCCTGAAGTTGTCCGACAAGAAGCCATAGAGCAGCGGGTTGGCACAGGAGTTGGCGTAGGACAGGATGACGGAGAAGAAGTAGATGCCGGCAGAGACGCTGGACTCCGGGATGATGAACACCAGGTTGACCATGTTGATGATGAAGAACGGCAGCCAGCAGAGGACAAACACCACTACGATCACCACCACCATCCTGGTCACCTTCCGCTCGGACCTGCGGCGCTTGGTGAAGCCCGCCCGCGCCCCCGCCGACTTCACCTGGACGGAGAGGAAGGAGAACGATGGTGGGAGATTGGAGGCTGAGGGAGAGGATGTTGAAGGTGCAAGGACATGGAGAAGATTGAGGACATGAGTGACGATGAGGACGTAGAGATGAGAATGACGATGGCAGCATGATGATGATGAACATGATGAGAATAATGAAGATGAAGAAGATGACAATGGTGATAATGTTGGGGACAAGGAGGAACAGTTAGATGATGATGACGATGACGATGACGATAACTATGACTATGACAATAGATGCTGAGAAGATGGTGATGGTAACGATGACACACAACGTAGTGTGAAAATGACAATAAATGGTAAATGGTAAATGGTGCATTTATATAGCGCCTTTATCCAAGGCGCTTTACATAGATTGTGCATTACATTCACCCATTCACACACACATTCATACACTGATGGCAGCGGAAACCATGCAAGGTACCAACCAGCACATCAGGAGCAATTAGGGGTTCAGTGTCTTGCTCAAGGACACTCGACACTAGCTCTGGGGGAGCCCGGGTTTGAACTGGCGACCTTGCGGTTACCATCCGGAAACTCTACCCCTGAGCCACCGCCGCCCCAATGATGATATCTTACTAATATTAGCTATTCGCCCACAGTTCCACACATCACCTTTTTTTCTTTTTACATACACACAGTATACACATACACACACCTTGACAACGATGAGCAAGTAGCAGAGACAGATGACAAGCAGTGGCCCAAAGAAGCCAACTGTTGCAGTGTAGAGGATGAAGGCTGTTGACCACACGTCCTTGGGCTCTGGCCAGTTCATGTTACACGAGTTAAACATTTCCTGAGGGGAGAATTAGATGTTGGCTGTGTGTCAAGGTGAGATAAAGATGTGTCTGTTTTTGTCTAAGTTGTATTAGAGAAAATTGATAGGCTACAGTTTATTTCTGTTGTCAAAGGTTTTCTAGTGCTCTAAACCCTCTTAATGCATCATAAGGAAACATGACAGTGAATGCTGTTTCTCTACCTCAGTGGTTCTCAACCAATGGTCCAGGGACCACCAGTGGTTCTTTGAGAGGGTTCCAGGTGGTCCCCAGCTAAATGATGGCGAATTGGTAACCAAATGGACCCTTATAGATCTTTAACTCTTAAGAGTGTGAAATTAAACCAAACAGACCCTTATTTTGGGTCCATTTGATTTAATTGTAAGCTCTCAAGAGTTAAATTATTGTTAAACATCTGCATTACTTAATTTACAAGAAGTCTACACAATTTGAGAATGTAGAAGAATTGTTCTTTTGACCAACGTTTGCCTGTTCGATAATAACAATATTCAAAGTTGATATGAAGATATAAAGTCTAAATGCATCCTAAGAATGAAGGATGACAGTGAATGCTGTTTCTCTATACCTGAACATCAGAGAAGATGACCACAGGGAGAACCACCACAAAGGAAACGGCCCACACGGTCGCGCTCACCACCTTGGCCACGCGGGGGTGCCGCCACCTGGTGCTCCGGATGGGGTGCACCACAGCCAGGTAGCGGTCGATAGACATCACCGTCAGGCAGAATATGGACGTGAACTGGTTCATGGAGTCTGCGGTCATGACGACGCGGCACAGGAACGAGCCAAAGGGCCAATAGGAGAGCACGTTCTGCACCGTGAGGAAGGGGAGACCTATGATGTACAGCTCGTCGGCCATGGCCAGGTTGAAGATGTAGATATTGGTCACGGTCTTCATCTTGGCATAGCGGAGCACCACGTAGATGGCCAGGGTGTTGCCCACCAGCCCCACCACAAAGACGGTCAGAGAGATGACCGCCGTTACCAGCGTGCTGCTGCCCTGGAATGGCATGCTCCAAGTTGATACGTTGGAGGACAGGTTGGAGAAGAAGGGAGGCGGCAAAGACAGGAAGGAGGAGGATGTTGTTGGAGAGGAAGAGTTGAAGTCCGCTGATAGGGTCTCCCAGCCCGTCTGGTTTAGAGGCTCCATAATGGTAACCTTGATGGAGGAAGAGATTAACACTGTGTCTACAGTAGGTCTTCATACAGTCTTTACTGTGTTATTTCCTTCTTAACACGGAGTGAGGAGTCGAGCAAAGGGGGTTTACTTGGATTACAAAAGACCTTCACTTCTGTTCTGAGGACAAATGTGATTCCTGATGTGTCTAAGTTTCCATATCAGCATGTTAAACTGTGTGTGTGCGTGCGTGCGTGCAGTGTTGCCGCAATGCCACAGTCTCTCCACTCTCTCTCACAACTAATTCTAATTCTCTTTCGGACCTAATTTGCACCACACAGATTCAGAAAACAAAGACGTGCAAGTACATTTACTCAAGTAGGCTACTAGTGCTCACAATGCACAGTACAATATTGTGGTACTTTTTACATTCCATTTTTGTTACTTCTACTCTACTACAATTACAGCATTTGACAGCTTTAATTGCTTGTGCACTTGTGCAGATTGTATTACTAATACAAAACATACATTAACCACTATTCAAAAAAGCTGATCTACAATGTGACATGTTATGAGTTTGTAAGTTTTAAGTTTATTTTGCTGGGATACATCACTGAGGATACATCCCAGGTGCATCCATGCGATGTATTTTTGTTTTAGTTATTCTATTTATAGTGACTCATAGGAAAGTGACAACCAGGAATAGTCTGGTCATCTGGTGTTGGGATACCCGAAACCCCGATGACCTTGGGATACATCACTGTGAGGATACGTCCCAGGTGCATCCATGCGATGTATTTTTGTTTTTGCTATAAAAGCTGATATTGGCCCGGATGGTTAGCTCAACCGTCTGGGAACCTAGGCTGCTAAGCCAGGCTGACGGCGTGCCGCGGGTTCGACTCCCGATCCCGACGGCCTTTGCCACATGTCTTCCCCCCAATCTCTTTCCCCATTTCCTGTCAGATTACTTTCAACCTATCAATAAAGGCAGAAAAAGACAAAAGAAATCACACCCGTGTGAAAGGAGGGGAGCTCTTGTCATCGTACATCAATTGATGTTAGTGGACATTTGACATTGCTACATAAGGTACATAAGGTGGTCCCTTATTGGCCAAGCGCTCCCACCAACATGTGATTTGTTAGCCGATTTGCTCGTTTACATATGACGTAAGTTTTCCCTTCAAAGTCAATGGCGTTTAATGTTTTGATGTTTAATTTACGTCATATTTAGCAGAATTCTGACGTAATTTTTCCGTTCATTCGGCAGATATTGAGACGGGCGGGGACAAGATTTAGCTGACATTTGACCGGAATTCCCCTTTCATTGTCAATGGCAAATCTTGAGACGTGTGGGGACAAAAGCTGTTTATAGAAGGCCTTAAAAATATCATAAAAAAACTAGAAAAAGTGCCCTTCTGGGCACAGGTCTCCACCAGGAGGATAGGACTGTGTGAGATGTTTGGCAAAATGTTTAGTAGTAATATAAACATGTTTGCCTTGTATGGCAATTGGATGATTTGAGGCATTTTGTTCCAATCAACCTGTTTTGCAAAAATCAACCTGTTGGTGGCGCTATAACAGGCCAATGTGAAAAGGGTGGGATATATTCCTCAGCCTAGTAAGAAAATGTGTGAAAGATTTCACGTAAATTGCATGCTGTGTTCATGATTTGAGGCTTTTGTTCAAAACGGGGCAATCTTGCAAACTGTGAAAGGCAATTATAGCCAATTAGGGTGGAATATGAAATATCGGACAGATCCGACTTGAGCACATGACCATAGAGATGCTGTGTAACGATTTGTGAGATTTTTGGACAGAATCTGGAGGAGTAATATCCAAAAATGTGTTTTACAAAAGTCGGCCTCCTGGTGGCGCTATAAAAGGCAGATGCGGAAAATGCAGGTCAAAGGTTTGTCCTTGGCCTCTAGGGAGTGTGCATGCAACGTTTCACGCAGATCGGTGCAGTTTTAGGTAACAAATGTGAAAAGCTGCCTCATGGTGGCGCTATAACAGGCCGTTCTGGAAAATGTGGGGCAGAGGTTCATCGTTGGCATCTAGGGAGTGTGTGTGCAAAGTTTGGCATCGACCGGGTTAACGGTGCCGGAGATTAGCTGGTAACGGACGGACGGAAGGACACACGGACGGACGGACACACACACACACGGACGGACACACACACGGACGGAGTGCAAAACATACTCTCTCACCATGCCTTCGGCCTGGTGGAGACAATAAGCTGCCATTCAATGCGTTATGAGCTTTAGATCTGCATTTTTTTTGAAAGCTTAACAATTACTGGAAATTTGAGTACATTTACTTTGGTACTACTCAAAATATATTTTCATTTTGTACATTTCAAACCCCAAAACAATCAATTAAAAGTGTATCTGTAGAGTTCAAATACAAGATAGTATGGCTATAAAGTAGTTGTTAGTCAACTGTGGCTATATAAACCAGAGATCCTGTGATCGAATAAAAGACAAGATAAAGATTTAAAAACAAACAAATTAAAAGAGGATCCACCAGAGATCAAATGTTTAAATTGTCCAAGAACTAATCATACGTAGCTTGCGGAGTTAGTTCAGTCAGATTATTGTATATCTATCTCCCTGCTCTTTATGTAAAACTAGAAAAAGTGCCCTTCTGGGCACAGGTCTCCACCAGGAGGATAGGAGTGTGTGTGATGTTTGGCAAAATGTTTAGGAGTAATAGAAACATGTTTTTTTGTTCGTTTGTTTTTTGCAAAAAAATCTTCATTTTGTTGAGGAAATGCAGAGCCAGATCACTCATAGCATCTCTGAGGATAGAATTCTGGATGAGCAGGACATGTGCAGCATTTTGTACAAAACGGGCCACTCCTGAAAACTTTGGAATCCAATCTTAGCCAATCAGTGTAGAATCTGAGAAATACAGAGATCATGTGTACCGATTTGCGTGAGATTTGGATGAAATATGTGCGACTAACATAAACAATGTGTTTTGCTGAAATCGGCCTCATGGTGGCGATATAACCGGCAGATGTGACGGGATGCAGGGAAAATGTATTTCCATGGCCTCTAGGGAGTGCGCATACATAAGTTGTATACAGATCGATGCAGTTATAGGTAAAAACAGGAATTGCCCTCTTATAGCGCCACCGTGAGGCTGATTTGGAAAAATATAGTGGCATGTCGTCCTCGGCCTAGTGCAAATCTGCGTGTATAATTTCACGGAAATTGCACACTGTTTGTGATTTGTGGCATTTTGTTCGAAATGGACCAATCATGTGAGCTTTGGAAGCCAATCTTAGCCAATCAGGATGGAAGATGGGAAATGATGCAGATCCGTGTTGATCACATGACTATGGAGATAGTGTATACCGAATTCTGTGATGTATATGGATAAAATCTACAGAAATGTGTTTTGCCTAAATCGGCCTCATGGTGGCGCTATAACAGGCCATTGAGGAATATTTGGGGCAGAGGTTCATCGTTGGCATCCAGGGAGTGTGTGTGCAAAGTTTGGCATGGATCGGGCCAACGGTGCCGGAGATTAGCTGGTAACGTACGGACGGAAGGAAGGAAGGACAGACAGACAGACAGACGGACGGACGCACACACACACACACACACACACACACACACACACACACACACACACACACACACACACGCACACACACACACACACACACACACACACACACACACACACACACACGGACGGAGTGCAAAACATACTCTCTCCCCATGCCTTCGGCCTGGTGGAGACAATGATGGTGTTTAATTGTGCCGAGCAGGGAGATAATTGCAGCAGAGCCGAACACCAAGATAATATATTATATGCACACTTGTATTCTGATTCTATAATAAATATTATTTGTTAAATCTAATCGTGTTATCTGACTGAACTAAAGTTAAAATCTTTTGGGTGCCCTGGAAAGATTTTCAGCCGGGCAGTCTGCAGAGCATAAAAAGTAAATGCAGATTTTCAAGGGCTGAGAAACTGTACGGACTTGCAGTGACAGCTAATCGTTGGAGCATGATGATCCAGAAGACCAAGAATAAAATATTGCATCTGAAACTCAAAGTGAAATCGGCCCCATGATATGGCCCTGCACCATGAAGTCTGCTTTATGTAGAAATCATGAATGCATTGCCCAATAAACATTAATCACCCATTGAGGGGCCTCTACACAATACATTACACACACATTTGTTTTTGTTTGTTTTACCAATCTACACAAAATTAGGTACACATGATCTTGAGACTTGAACAGTTTGTTTTTTTGCTATTCCATACTGTTTGCCTGTCTTTGAGAATAAAGTGACAGGGGCCACTAATGAACGAAACATCAGATTTCTCAGACTCCATCCTGATTGGCTAAGATTGGCTTCCAAGGTTCGCAGGAGTGCTCAGTTTCCAAAGAAATGCTGCAAATCATGAACACATCGTGTGATTTCCGTGAAATTGCGCACGCACATTCCCACTAGGCTGAGGAAGAAATGCCATGTGAACATTTTCAACTCAGCCTCATGGTGGCGCTATAACTGGCTGAAAAGTGTTTTACCTCCAACTGCACGGATTTGTGGATAACTTTGTATGCCAACTCCCTAGAGGCCAAGGAAAAACCTTTGCCTGGAAGTTTTCACATCTGCTCTTTATTGTGCCACCAGGAGGCCGACATATGTAAAACACATTTTCTAATATTACTCCTTCAGATGTTATCCAAATTTCACGTAAATCGGTACACATGCTCTCCATAGTCATGTGATCAAGACGGGTTTGTTTGATTTCTCATAATCCACCTTCATTGCCTACGATTGGCTTCTAAAGTATTCAGGAGTAGCCCGCTTTGTACCCGTTTTGTACAAATCGCCACAAGTTCCACAACTACTCAACGCAGCGTCCGATTGCGATGAAACTGTGCATGCATATTCCCACTAGGCTGAGGCAGAAATGCCACTTGACAGTTTTCAAATCAGCCTCATGGTGGTGCTACAACAGGCCACGCCGTGTCTCACACACACTTTTTGAGTGACTGACTGTCGCAAAGCACCTCCCTGACAATAACGCAATAATGACGTCACAGCTTGTTTATTTTTGGACCACAACGCTGTTATTCTCCATAGAGAAATTAGGCTACTTCAGTGAACCAGGGGAATCAAGGGGACGAGCGAGTGATGTCAGGACTTCGGCGCTCTATGTGCACCGCAGAGATCCCCTTTCTAGATGGTAATGTGTTATGGGGATTAATGTGCTATGCTGTTTCACGTCTTTAATTTATAATTCATGTTGTGTGTTTTTAGGGAAACACCATGGGTGTTAGCGGTAGTTACATTGAGCATCCGCCTTGGAATCAATTGTTATTGTGCGGGGTGTTATGAATAACACATTATGGTCATGGCTACTATACTTCAGATCAGAAACCCACCGGTCATTACATTATGGAAAAGCAAGTAATGATCAACAGTGTCAAATGCACTGGAGACAAAGCAGCACACTGTTTTTGTCTCATCCAAGGTATTGACAAGGTCAGTCACAACAGAAGTGGAAATATTGCTGTGCAAAGGTCTGAACCCAGAGTTTGCAGTCAGAAGAAATGTTGATAATTTATCAGTGACTAACAGCGACTGACAGTGACTGATTTTTAGCCAAACTATTTGGGTATTGGTATTTGGATCACTCTTTTCTCCCAACCAGACTCTATGAACTGCAAAATAGAAATAGAGAGGTAAAAAAGGGTGCTCAGTACACCTGATGCGATACCCAGTGGAACAGAAAGATATCATCATCATCATCATCATCATCACCATCATATCATCATCATCATCATCATCATCATACTATAATTCAGTCAATGTCTGTCTGTCTGAATGAATGAATGTGTGTCAGAAACACCGGCGTATCTCCTCACCACCTGCACCAATCGCTCCCACTTTTCACACAGGCATTGACCATAATAATATGGAGGTCTTAACAAAGCCCTTTTTTTGATTTTACACATTAATGATTAATAATGAATTTATTAGTGAATTAAAAACGCACCCAGGGCGCAGTACCCCCGGCGGCCAATATCTCACAACGGGTAAGGGCTAGTATAGAATAAAAGACCCAACTTAATTGTCTTAATAAATAATAGATTTCTTAGGATCAACGGTTTGAAGAGCCTTGGTACACCGGGAGAGATATTATCTTCTATAGAATAAACTGAGAGGCATAATTTGGAGTAGGAGTAGGTATATAATTATGATTAATGAGCAGATGGTAATTTTCCAGATCTCACTATGATGCAACCAATCATCAACTTAACATGCAAGGTAAAGTAAAGGAAGCTGATCTGCAATTATTCGACTTTAACAATTTTGCAGGATTTGGATAAGAGAGATCAAGTTCAAATAATTATGGTGATAGGCCTGGGGGCATAGAGGCCCCTGTGTGTGTGTGTGTGTGTGTGTGTGTGTGTGTGTGTGTGTGTGTGTGTGTGTGTGTGTGTGTGTGTGTGTGTGTGTGTGTGTGTGTGTGTGTGTGTGTGTGTGTGCACACATGTACACACACGCACACACACCTGTGAAGTGTAAAGTTTTGCCATCCACCTCTGAAAGTATATGACATTAGTTGGTTGACAGTAATTTCTGCAGATGCCATATTAAATGAACACGTTTTCACTTTCAAATAAAAGACAAATATAACAAATACAAAATGAATGGAATTCTATTAGAATGTCATTCTAATGCGCGAGGGGCCGTGATCTTTCCATTCCTTTTTTCATTTATTTGTAATATATGTTGGTATGTGTACCGACCACATAACTCTGACACAAGAAATGAACAGTCAATGTTTTTGTCCCGGAGTGCGTATATTACGCACCAAAGCTGCTAATGATAATGAGCCGAGCCATGAAACATGAGAATTGTGACAGCATCGCCGTAGTCTCTCCTGCAAGCTATTTAATCTAATCTAATTATTACATTTGAATGCCACATAATACCACAAGCTTCATCTTTTCAGCCGTTGAATAGATACTTCAACAACGTGTTGCGATTATTTATGCATGCCTAGAATTCTATATGGATGTGATCATGTGTATCTAGGCTACTAGGTCTCCTCAAATGGTTTTTAAGATGATTTCCACGCGGTTAACTAGGAAGCAACCGAAACAATAACGATCAATGGAAGAGTTTACTTACTTTTTCGGGGTTTGAAAGACGTTACTCCTCTGAAATATCCAGAAACTATATGTAGGCTTATTAGGCTATAATAACATTTGCGTATATGCGCTCCCAAAACAGTTCGTTTATCGACGTATACACGTATCCAATGGTTAGCCTATACCAAAGTGATGCACATATAAGTGATGCACTTCGCTGTCAGTGGTGCTGATCTGGACGCTCTGAGCGACTCCAGGCTTCTCCCTTAACTATTATAGTTACATCGCTTAACGGTATACTGCAACTTTTCTGTCCGCATGCAGCCTATTTCTTTCTTTGTATCGAGAAAAAAAACCGCGTGTGAGACAGCTAGGGGGCAGAGAAAGTGAGGGAGACAAAGTAACTGATCTAGAGAGAGAGAGAGAGAGAGAGAGAGAGAGGGGGGGGGGGGGGGGGAGGGGGGGGGCAAGGTTGATAACAGATAATGCACAGATGCTGTGCGTTTTTGTCCTCCTTGTTGATACCGTCTGCGTAGGAATGTCTGTTTCTGTTGAACAGTAGCGCTGAACAGGTTACAGTATAATATACTGTAATATTTTGACAATGTATCACATTGTGATTAATTTATTTATTTTACAAAGCAGGGTAACCAGTAGCCCGTCTCCGGACCCCCCGGGTTGAGCTCCTTTGGACCGCTACCACGAAGGGTCCGGTCTCACCGGCATCAAGCGACATGGGATGCAATCTGACTTTCCCTGTTTTACCTCTGTGCTGCGGTGTCGGTGTCACGCTGACATATTCCAAAATAAGCATATGAACGCTATAGGAGACAACGAACCTTCTGACCCCCCCCGCGAACGGCTCAGAAGCCGTTAAGTATTTTTAATGTTTGTACGACCATTTTGGCAGCTCTGAAATTCTCTCTTGTTGACATCCCATTGTACCGCCTCCAGCATATCGGTTGGCTAGCTGCGCCTCCCTACGCGCCTCGTAGGCGCAGCTAGCCAACCGAGATGTCAACAAGGAGGGACCGAAGAGAGAATTTCAGAGCTGCCAAAATGGTCGTACAAACATTAAAAATACTTAACGGCTTCTGAGCCGTTCGCGGGGGGGGTCAGAAGGTTCGTTGTCTCCTATAGCGTTCATATGCTTATTTTGGAATATGTCAGCGTGACACCGACACCGCAGCACAGAGGTAAAACAGGGAAAGTCAGATTGCATCCCATGTCGCTTGATGCCGGTGAGACCGGACCCTTCGTGGTAGCGGTCCAAAGGAGCTCAACCCGGGGGGTCCGGAGACGGGCTAGGTAACCAGTTGATCTGTCAAAAGTTAGTATTTCTTTTAGTAGTATTTCTTTGTCACAATCAGCTTTTGTCTCCTTTGTGGACCAACCGATGCACACACACACACTAAACATATGACACACATCTTTATAATCCACTTAAAATCTGTGATTTGGTCAATATGCTGCATCATGTCATGTCTCTATACGATAGTGCTGAATCACATGACTTTTAAAGCCTTACAAAGGCCTGGCCTTTCTAGTTAAGTGTTGTTGTTCCCATATGAGCCTAAGCACATGCCTTATATATATAGGGCCCTCTGGGTTGTTCCCAAAACTCGCCTCTGAATTGTGTTTGTGTCTGTATAGACACTCGACAAAGCCAGAAACACAGCGGTGGATTTGAACTCCCAGACTCCGTAGTGGTGGACAGCTATTTTACCAAGGGCAGTTAATTTCTTATGTAGAGCGCAGAGTCACAGAGGAAGTTGTTAACTGTGAACACACACACTTACATGCATGCACATAAACAGTTGTTTGGTGTTTTGGTTGAGCAGTGTCCGAGGTCACATACAGGCATGTATGCACACAGCTGCTATAAGTCAGGGAAGGAATGGAGACAGAAACGAGCTGGTAAGACCGGGTGATAAATTAAATGAATAGGAGGACAAACTTAATTCTAATATTAACTAATTAGAAGTAATAATGCTGCTTGAAAGAGTCCACCATGGCTGTATACTGACTTAATCCGCCTGTGGGCGGAATTAGTTTAGACCAATTTCTTTCAGGGTAAAAAGCCCCCTGACAAAATGTAAATGGAGGATTAGGCAGAGCTCGCTCACATGAGTATATCTAGGGTATTGTGAGGGAACCCTAAAATAATCTTGTGGAGAATTATCTCCCTTGACTCTCTCCACATAGCTGAGATATAACGAGATAAAACAATTGCCTCAGCATCCACAAGAATCTGTATTGAATGAAAACGCACACGCTTGCACAAGCATTAATGGAGATGTACACATTCTGGTATATGAACTCCAGGTGAATGAGTTTAGGACTAGAGCAATTGTTTTCTTTTCAGGGTCAATATCTATGCAGTCTGCCAAGTAAAAGGTTTTGACAAAGAATCATACTATACTGCAACATATTGTTCTGCACTGTTGTTCAACACAATTTCTGTACATGAGCAGAAATGCTATAGGTATATATCCTAAAGGGCGAGGTCACATGTACGCATCGGCCTGGGTGGCGGCAGACGGCAGACTGCTGGGTGATGAGCACTGGCGCTTTGGCATGGGGGGTGAGATCAACATAATTATGGAATTAATTCTGTACTGGCCATATATGGAGCATGTCTTGAGTGTACATGATTTGATGAGGTCAGATCAACATATGGAATGTCAGAACAGGAAGGATGGGTGGGGAAGGATAAACATATGGAATGTCAGAACAGGTCAGCTCCATATATGGAGATCTAAGGGTTTGAGGTTTGACGTCAGATGAATTACATTTTTATAGCGCTTTTCCAATTGCTCAAAGCGCCAATGCCAGTCTAACCACCGATCCGACACAGGGATAAGGGGTTGACACTATGGCAGGTAAATAAAATGTTGGGGCATGTGGAGTTTGCTTTCAAGTTGCCCAAACTGCAAGTGCACACTTGAACTAGAAAAGTCGCAATTTTGGAAAAATTGCAAAGTGTGGTTGCCGCAATCGCTTACATGTTACATTGCGGCTTAGGAATCCACCACTCCTGAATGAAGTGCCTGGTGCTGGGACTCTGGTGCAACGCACAGGTCCTGGGCTTGGTGAGACGTAGGAGGGGCCTGGACAGGAGTCAACCCACAGAGCCTAGTCCTTCCAAGCTCCAGAAGACCTTGGGATACATCACTGAGGATACGTTACAGGTGCATCCATGCAATGTTTTTTAAGTGCATGCTCAAAAAAAACGTAAGTATTCAAAATAGTACTCAAGTAAATGTACTTTAATTACCGTCTACCACTGCGAATTCCTGACAGTCCCGTCTGTTTACAAACGGGACTGATTGGACGGGGCCAGTTCGAGGGTACTATTTGTTCATTGGCAAAGAGACACTAATGGCAAATTCCCTTCCTTTATGCTTCTTAAACCAATTAGATTATCAAGATGAAGAATCTGTTTTTAAAATGGATCGAGTTACATGACCTCCACCTGAGCGACCATATGGAACTGGAGTGACTAGATTGTTATAGTGCATGCTAAAAAAAACGTAAGTATTCAAAAGAGTACTCAAGTAAATGGACAGGGCCAGTTCGAGGGTACTATTTGTTCTTTGGCAAAGAGACACTTGTACTTGCCACAGAGACCAGACAACGTGACTCAAAATCTGCAAAACGACCCAGAGGTCATTGGAAACATGAACCAAACACAGATTGAAAAGGCTATGCAGAAGAAGGGCATCAAATGGAGGCAAGTGCAATATCTTGCAGATTTATTCTGGAAGAGATGGACTCATGAATACCTGCCTCTTCTCCAGGAGAGGCAGAAGTGGACAAAGCTGAAAAGAAACTTCATGACTGGAGATGTAGTGCTTGTGGTTGACAATTCAGCCCCACGAAACACCTGGACAATGGGAAGAATTATCCAAACCATACCTGACTCCAGCGGAACGGTGCGCAGAGTGAAGCTGCAAACGAAAACCAGCACTCTGGAGAGGCCGATACAGAAACTGTGCTTGCTGCAAGAAGCAGTGTGAACTCAAGAGGACCACAGGATGAAGACATGTGAAGACGAAGACAAATGAGTATTAGAATAGAATTGTTTATTGCATGCTTACTAGATTTAAGTTAACTGGCTCTTGATATTTTTTTGTGAATTTGATAATTGCTTAATTTTATTGCGTAACCAATTAGGGGCCGGATATGTAAGAGCCACTTTATGAGGTCATGTCATGATGACCTTGTTTGCTTGATTGTGCCTATTCTGTGCAGCAGTGTTTGATCTCATGATAATTAGTGCAGCAGAGTACTCTTTTAACTGCCTTGCTTAGATTGGTCAGTTCTTGATTGAATGTTTTGTGAGTTTGTCAGAAGCTATGAAGTTGAAGTAGAGAGAGCACATATTTTTTCTGCCAACACATGTTATCACACACCATGTAACCATACTAAGACATTTTGTTCACCTGTATTTTTCCTTTACATCAAGTAAAGTGTTACAACTGGTACCACGTGCGTCAGATTATTTGTGCTCACAGCTTTGGAAGGTAATATATTTTGAAAAGTGAACAGAAAATATACGCCTCTATAAATGGAATATTCCCTTCCTTTATGCTTCTGTTATGTTTTTTTTTGCGGCTTTCGCCTTCATTTTATATATTTTTATAGTAGGCTGACAGGAAATGGGGAGAGAGATGGGGGAGTGACATGCAGTAAAGGCTGTCGGGATCGGGAGTCGAACCTTGACTAAAAGTACTAAAGTGCAAAAAATATACCTAAAATAAGTACCAAAAGTAAAGAGTGTCCCATTTCATAATTGTCAAATGTATTACAAATATCTTTTGAAAATAGCCGATCTGCTATTTTCAAATGGCCGAAATATGTATACGGCTGATTGGGGTGAAGTGGTTAGCGTGTTTTGTAATGATACTCAAAATCTTAAAGATGGAGTGCCATGATTTTTTTCCACACTAAAACATGTTCATCAGGTCTTATTGTTATATAAGGAGGATTTTTTTTTTCAAAAAAGTGTACAGTATTTGTTAAAATGTCGTTTTTATGTGGGCACCCCCACCAGTTCATTAAGTATGCCTGGTTTGCCTGGTGGGTGGTGATGGGTGGTGATCCACCTGAACTAAAGCCGCACCCACAGCTGTAGTTGTATGATAAAGGGGGAGGGGTTAGGGGAGGGGCTGATAGTGTGATGTCACTATATTTCTGTTTTTTTCATTGGCATGTTTGACTGTCAAGGGTTCAGCCTCCAGGAAGAAACCCTAAATACAAAGGGAATAAATCATTGCACATAAAAACGACTCCAGGGTGTCTAATGAAGTACTGTCACCTCATAGACACATGAAAAACTGGAAAATACAAAAATTGTGGCACTCCAATCTTTAATTCTGCAAGTAACTAGTAGCCTAACTAAAGTTTTCACAAATTGTAGTGGAGTAAAAGTAGGCCTACAATATTTTCCTCTGAGGTGTAAGTGAGGTAGAAGTAAAATTATTGAATACAGAAGAAATTTAAAAAAATACCTAAAACTTGTACTTTAGTACAGTAGCCTATTTGAGTACTTTACAATGTTACACTTAGTAGCAGTCAAACAACTGTTGTACTTTTTTCTGCACATTAACCACTTAAAGCCGATCGACAGTGGTGTAAAGTAAGTACTGTACCTACGTGCAATTTTGAGGTATTTGTAGTTTTACTTGACTATTTCCAATTTCCAATACTTCTACTCCACTACATATCAGAGGCAATTATCGTACTTTCACTCCACTACATTTATTTGAAAACTTTAGTTACTAGTTACTTTGTAGAATTACAAAACATATACTAGAAAAGTCACAAAAGTGAATAACAAAGACTCATGTCAAGACTGTGGTGTACTCGTTTTGTCTTCGTAATGTCCGTATTGTGGTACTTGTTGTTTTCCTATGTTGTGTTTAAAAAAGAAAAATGTGTGGTTCTATATACATTGAATTGCGATTGTTCAGCTATGAAATTTCAGAGCCTCAATAAAAATACATAAAAAAAAAGAAAGGTTGCACAAATTGCAGTGTGGTTGCCGCAATCGCTTACATAGGCCCCTCCCACTCATTTTGCTAGCCAATTACAATGGCAAGTCACCCCTGTGATCATGTGTAAGTAATTCGGAGGGGATTCATCCCCCAAAAATCCTGTTTTTGCAACAAATGGTTACATGTTTTGCATTTACGGCACCCCCTATGGATGAAAATGGAATTGCTTTTAGCTCTTTGGTTGATTAAACCATCCGTGAAATCTGATTCAAATGCGGGGTGGATTGGACGTTTGGTTCATGATTTGTGGCATGTTTTGAAAAATAAGCCCCTCCCACTAACTTGATTATGGCCGAACGATACGCAATTACGCACTATCAAAATTCTGCCTGTGGTGTTTTAATCGGATAGGTCCGGAGATCATGTGTACCAATTTTTGAGAGATTTAGACAAAATCAAAAAGGAGGAGGAGCAAAGAGTGTGTTCAAATTCGAATTTGGTGGCCTATATGGGGAGATGCGTCATGACCCAAGGAATCCATGGAAATTTAGATTTTACGACTTAAGGTTCAAGTTATAGGGAAAAACGTAAAGTGGGCTGTTATAGCACCCCCATCAGGCCGACTGATGTAATTCCTTTCCAATTCATTTTCATAATTATTATGAACCTCCCCCCAAGTCTTGTAAATATGGCGTTTACGGTCTCCGAGGGAAAAAATACTTAAATTGGAGCCTTAATTAGTCTTCGATCTTCCCATTGTAAGTCTATGGAGAACTAATTAATTGATATCAATTAAATTATACAATGGATATATGGGCTATCAAGGCCAGAAAGTAGTTTTTTGTCACTTGGTAGGCATTCCTGCATAACTTCCGGGTTTGATGATGATGTCACGCGCATACTCTCTATTAACAACACGAGATAAAATAAGTAATTTTTTTTATTATAAATATTATTCTCTGGTATCGGTATGTAGTATCGGTATCGGCTAACACAGAAATTGTGGTATCACACCGACCAACTCATTGGAGGCAATGTAGGGTTCAGTGTCTTGCCCAAGGACACTTCAACATGTGGACAGGAGGAGCTGGGATTCGAACCGCCGACCCAGGGATCAATGGACGACCTGCTCTACCTCCTGAGCCACAGCCGCCCAAATGTAGAGTTGCTGGCCGGCTCAATTATATGCAGATCTAGGCGATGATCCAGTCTTCTCCATGTATGGTTATCCAGGACAGATGAGGTCAGTGTCGTGATCTTCATATATGGAGATGGCCATATATCTATATGGTGGCATGACGTGTCACGAGGCGTGAACATATATGGAGGCATGATGTCACGAGGCATGACCATATATGGAGATGGGATGTCACGAGGCGTGAGCATATAGTCGTGACTAACACGGAGATACAGGTTTTCATAGTATATGCAACCTACTGTTGCAACAATACATGTTTCTCATTTTCAAATGGCCACTGTGTGAATAATGAAGCCAATAATGCGAGTTAAGATACTTCAGAACCATGGACAGAGACAAACTCTGGCGAAGCACATCTCACCTGTCCAGCACCAAGGCCAGCTCCACTACAAAACACTATCCACCTGTTTCCCAAGCGTGATTCAAGATCCCAACAAGGCACGCTGGGCAAGACCTATGCTATAGACGGTATCATTTGTTTTGGGCAGAAGTTGAAGGGATTTGGGCGGAAGTACCACTCAAGGAAATGGCGTTGACGCTTTACAAATCTGTTTACATCTCCGTGAATGAAACAAGTGTTGTGATTGGTCGAAAAAATATAGTATCCGGGGGAAATACATCTGACGGATGTTCCTGACCGACACTTCCGCCGATACCGTCTCTGCCATCTTACAGGGAAGGAAGCCACAGAAGCTTCTGCATGCTTCACAGAGTGGACGTTTGGTAGGCCAATCAGAGACAGGTGAGCCTTCCTTCTGCTCTTCCGCTTAGCCTCGGTCTCAGGCTTACATCCGTCAGATGTTTTTCCCCCTGGATATGATATTTTCCCGACCAATCACAACACTTGTTTCATTCGCGGAGAATGTAAACTGATTTGTGAAGCATCAACGTAATTTCCTTGGGCGATACTAAAATCCTGCAACTTCCGCCCAAACACATGATAACCTCTACAGCGTAGGTCTTGCCCAGGGTGTCTTCCGCTTCACTTCCGCCTTGCCTGTGCTTCCATTCGATACAGTTCGCTCCAATGAATTGCAGAGGAAAATGAGGTATCTAGCTTTATATATTATCTGATAGCAAGACATGCAATCTCTGGTTTACTTCCCGAATTTGCATTTAAGTAGGTGGACGCCGGATTTGTATAGGATTTGTGTACCATGTCACCTCTAGTGGCTCCAATCGGGATGGACTATCTTCCTAAATGAACAATCTTTGTTTACAGCCAAGAGGAAGAGGAAGTCATCCATCCATTCATCTTCAACCACTTATCCGTAGTCGGGTCACGGGGGCAACAGCTCCACCAGAAAACTCCAGAGCAACATTAGTAACTTCCTCCTGGGGGATCCCGAGGCGTTCCAAGGCCAGTGTGGCAATGTAATCCCTCCATCTGGTTCTTGGTCTGCCCCGGGGTCTCCTCCCAGTGGGACATGCATCGAGGACCTCCCTAGGGAGACGCTCGAGAGGCATCCTAACCAGATGCCCGAACCACCTAAGCTGGCTCCTTTCCAGGTGAAGAAGCAGCGACGAGTTTCTCTCGCGTGACTGAACTTCTCACTAAGGGAGATGTATCACAGTATGTGGCTCTGTGTTGCCATACTGTGGCTGTGTGTGGGCGTCGGCTTTCCTCCCAGCTTCCAGTCACCTCTTCGCACTCAATTGACACACCTGCCGGCCATCAACTCATCAGCCCTGACAGTATTTAAGCCCTGGTCTTAACTCCACTCATCGCCAGATCATTGCACAACCTTTCATGGTAGTGTTTACGTTCTAGTGAAGTTATAGTTTAGTTATATTTCCTAGTATTTTGCTCCTGTGTTTCCTGCAACTCAAGCTCTTCTCCTCTCCTCCAGAACCCAGCTCACCTGTTCTACTGCCTGCTTGTCTGCCTACCGCCTGCTTTGACTGCTCTCCTCAGGCTCCATTTTGTTTTCAATGACACCTTCCACATTCTCCAATTCACCATATTGTGAATAAATACCTTAAATTTGCTCCTGTGTTTGACTCTGCATTTGGGTTAATCTTTCTGCAAACCAAGATGCCAGCCACCCGTCACTTGGATTTACGACCTTATTCTTTCGGTCATGACCCACACTTCATGACCATAGGTGAGAGTAAATGGTAAATGGTAAATGGTGCATTTATATAGCGCCTTTATCCAAGGCGTTTTACATAGATTGTGCATTACATTCACCCATCCACACGCACATTCATACACCGATTGCGGCGGAAGCCATGCAAGGTACCAACCAGCACATCGGGAGCAATTTGGGGTTCAGTGTCTTGCCCAAGGACACTTCGACATGTAGACAGGAGGAGCCGGGATTCGAACCTCCGACCCATGGATCATTGGACGACCTGCTCTACCTCTTGAGCCACAGTCGCCCCAGTCGCCCCAGAGTAGGAACGAAGATTGCTCGGTAGACAGAGAGCTTTGCCTTCTGGCTCAACTGACTACAGCGACTGCAATACCGCCCCTGCCACTTAGATTCCCCGGCTGATCTCCTTCTCCGTCCTCCCCTCACTCGTGATTTGTGAACAAGACCCTGAGATACTTAAACTCCTTCACCTGGGGTAACGTCTCATTCCCTACTTGGACTACACAAACCATCGGTTTCTTGCTGAGAACCATGGCCTCAGATTTGGAGATGCTGATCCTCATCCCAGCCGTCGTGAGCTGAAGGTCTTGGACCGGACCACATCATCTGCAAAAAGCAGTGAAGCAACCCTTAGCTCACCAAGCCGTATACCCTCTCCATCACGACTTCACCTCGAGATCCTGCATGAAAATCACAAGAAGAGGAAGTGATACACAAATTTCACGCAAAGGCTCATGGGACACTGGAAGCAGGTGGATAGATGAGAAAGGTCCACATGCCCCATGGTACAATTGAACCCTATAGCCTTGGTGAAAATATATAGTAAATATAAAGTATATACATTATCTGTACATTTTAAGTGCCCCCTCCCCAACAATCCAGTCACTTCGTCATTGAATCCCAAAGTGTTGTTGGGTTATTTATGGGTAGCACTTGCTTTGTATGATGTCCCTCTGCATTTCCTCACTGAAAAATGCAACTAAAAGCATGCATTTAGTGAGGCTTTGTTTGGTGTTCGACAGGTGATCTCACCCACCGATGTTTTGTGCACTGAACAATAGTAAGACTCTATATTAATGCTTTGGCGTTGTGCAGAGTGCAGGAACCTACCAGGGTTTTCACGGTTGTGCTTAAAAAGAGTGTGGGACGTGGTCGTTAAAATTATTGGTGTAAAAGTGCCTCTACTATAGGTCTAATTAAATAATTTCCTCTTCACAGGGCAAACAAATACGATGCTAGAGTTGCTTTGAAGTCAGAGAATCATTTTGTTATCTGAAAACCCTAACACGGATTAATCTGAAAATCTGGATATAAGGACTCTGAGTTAAAATAACACTGAGGATTTTTACTATTATGTACTGGCAAGGTGCCCCAGTGGTCAGCATACTGTGCACAACAATAGAAATTGGAAGAATATATCATTGAACGAGACATGACACATTGCGTTCTCATGATTTGATGTGATACTGTACATGACACGTACAGTACAGACAGCGAGCAGGGCAGGGATAAAGAGCAGCAGGCGATGATACATCAGCATGTTTGTAGGCCTCTATGAGCACATCAGATATGGAGCCTAGGAACCCCCTGCCAGGTGGGTATAGGGTGGAGTCTATTCCCATCCCCACAACCACCCCTGCTGTGAACCTATCATACGGCCCTAGGGGTGACCTTACCTTCCTGTCAGAGGGGATTATTTCTCTGGGCAGTGATATGACCACTCCAGTGTGTGTGTGTGTGCGTGCGTGCGTGCGTGCGTGCGTGCGTGCGTCAAGGTTATAATAGTTTTGTTTTTTTCATTATAGTTTAGTTTTAGTTAGTTTTGGCTTTTTTTTCTAATTCAGTTAGTTTTAGTTAGTTTTTAGAGCGGGTTTGCTAGTTTTTATTTAGTTTTTATTTTGGTGAAATGCTTAGTTTTAGTTTAGTTTTAGTTTAGTTTTAGTTTAGTTATAGTTTAGTTTTAGTTTTTTTCGTACTTTGGTTTATTTGTCAGGTATAGGATTCAAAAAGATCAGAGTAAGTATTGTGTAATAAAACCTAAACAATATATCATTTAAAAATATAAACTCTAAAGAGTCTAAACTATAAAAGTTCAGAAACTTTGGTCCTTTATTTCTCCACTTTGATGATACCATTTGGTATTATGTTTTATATCATTTTAATCGTTGATCGTTATCACCTGTACAACGAGGTATAGTCTGTATAGATTGTAAGAATCGGGCATTCGTGGAATGAGCAACACAGCTAAACGTGTGGGTAGCGCCTCCAAAAAATGTGTCACACCCCAGGGTCACAACCCAGGGTCACACCCCAGGGTCACAACCCAGTGTCACAACCCAGGGTCACACCCCAGGGTCACACCCCAGGGTCACACCCCAGTGTCACAACCCAGGGTCACACCCCAGGGTCACAACCCAGTGTCACAACCCAGGGTCACACCCCAGGGTCACACCCCAGGGTCACAACCCAGGGTCACAACCCAGTGTCACAACCCAGGGTCACACCCCAGGGTCACACCCCAGGGTCACAACCCAGTGTCACAACCCAGGGTCACACCCCAGTGTCACAACCCAGGGTCACACCCCAGTGTCACAATCCAGGGTCACACCCCAGTGTCACAACCCAGGGTCACACCCCAGGGTCACACCCCAGGGTCACACCCCAGGGTCACAACCCAGGGTCACAACCCAGGGTCACACCCCAGTGTCACAACCCAGGGTCACACCCCAGGGTCACACCCCAGTGTCACAACCCAGTGTCACAACCCAGGGTCACACCCCAGGGTCACACCCCAGGGTCACAACCCAGGGTCACAATCCAGGGTCACACCCCAGGGTCACAACCCAGGGTCACACCCCAGGGTCACAACCCAGGGTCACACCCCAGGGTCACAACCCAGGGTCACACCCCAGGGTCAAACCCCAGGGTCACAACCCAGGGTCACACCCCAGGGTCAAACCCCAGGGCCACAACCCAGGGTCACAATCCAGGGTCACACCCCAGGGTCACACCCCAGGGTCACACCCCAGGGTCACACCCCAGGGTCAAACCCCAGGGTCAAACCCCAGGGTCACACCCAGGGTCACACCCCAGGGTCACAACCCAGGGTCACACCCCAGGGTCACAACCCAGGGTCACACCCCAGGGTCACACCCCAGGGTCACAACCCAGGGTCACACCCCAGGGTCACACCCCAGGGTCACAACCCAGGGTCACACCCCAGGGTCACAACCCAGGGTCACACCCCAGGGTCACAATCCAGGGTCACAACCCAGGGTCACACCCCAGGGTCACACCCCAGGGTCACAACCCAGGGTCACACCCCAGGGTCACACCCCAGGGTCACAACCCAGGGTCACACCCCAGGGTCACAACCCAGGGTCACACCCCAGGGTCACAATCCAGGGTCACAACCCAGGGTCACACCCCCAGGGTCACAACCCAGGGTCACACCCCAGGGTCACAATCCAGGGTCACAACCCAGGGTCACACCCCAGGGTCACACCCCAGGGTCACAATCCAGGGTCACAACCCAGGGTCACACCCCAGGGTCACACCCCAGGGTCACACCCCAGGGTCACAATCCAGGGTCACAACCCAGGGTCACACCCCAGGGTCACACCCCAGGGTCACAACCCAGGGTCACACCCCAGGGTCACAACCCAGGGTCACAACCCAGGGTCACAACCCAGGGTCACACCCCAGGGTCACACCCCAGGGTCACAACCCAGGGTCACACCCCAGGGTCACACCCCAGGGTCACACCCCAGGGTCAAACCCCAGGGCCACAAACCAGGGTCACAATCCAGGGTCACACCCCAGGGTCACACCCCAGGGTCACAACCCAGGGTCACACCCCAGGGTCACATCCCAGGGTCACAATCCAGGGTCACACCCCAGGGTCACACCCCAGGGTCACATCCCAGGGTCACAATCCAGGGTCACACCCCAGGGTCACACCCCAGGGTCACAACCCAGGGTCACACCACAGGGTCACACCCCAGGGTCACAACCCAGGGTCACACCACAGGGTCACAACCCAGGGTCACACAACAGGGTCACACATTATAGTTTCGTTTTAGTTAGTTTTGGCTTTTTTTTCCTAATTCAGTTAGTTTTAGTTTGTTTTTAGAGCGGGTTTGCTAGTTTTTATTTAGTTTTTATTTTTGGTGAAATGCTTAGTTTTAGTTTAGTTATGGTTTAGTTTTAGTTTTTTTCGTACTTTGGTTTATTTGTCAGGTATAGGATTCAAAAAGATCAGAGTAAGTATTGTATAATAAAACCTAAAAGATATACCATTTAAAAATATAAACTCTAAACTCTAAAAGTTCAGAAACTTTGGTCCTTTATTTCTCCACTTTGATGATACCATTTGGTATTATGTTTTATATCATTTTAATCGTTGAACGTTGTCACCTGTACAACGAGGTATAGTCTGTGTATAGATTGTAAGAATCGGGCATTCGTGGAATGAGCAACACAGCTAAACGTGTGGGTAGCGCCTCCAAAAAATTTGCTAAAATTGCAAATGGTTGGTTTACCAACCCTTGCTTTGAGTTGCTTAGTGGATTGGATGATTGCACTCTCCCACAGTAATAAGGAAAAAACAACACTTGGTTCTGTTGGTCGCACGTACAGCACATACACTCGTACAGCACGCCCAAGCTGATCCCACAAGTGTTCAATTGGGTTGAGGTCTGGACTCACAGCATTTCCATCCTCTCCACTCCTAAATGTTGGAGGTACTCTGTGATCCTGGCTCTATGGGGGCGATCGCCATCCGTTAGGTCCCAGATTCTGAAGATATGGGGTCGCCACTGGCTCCAGAATCTCACTGCATTGAGATTGCCTTTAATGATGACAAGTTCTGTCTTGCCCGTGAGAGAGATACTGTTCCATACCAAACCAAGCTCTTGTGGCAAGGGTGAATAAATACCAACCACTTGCCATTTTGGCAAATGTTTTGGCAAATGTGTGCTACCCACACATTTAGCTGTGTTGCTCATTCCACAAATGCCTGATCCTTATACAATAGGCCTATACCCTTCCGACGTGCTCCGCATATTTTACAATCATCCTTTTCCACAAGGCACTTCCTTGCGTCTCTCTCCCATATTGGACTGTCTCTTTCTTCCAACTTTTGCCATTTTGAGTGGTGCAACCGCTCCTATAGACAGCTATGTGTACGGCTGTGTCCCTGGGTCTGTCCCTGGCTGTGTCCGAGCACGAAAATAGCGTTATAGCGTTAAGACGGGTCTGATTTTCCAAGTAACATGCAGTCAGTTTCAGGCAGTGCAGAATGTAAACAAGCGACGTAAAGTGTGGCTACTGTACATGCTTATACGGTGCTGAAAATGAAATGAAATGAGGAAACGAATCGAATTAATTTAAAAGGTTTATATTATACATTTCTGAAATGCATATGATAAAAACTATAACTAAGGGTATTTTTTCTATAATTTCAGTTAGTTTTAGTTCGTTTTGTGAACACACAATACAGTTTCAGTTTAGTTATCGTTTTTAATTTATTTTTATTTTTTATTTAGTTTCAGTTAACTAAAAAAAATGTAATTCTAGTTTTCGTTTTTTAGTTAGTTTTAGTTAACTATTATAACCTTGGCGTGCGTGCGTGCGTGCGTGCGTGCGTGCGTGCGTGCGTGCGAGAGAGCTGTGACCAGAGCTGAGAATGGATATTTATTGTTTCTGTCCAAAATACATATTGTATCATACCCAAATGCAGTCTTGTGACAACTCCTGCATGATCATTAAGTACTGTACCGGCCGTTATATTCATCTTAAGGTGGGAACAGTCACATGATGGTAGCCTACTCAACCATTAAGGAGGGCTTGTCCCACCGCCTATGTCCCGTATCCATTCGTCACTGGAAAAAAAACCACACACACACACACACTGAGCGTTCCATACCGATTTAGCGGATTTACCCTCCGTAGCGGGCCTTACGCTAGATCTCTTCTTCAATCGCACATTTATTTTTCCTTTACATCTGTTCTAGATGCTGTGAAAAGTAACTCCCTGAAGTGTTGTTGTTCCATGACATACGCACACGCACGCACGCACAGACGCACGCACGCACGCACGCACGCACGTACACACACACACACACACACACACCTTCCATGGATTATGGACATTTCATTATCTTTGCCTCCTTCTAACCTTTTTTCCAATTAATTCTCTTCCCTTCCCTTTGACCTCATTTTTCCTCTGTCCTCCTCCCAGACCCTCAATCTTACATCTACATTCACCCTAACCCCCTCTCTCTTTCACACTCTCCTTTGCTCCCTCCACACATAGAGAAGGGGTGAGAGGCTCTCTCCCTCTCTTCCGGCAGCCCTACAATAACACAGACAGAGGCCTCAATAAGTGCTGTTTTCCTGACTGGAGCTGTAGAGGACCCTCCCCGTAACTAAACAGGAGCCTTAAGCTCACTTTACCTTCATCCCGGACCAAAACAGGCCAGGGCAGACTTAAGAACCCTCAAGTTAACAGATATCTTGCTAAGCCTTCACCACTACCCCATGCTGTACCATCCTCCAAATTTGGTTTATAATTCCATCCTCATCCCTTTAATGGTGTAGTTAATAGTGTAATGGTGGTGCTGATGTTATAATCCAAATATTATGTTGGCCTGTCTTTGGTTTTCGGTTTATGTTCATCATCTTTACATCATTACATGAATATATTGACTCATGAAGTCTGCTATGTTGTGGGTGACCAGGTTGGGTGGGAGCGGCTAGTTTTAGTGGAGCATCAACATAAAAGAGTACAACATGAGTTTTGAGTGTTGTCCGTTACATGCCATCTCCTTACCTATTTCTGAGTTTTTAATTAGGCTAATTCTGACCATCAAACCAAAGTGAAACCAATATGAAACCAAGGTACACTTTAAAAGCCTTTAATAGTTTGGCTAATGCATTGCAAGAATATTCATCAGGGTGACTGGTGGTAACTAATTCTGTCACCCAGTTTTACCAAAGAAAATAATTCTGAAATCTCCATCTCATGCATTAGCTTTCATTTAATCTAGCCTAAGATTTAGACTCCCGTAGATGTATTTACTATTTATCGATTCTGACATTTTCAAAAATGTCAGGATTCTGACATTTTTTAAAATGTCAGAATCGATAAATACATCTACGAGAGTCTAAATCTTAGGCTACATTTCATCCAAACACTCAACAGTGCATGTCCACTCTTCTCACAAAGATGCTTCTTTGCCAGGGACCGCGGTATTCCACAAGACACATTGAAATACCTACTTCCTATTTTCTCTAATTCAAAATCAAAGCCTGCGTCTGTCACAGAAATTATCCTCTCAAAGCTCTAATTGCGTAATTGCAGTATGAAGAAGTATAAAGTCACCATAATGGACATATTATGTCCATTATGGTGACTTTATACTTCTTCATACTGCAATTACGCAGGCAAACAAATATTATTTGTTTGCCAGGTTTGCCTCAACCCATAATGATCCTATATTACATCTATCACACATAACAATGCACATCATTTTAGTACAACAATGGACGCTGTGTGGACAGTGTAGCAGTCTTGGCACCTAGGCAGCTAATGCCGCAACGGGTCGCAAATTTCGACTCCCAATCCCGACGAACGTTGCTGCATGTCACTCCCCAGTGATATACAGTATTGATCAACTGGCAAATTTGGCCACTGGGGAGATGTGGTCCTGGAACACATTTCATATTCCAATATAAAAGTAAATGTTGGTTGTACAGACCATTTTTTAAAGATATTTCATTAATTTTCTTCAGCTCAGCAAGCATTGACCATAACCATTTATTGCAAAATATTGCATTTATAGTTTGGCAGTGTGGCTCTGCTACTGATATCACAGATTGCCTGTGCACCAAGACACAGAATATGATATCAACAACAACCCCCAGAGCAGAGCATAAGATAAAGACATTACATGAACATCATAACTTTCAATGCATGCTTGCCATATACCACATATAGATACATATCACACGATCATAGTACAATCCATAAATCACATTATAATCATAATCACTGAATCACCCATTACAGAACTAATTGCCACAGGGAGGAGGCTGGGGAGGTGGGGGAATTTGATCTGTAGACAAACACAAAGTAGTGACTGCTTAAAAGGACAACCTGATTGTATTGTGGGCATAGAGTGAGTTAGCTTGCAGCGAATGAGAAACAAACAGACTGATTAGTGGGAGTATATGAATTAACTATTAGCGAATTAATGGGGGGTCCGGGACAGGGAGAGACAATCTGAGAATCCCATCGACAAATAACGGAAAAACAACGACTGCTGTTTTTCAGTATGTCTTGAGAGACTATGGGGAGAGATAAGTTACAAGTAACCTCCTGACTTCCATGTCCAAATGAACTTTTTTGGGGCTATTTTCTGCCTTAATTGATAGAAACAGTAGACTGACAGGAAATGGGGAGAGAGAGAGAAGAGGAGTGATCACTGATATCACAAAGTACCTTGTCTGATATCAGAATCAGCTTTGTCTTTGGATAGGTTAACAGGTGAAATTACTTTTTTTTCCTTTCGTACACGCTCCATAATTTTGTAGTTTCTCTAAGGACAGAGAGGATAGAGGTATAGTGAGAGCTCTATCTGCACTCCACCAAGTCTGCTCAAGCCTGCTGCTGACAGCATGCCTGCCTTGAAATAATAGATTCAACATATCTGTGGTTTGCAGAAATGTACTGTACAATTGCTACGTTTTTCTTTGGGGATTGGGTTTTCTCACATCCCTGCTTCAATCCGAATAGAGCAGAGCGAGACTCGTACAAAGCTTGAACATTCCAGTTCCAGGTCCTGATCAGAGCACTCTTTAAAAGTTGAGAATAGTTTAACTTTTTAAGAAATACACTTGGATGGACACATTTTTATCAGCTGACCAATCATGACTGTAGCACCCACTGTCAGCCATGCACGGAGGGTCGGAGACACCCGCACCCAACTACCACCAGCATCCCTCATCCTCTTCTGCCTAACAAAAAGAGTAAATTAAACTATTACATTAGATAATTATATCATATTCGCTTTGATAGTATCTGGATTAATTTCAGATCTATCTTTGTTGTCAATATTATACGTTCCATGAAACAGGAGGAAGAGCTGACTGGGTTCAGTGTGGCTCTCTCGACAGGTGCTCTCCAGTGAAACAGCAAAAAAAAAAACATTGTTCTGCTTGTGGTGATGCAGAATGTATAGGGAAAAGAATACTAAGGCACTCTGTCTTCAGGTGAAAGAATATATATTCAGTGCTGAGCAAGGCAACAGAGAAGGACCAACGTGTTTCGTCTCTTGGGTATTCAGCATGGGGTCCAGACCGGTAGTCTTTCCCTAGACAGTGCATCACCACAAGCAGAACTTTTAGCCTTTTGAGTGGTGCAACAGTACGGAGCTATATATGTGTGTGTGGGTGGCTGGGTGGGTGGCTGGGTGCCTTGGTCTGAGCATGAAAACAGCATGGTTATTTTTCACCACCTGTGCGCAACCTAACACACACACAAACACACACGTACATATTAACTGTATATATGATGATTTCGGGTGTGCCAGTACAGTACAGTACAGTACAGTACAGTACAGTACAGTACAGTACAGTACAGTACAGTACAGTACAGTACAGTAGAGGGACCCCCACATGGTAACTCTCTCATTTCTCTACCGTTTCGGACGTGGGACGGCTCGCCGGCACCCTGGCTCGACGGCACCCTGGCTGTGGGTCTGGAACTTCCGGGGACCCCGCGGGGACCCCCACCACTCACTTACTTCACACGGGTGTGATTTGTTTATTTATTTTATACTTTTCATGATTATATTGAAAGCTGTAATTAACTTTCTCTTCTACCCCAAATTTGAACCTGGTTTCTTCAGGTCAAAATTTGTGTCAGATCCATAGACCGTAAAGGTCAGATCCGGTGTCTATATAGGTGAGACATGACCTTTGACACTATCTAAATGTCTCAATAGAAGAGGGGAAACTAAGCCCAACCATGGTAGAGTATTAACATACTATAGAGTATGGTAGAGTAACATACTCTACCATACAGATTGGACAAAATTACATTTTATTCATAAAAAAATACAACAGACATGACAGATATATTATACTAGGCGTACTTCATAACATATTCTGGAATTCTATGGATAACTTAAATATGCGCATGAGGAGACTGGAGAGGGGTAGTGGCTGCTCAAGGAACTGCATTAAGTGAAAGGAGGAGGGAGAGAGGAAGTTCTCCAAAAAGTTTTTTTCCCTGAAAAGATTGTTGAGCGAGCTCCGTTAGATTATTACAGAGAACGGCCGGGGGACCTCTGGACGAAAACGCTGGGAGAGATAACGGAACATAACGGTTTTAAACAAGTTCGTCCCTTTTTGTTTCCTCACATGAAAAGCGTCCAGACGGACGCGGTGTTTTTCTCTCTCCATTGGGAGAACTTGCACCATCCGAGGCGATGAGATGTGAGTGAGCTATGCCTTGTCGAAATGGACAGACTTTATCCAAGCGAAAACATGGCGTCTGCGTCCCGAACTTTGTGTTTTTCTCCACTCTCCTCTTCACACTCGGCTGCCTCCAGGCATGGGGATCCAGCCCACAGGCGGACAGCGCTAGGAGCTGCAGCCCGTGTCCCGTCAACTGTAGCTGTTTGGTGGGACCTCAGTTCTCCTGCGTGGTTAACTGTTCCAACATCGGTCTGGAAAGGGCCCCCGCGGCGACGGACGTCCCGCTGTCTACCAACGTGCTGTAAGTTCAAGTCTAGTCACCCACTGGACGCTCTTAGGCCACTTCTCAGTGGTAGTCTACAACCTGTGTCGATGGAGAATTTAAATTTAAATTGAGCTGTGACTTTGACCTGTCACAGCGTAGGTCGTTTAATTTTACATTAATTATTTTTTCCCGTTATTGTTGTTCTTGTGCAGGTTGTTGTTGTTCTGGAGGACATCTTTGTTAGTGTTGAATTGCATAATTTCAATATTTATTTGTCTAGCTTCCAGTGTACTTCTAGAGTTGCCTGGGCCTTCAATAGCAGCATTAGGCCCAACTATAAATAGGCCAGAAATACATAATCCATGTTACAGATTATGATCATACACTGTGTGGTGTGTATGAAATCTCAAATACAATTACATATTTTTGACACATTGCAAGCTTGCAAGAACAGTTTACTTTAGTAGGCTACCTACCTATAGGCTATTTTAGTGTGCATTTGAGAAAAGGCTGTATACGTAGGTTTAGGCAGACTTATAGGCTATGGCCTGACCAATTTTGTGGGAGAACTTGTAGCCTAGCCCAATGACGTGTGAGAGAGAGAGAGAGAGAGAGAGAGAGATAGAGAGAGCCAGAGAGGAGAGGGGGGGGGGGGGGGGGGGGGCAGGGATAAATAGGTGGAGTAGGGAGAAAGCAGAATAGAAGCTGTGTCAGATAACAGAGAGGTTGTATAGAAACAGTTAGAAAAGTCGAGTTAAAGTAACCTAAAATGGTCTGTGGCGCAGATATGACTGCAGCCTTGTGGAGAAAGTACATTCTGTTCTTGAGCAGACGAAAGCCATATGTTATCAATTATTCACCCCCTCCAAAATGTTACTTTTTATTAAAACATAAAATATGACACTATGTTTTTTGTGTCCATATCACTGCGCCCAAAAATAGTTCCATGTGATAGAGGGACTGAACGAAAGTTGCGCTAATATTTTAGGAATAGGTCAACAATACAAATGATGTTAGTTTTGTGAATTAATTTACTTTTACTGCATGGCCCCAGTGCCCCCCACAAAATGACCGGAACTACTTAATATTCACCAAAACCAGAGCAGTACTCCCACCACGGGACTCGGGCAATTCATGAATACAGTTGCAACCACTATATTAATGGCAAGTATTTCATACAGCTTAAGTTTAAAAAAAATCTGAACTGTCCCTTTAAGTGAATTAAGAATTGGACAAATAATTTCACTGCAAACTATCAAAAGCAAACATGTGACATATCATCTGTAGCCTTTCTTTGCGAAATGCTTCATGATTGTTGATTGTAAGTTATTTAAGAATGATGGCCTACAGTACATCTACTGAGCCACTTTAACATGCTGATGTAAGCCACAGGTGAGGTTGCAAGGCTTTCAGGCAGTGGAATGATAGCAAACAAACAAACAAACAAACAAACAAACACACATTGCATTCAGGCCTATACAGATGCAGATATGCTTCATAATTATTTTTGTCGACACTTTAACAGTATTTGCGTGACTGCTAATACTTTGCTAATCCTGCTACTAATAAGAAACACATCATGCAGTCAGTGGAGGGAGAACTCATACCATATCGGTTTAGAACACATCATCCGTTCTAGTGTGTGAAGATTGACTGCCTGAGATTAGATTTTCTCTAGAATTGGGCCTCTTCCTCAACTCCAACAACCATGGAATTAAAATTAATTGAATTTAATGCTTTGGATCGTTTTGACTATCTTGCATTTTACATTTCTGGTTGAGACAATATTTCACCCATGCAATAACCCTTATATAGAATAATTTAATTTGATCCTTTTCATTAATTTTGATTCAATGGTTGGAATGTGGCAGGTGCAATGTTCCACTACCATAGACCAGGCAGAGCATGTGAGAAGTTTCACTTTATAAACTATTGTGCTATTTTGTCTTTTTCTTTTTCCTTTTGTTTTAGGAAGTCTAACAAAAAATGACATTTCTTTTGAGTTAAGCCCTAACCACACCAAAGGGTCAAGACGGTTTTAGCGTTGTCCCTGCGGTGTGATATGTCTTGTTGCACGTTGACCCTAGTGATTCAATGCATGGAATTCATTGGCCCAAACCACACCAAAGGGTCAAGACGGTTTTAGCGTTAACTCCTTGCAACCGTCTGTCCTTACTGCCCGCTTCTCCTCAGTGCCTGGAGAAATTTGCATACGGACATAGACTACCGGTATTAACTTATGCACCCAACCTTGAAGCCATTTTTCACTTTCACAAATTGTATGCTGTTTATTAGCGTTTTTTTTTTAAACTATTTTCAACCCTATGACTGCAGTTTTCGCTGTTACTGCGCATGCGTGGGCATGTGCGCATGCATGCCTAGACCGAGATATATTCCATGATTAATAGGTAGATGGCCGCAGTTTTCGCTGTTACTGCACATGCGTGACCACGTGCACATGCATGCCTGGCCATGTACGTGCATGTCCCCAGAGGAGTATAGCTCAGCATTAGCATTGATCGTGTGTGTGTTAGTTTGGCTGTTCTTAACCCTATGGTTAAGGTATGGTATGGACTAGTTCTGTAGTATTAACCCTAAGGTTAAGGTATGGTATGGACTAGTTCTGTAGTATTAACCCTAAGGTTAAGGTATGGTATGGACTAGTTCTGTAGTATCAACCCTACGGTTAAGGTATGGTATGGACTAGTTCTGTAGTATTAACCCTAAGGTTAAGGTATGGTATGGACTAGTTCTGTAGTATTAACCCTAAGGTTAAGGTATGGTATGGACTAGTTCTGTAGTATTAACCCTATGGTTAAGGTATAGTATGGACTAGTTCTGTAGTATTAACCCTATGGTTAAGGTATAGTATGGACTAGTTCTGTAGTATTAACCCTATGGTTAAGGTATAGTATGGACTAGTTCTGTAGTATTAACCCTAAGGTTAAGGTATGGTATGGACTAGTTCTGTAGTATTAACCCTATGGTTAAGGTATAGTATGGACTAGTTCTGTAGTATTAACCCTATGGTTAAGGTATAGTATGGACTAGTTCTGTAGTATTAACCCTATGGTTAAGGTATAGTATGGACTAGTTCTGTAGTATTAACCCTAAGGTTAAGGTATAGTATGGACTAGTTCTGTAGTATTAACCCTAAGGTTAAGGTATGGTATGGACTAGTTCTGTAGTATTAACCCTATGGTTAAGGTATAGTATGGACTAGTTCTGTAGTATTAACCCTAAGGTTAAGGTATAGTATGGACTAGTTCTGTAGTATTAACCCTATGGTTAAGGTATAGTATGGACTAGTTCTGTAGTATTAACCCTATGGTTAAGGTATAGTATGGACTAGTTCTGTAGTATTAACCCTATGGTTAAGGTATGGTATGGACTAGTTCTGTAGTATTAACCCTATGGTTAAGGTATAGTATGGACTAGTTCTGTAGTATTAACCCTAAGGTTAAGGTATAGTATGGACTAGTTCTGTAGTATTAACCCTATGGTTAAGGTATAGTATGGACTAGTTCTGTAGTATTAACCCTATGGTTAAGGTATGGTATGGACTAGTTCTGTAGTATTAACCCTATGGTTAAGGTATAGTATGGACTAGTTCTGTAGTATTAACCCTATGGTTAAGGTATAGTATGGACTAGTTCTGTAGTATTAACCCTATGGTTAAGGTATAGTATGGACTAGTTCTGTAGTATTTCAGCTCTTTGGCACCTCCAGTGTTTAAAGAGGCCACCCACCACCAGGGCTTTTTACTGGAACTTTATGCTACATAACACTTTA
>NC_136809.1:31244367-31246867 GCF_951216825.1 Electrona antarctica | reverse complement strand
CCACACACACACCCACACACACACACACACACACACACACACACAGACTGACTGACTGACTGACTGACTGACTGACTGACTGACTGACTGACTGACTGACTGACTGACTAATAACTGACTGACTGACTGACTGACTGACTGACTGACTGACTGACTGACTGACAGAACGACTGCAAAAATAATTGACCGTGTTTATTTGTCATTGAAAGAGAAAGTGAGTGAGTGACCTTTGTGGTTGCTGTTGATAATCCATGTGGCTGTGATGGGCGCATCAGTGCTGTTGATAATCCATGTGGCTGTGATGGGCGCATCAGTAATATTGATTGGCTTTCTTGTGGTATGCATGGGGAATGATGTCAGACTCAGAATAATGCTATTTTAAAGTGGGGTTGACTCATGGACATGAGATCATCCATCACCAGAGACAATCTCAAAATGTTTTCAGAATTTGGTCACAGGAGAAAACATGCACAGTGTTGTGGCTGCAGCTCCTTTGCTCATGATAAGTATCATATTGGTAGGCCTGTCACAATTATTACATAATCGCCTGAACTCAATCATTTTGCATAACTGTTGCAGAATCGTTTCCATTCATATAAAAACTCCTGGATGGAACTACTGTAACAGAAATTTCCATCATTTCCATATAGTTTTCCAGACTAACACACCTTTAATGATGTCATCTTGTTCCGCCACTAACGGTTTATCTTGAGCCGCTTAACTTCTAATATACAACCGCTTTCAAGACAATCTATCATGGATTTTAGTTGCGAAGTCAAAGGCCAAAAGAACTTGGAGGAGGTGATGCCATAACACAGCTATGTTTCTATGTCAGTCGTTCTTCGATTTTTCAAAAATAGCAGACCTACAAGCTCATAGCGCGCCACTCGGTGGCGCGCTATGAGCTTGTAGATCTGCTATTTCAATAGCTAAAGCATAACATAATGCTAACACCAAAAGGGGTTCCCGCCCAGAATGGGTTAATGGTGGTACCATAAAACAAACAGACATTTAATGACCAACTAAAATGTCATAATCGTGACAGCCCTAATTGATATTATCTGCAACCTATTTCCTACTCATTCTCATATTGGCAAATATGAGAGCCAAGTACAGTAAACTACAGCTTTAATTTGGGACCTACTTGTTTGGCTGCAAAAGAAAAATATAGCCCTTATGGTTTTCCAAAGAGTGTTATCTTCTGGACTTGATATTATAATATTGGGAACTTATTTTTGAAGAAAGAAATAGATGATGTTGATTCAAAGTCATATTCATGACATAGTTTTGACTGACAATATGAATGAAAATTGACAAGTTCTATTCTTTTAAATAACCTATGTGAATGATCAGTAAACAATGCAATTAGAAGAATCATGTTTGGTGTGTGGCTGCCTCCCATGCTAGAGGTCTGGGCATCAAGGTGCTAGTGAGAGGGAGATTGTGAGAGAGATAGAGCAGGACAGAGTGTGCCAGGCTCTCCCCACCCCTCACCCTCATTAACGTCCACCTCACCCTCACCCAAAGAGAGTCATTGCCATTTGCCAAAGGTGATAATTAGATTTGCTACTGCAGAGAGGACTGACAGGAGAACTTGTGAGCATGTTTGTGAGACTTTCAGCAGTATGTCTTCAATACGTAATCTGTTCTCACTTTGTCTAGGGAGACAGTGTGTGAAATATCACAGGCTGTGCCACGGCTAGTCCTCTAAGGTTCTAAGGTTCTGCTGCAAATTAGGCTAAACCAGATAGATAAAGTCTCTTTAGAATCTCATAAATAGAAACCTTTGTCTTTCAGATCATTGTCTAAGCACCATGGTTACAGCTTCATACTGGCTGCTATAGTCTGCTTGGTCATGTTCAAATTGAAGTCTATTCTACAGTTGCTCTTGTTACAGTGTATACCGTAAGTCACTTTGGCTAGTGTCAGTTAATTGCATGCAATGTGACTCACATTCCATGATATTTGTACTCACATTATTTGAGTACAGTGGAGACATGATCTATTTTGGGTCCGGACCATAGATTACGTGTATGCGTACCATCGCATACATTAGGACGTATGTGACATCATCATACCTGTATAATGTACAGTATAGAGCGTCGCAGTCCCGCCCCCTCGAGAGACCCGGAAAAGAAATCCCTGTTCATTTTCCTCATAGACTTTTCAGAAAGTATTTATTTAAAGACGTTTACGCCGTGGACAGAGCCAACTCTTGTCGTGACAAATCATGACAATAAACACAATGTTTTGGGCCAAACAAAGAATTAGAAAGTAGAAAAAAAATCACACCCGTGTGAAGTGAGTGGTGCAACTCCGTGTTGGGGTGGGGGGGGGGGGGGGGGAGTTCCAGACCCACAGGAACGCACCCAGGGTGCCGGCCCGATTCCTGCGAGCCGACCCGCGTCCGAAACGATTGAGAAATGACAGAGTTACTGTGTGGGGGTGCCTCTACTGTACCCTCTACTGTACTGTACTGTACTGTACTGTACTGTACTGT
>NC_136809.1:31176867-31239367 GCF_951216825.1 Electrona antarctica | reverse complement strand
AGTCTAGCCTGGCTCCAGCCCTGAAGTCTAGCCTGGCTCCAGCCCTGAATCACTGCCATTAAAAAAATATGTCCTGGGGATTCAGGTCTGGTGACTCTGCCTACGGCGGCGTCCGTCTCGATAAAAAATATGATCGCAGCAGCTGATTGGCCATCAGCCCCGTCACTCGACAGTGTCAAACAACAAACATGGCTGCCCCCACTGCGGTGACACGCGACCGCATCAATCTGGCTATTAAATCGACCTATGACAAATAGTTTCTTTACAGAAACGTTTTATAAACATCATCATCCAACATATTTTACCGCTTTTGTTTACATGCTAGTAGCACTCGTAGACTGTGTTTTTTTGGTTAGCAACCGGGTTAGCCATAGCCACATGATTGACAACAACATCATCTGCTTTCCTACTATTCTGATTGGTTGGTATGAACCAATCGCCGAAGACGCTTTGACAACGCTTTGACAACGCCCATTCCAGAAACCTTTTAAAATAGTTAAACTAGCCGATCTCCATCGAGACATTGTGAGTGTGTAGATCGGCTATTTGAACTATTTTAAAAGGTTTTTTAAATAGTAAAAAATGACAAATTAGTTTAGGGATAAGGGTTGGGGTGGCGAAAGATATAGCCCTGAGTGTCAGGCTAGAGGGAGTCACTTTAGTGGACGAATTGCTGTTAAAAAACAAACAAAAAAACATGGGGTAAGGTCCTATTGTTTCGACCACAGGTCGCATTTACTATGGAATCGTGCATTTCCCGTGTGGTGGTTGGTTGGTCACCCCAGGCAAGCCCCATGGTGCCCAGTGACATCATATGACATCAGGGATGGAGATGTGGAGACCCTGATGTCATAGGAAATGTGACCTGCTGTTGCAGTTAAGCCCATATATGGAGATCCCTGATGTCATCAATATTGGCCAGCAAGTCTACATCTGACCTCAAACCTCAAACCCTTAGATCTCCATATGGATATATGTCATCACCTGTTCTGACATTCCATATTATGTTGATCCTCCCCACCCATCCTTCCTCTTCTTTTTTTGAGTGGTGTAAACCACTCCTACAACTGGCTTTTTGAGTGGTGTAAACCACTCCTACAACTGGCTTTGTTAGTCTGTGCAGAAAAAAGGAGCATGGTTGCTATGTTCACCCTGTTCACCCGGGTGTGATTTCATTACGTCAGACATGATTTCATTACGTCAGACAGGCTATATAAGACCTTACACCACTCAGTTCACACGGGTGTGATTTTTAGTTTACGTGTCTGTCCGTACCAAAAAAAATGAGCATGGTTGCTATGGTCACCCAGTTCACACGGGTGTGATTTCATTACGTCAGACATTACGTCAGACCACAGCTGATCTGTCTATATAAGACCTTACACCACTCAGTTCACACGGGTGTGATTCTTTTGTTATATTTTGTTTTTATTTTCAATTTTTCACAAAATACACATACACCACCCGTCCACAACCCTCCCCCTTCCCACATACAAACCCACATACATAGAAGACAGCACAGTTAAAGCATAATAGGAGGTCAAGAAGACACCCTGCAGTAGTCCTGACAGACCTATATGCGGATGACATCAGCCTGCTCTCCAACCACATGTGGAGCAAGCACAGGAGCTCTTGAGCAGAGTGGAGTCTGAGTGTGCCAAGGTTGGCCTTTGGATGAATGCCAAGAAAACTGAGGTGATCACCTATAACATCCAAACGGAACATCCACCTCTCACAACAACAGGAGGCACTACTCTGAAGGAAGTCAATGACTTCAAGTACTTGGGCTCATGGGTCAACTCAACAGAGCAAGATCTAAAAGTGAGGAAGGCACTTGCATGGAGGGCCCTGAATGGCATGGCCAGTGTATGGAACTCCAACCTCCCCCGACAAATCAAACTCAGCTTCTTCTACGCTACGGTACACATGGGCACCGGTCACAAGGACGTCCCATACTAACATATGTGGATGTACTCAAGAAAGATGCAGGAGCGCAAAGCACCAACGAGCTGGCCGGATGTATGGAGAACCGAGATGACTGGAAGTGACGATGGAAGGCTCGTCTGAGGACGACCTATAGAGAGAGATAATAACAATAACAATAATGAAAATAAAATACAAAAAACATGGAAAAAACTAAACTAAAAATAAAACTAAACAAGAGACAAATCTACTATACAGAAATTAAGTTGTTTCTGGAAGCAATAGATCTAGACCGAGATAGCTGAAAATAACTAACCTATAACATTTCTGATACAGGTAAGAACACATTTTCCATATAATTCAAATAAGGTTGCCAAATCTTCAAAAATGTTTCAAACCCTTTCGAATTTCTCAAAAGAAAAGTAATCTTCTCAAGAGGAACACAACTGTTCATTTCTGAGAACCATCTTGCAATAGGTGGGGGGGAGTCAGACTTCCATGTTATTGCAATACATTTCCTAGCAATCCCGAGTGCAACTTCTATTCTAATTTTGTGTCTTCTTAGATTTGCACTGATGGCCCAGGCGGTGGCGTAACCGTCTGGGCACCCGACTGGTAATCCAGTCGCAGTGTGCCACGGGTTCGACTCCCGAGCCCGACACGGCCTTTACTGCATGTCTTCCCCCATCTCTCTCCCGTTTCCTGTCAGCCTACTGTCTGTCCCTTCAAAAACCAATAAAAGGCGTAAGCCGCAAAAAAATATCTTAAAAAAAAAGAAAAAGATTTGCACTGATTGCAGTGAAGTTTCCTAAGAGGCAAAGTTCCATCCTTCCTCTTCGATGTCTCCCTTTTGACTTATATTATTAGTGCAGCCGCGTCCGGCAGCCGTGAAAAATGGAGTTCTCAATAGGCCCCGAAAATTAAGGACCTGCCGGGCCCAGGTAGGGCCCCCGCGGGTCCCCGCTACCACCCTTAGATCTCCATATACTGTATGGAGCTGACCTGTTCTGACATTCCATATGTTGTTCTGACCTCATCAAACCCTGTACACTCAAGACATGCTCCTTATATGGCCAGTACAGAATTCATTCCATGTTGATCTGACCCCCCCATGCCAAAGCGCCAGTGCTCGCCCAGCAGTCTGCCGTCAACGAGGCACATGCATGCACGCCACCTGGCCCTTTAGGGCGAGGTCACTTCTCGCCCTCTAACGCAGTGGTTCCCAAACTGTGGTGCGTGCACCCCTTGTGGTGCGCGAGCCTTCTAGGGCAGGGGTTCTCAACCCGTGGGTCGCGACCCCTCGGGGGGTCGCCAAATTATTTTAGGGGGTCCCCAAATTATTTTCAAAAAATAAAAAATAATAAAAAAAAAAATATATATCACGATTTTTCAAAAATAGCAGACCTACAAGCTCGTAGCGCGCCACTCGGTGGCGCGCTACGAGCTTGTAGATCTGCTATTTTTCAATAGCTAAATTATAACATAATGCTTAAAACACCAAAAGGGGTTCCCGCCCAAAATGGTTTAAGGTTATTGTAGCAGTCAATTTATATTGGGGGTCGGGAGGGGGCGGGGCGGGGGTCCCGAGACATTGCCAAAGCATTTCCGGGGGTCCCCGGCCAAAAACGTTGAGAACCCCTGTTCTAGGGGATGCGCGGCATGAAAAGTCTAATGGTGGTGCTATGGTTTTATTTTAAATATATTAACATATTATGCCAATATATGGCAAGTAATGCCGAATATAGCCAATGCTGCATATATTATGCCATATTCAGGTTCATATATGTGCATATATGTGGATAAAAAGGAAATATACCGGTATGTCTCTATATAGCTTATGCAATTTATGTGGGGGGGGTGCATCAGCTAGGTCGGGAGGTAACAGGGGGTGCATGGCCAAAAAGGTTTGGGAACCGATGCTAACTGATTATTTGAAATAATGTAAACAACGCTCTGTCTTTCTTCTCTCTTGCTCTCTCTCTCTCTCTCTCTCTCTCTCTCTCTCTCTCTCTCTCTCTCTCTCTCTCTCTCTCAGTCTTTTCATTTGTATTCTGTTCAGTTCAGTCCAATTCAAGAAGCTAGACATACGTTTACATTCACCAAGGCAAACTGTAAGCTAACTGTAATATAGCAATCATGCATGTCCCTGTCTCTCTCCCTTCCCTACTCTCTCCCTTTTTCTCTCTCTCTCTCTCTCTCTCTCTCTCTCTCTATTTACAAGCTCACGTCGTGTCACAATGCGATGCGTTGGGAGCTTGTAGTGTAGATCTGCTACTTTCGTTGTCCTAATACAGCTGGCGTTCCACAAGGAAGCATACTAGGGCCTCTACTGTTCCTAATATATGTAAACGACATGACTTCAGCCTGTGACTGCAACTTGTTCCTGTTCGCAGATGACTCAGCACTGCTGGTCTCGGACAGGGACAAACTGCAGGTTGAAAATGCCCTCAGCTCTGAACTCGGTAGAATCTGCACCTGGCTCGCTGATAACAAACTATCTTTACACCTGGGAAAAACTGAATCCATTCTCTTTGGCTCTAGTAGTAATCTCAGCAAGGCAAATGGCTTCTTGGTTAGAGTGGGTGACAATGTTATCACACGCAAAGATGAAATTACCTACCTAGGTTCCATCCTGGAGGCTAATCTTTCCGGTGATAAAATGGCCACCAACGTAATCAAAAAAGTCAACCATAGAACAAGATTCCTCTACAGGATCTCCTCACTGGTCAACAAAAACACCTTGAAGACCTTAACAGGAGCCCTTGTACAGGGTTTCTTTGACTATGCATGCACCTCCTGGTACCACAGCACCTCAAAGGCCCTTAAAACCAGGCTCCAGACTTCCCAAAACAAACTGGTCAGGCTCCTACTTGATCTAGCCCCCCGAACCCACCTCACCCCTGCCCACTTCGACAGGCTGGAATGGCTTAGGGTCGACGACAGAGTACAGCAACTTGCAATGGGTCTGGTCCACAAGATTCGATACACCACCAAGATACCCATGTACCTGTCTAGATACTTCCTTAACCCTTAGAAGATGAAAGACGCCAATTGGCGTCTTCATCAGAATTCCGTAAATGATCAATGACGCCAATTGGCGTCTTCACAGTTTTTGATGAATCTAAACATATTAATATGCTCCGAAGCGCTGTTTAAATTCCTGAGCTTATATTCCAACTACATTACCCAGAAAACCCGTGTCACGTGACACACGTGTACGTGTTGCCATTGGAAGCTGGTCCCACCCCCTGTAAACAGTGGGGGCAGAGGGAGTCTTCATAGTTTTCATTGTTTTGCCTGTTTGCCGTCTCGCCCGAGCGATTTTCTAGCAGAAAAAGTTGAAAGCAGTACTATTTATTTGAGCGAGTTTTGTGGTAGTAGTATTGATCCATACGCGTCCCAGTCGCCTTCTCCAGGCGGAGTAGCCCTGGTCCAGTGCTTACAGCGAGACTCGCTGCTCCCTCCCTCCTTTTTTCATTGTCTCCCCATCGTCGTCCGATGAGCTATACCGGGAAACCATTGAAGAAGACGATCAACCCGGAATGTTTTGAGGTAATCTTATTGTAGAAAATGCCCTTCTATAGTGATCAGAAATCATAAGATGATCGCTACAAATAGATGCTTGGATAATTACTACTACTAGTCAGATCATGACGCCAGAATGACTCACCACGATGGCCCCCAGCCATTAGCCAGCACCGAAGGTGCTGGCTAATGGTGTTGGTCGGTGCATTGGTGCTGGCTAAGGGCTGGAGGGGGGGGTTGGTGTCGATCGGTTGGTTGGTGCAGTACAAATGTATCGTAGCAGGCATGCACGCATGGCAGTACAAGTATTTTATATTGTAGCGTGCCTTATAGGCGATCTGATCTTTAGAGTAATGTTCGCTCCTTTTATTTACTGTCTACAAAGACGGAGAACAAACATGCATCGTTTACTGAAGCAACGCGTGGTTATGATGACGTTGCTACAAGGATCGGAGGGGGGACGGGGAGTGAAGCTAACAGTAGCGTATTATATAAGATCTGTATGACGTTTCATTGACGTCTGAGCTTGCATGATAATTGCATTCATTGTATATTGTATACAATCATGATTGTACATTGTTTAGTGTGTCTCCGTGTGATGATGATGATGACGATGATGTCAGATAGCCTACGTCCCCCCCCCCCCCCCCCCAACTGGCTATTGGCCGGGCTGACTACAGCTAAATGTTTATTTTTATATATTTAGAACTGGCATCGGAGGAGGAGGATGATGATGATGATGATGATGATGAAGACGAAGAGTCAAGACTGCGATGGAGTTCTCCGACACTGAACCGGATGCATTCATTCATTTCAGTTGTTGTTTTTTTTTAAATTTAGCCTACACACACACACACCGTCAAGAACAACTGGAATGCAGTGGTTTGGGGACACTGGGGAGTTTGGGGACAACTGTTTTGTATGTAGGCCTATTTATTTTCTGTAATATTTATTATAATTGTATTATGTTAGTAGTCATAAAAAATAAAAGACAAGCTTTTACAATGAGTTAGACCTGTCATGGCTATTTTGTTCACTAGTCTGAGGTTTATGGTTTGACTAAGCGAGTTTCAACTGTGATTTACTCTGTAACGGTAGATGGTAAGAACCCAATTTTTTTGTTATAATACAGTATACATTCAAGTCTATATTTTGATACATATCATGGGCACAAAGTCATATCAAAACAATGTCCTTGGATGAGTTTTTTATCAAAACTGTTTCTTCACAACAGGTTTTTGAGATACATGCATGAATAGACACGGTACTGGTAAGACTATGTAAACATGGTATATATCAAAATGTGCGTTAGAATGTCTAATTTTACCCCAAAAAAGAATTGAGTTTATATGATGTTCCATTTCAGAGCTAGGGGGACTTTTAGCTGGATAGGTCAGATTGATCATGACTGACCATGCTATTTATAGATGGCAAAATATCTACAGTGGTACATGTGATAAACTTTTTATTTTATTTTAATTGAACTAGACAACTCACCCTTTAAAATGAGATATTGCATGGCTATGTACGCCCAGCAGAAAAAAAGTTATTTAGAAAATAAAACTTCAACCGGTCATAACTTTTTTTGTTGTCCTAGAAACACTACCCAGTGTAAATGCAGGCTCTTTTAAATGGCTTCCAACACCACAACTAAACATTTTATCAACTCAGTTCATTTTTTTCCTGGAAGCAGACAAGCCAAGCTTTCTCTGAAGGTCTTTCGTTGTCACACATTCACAACAGAGAATTTTCAATAAATCATTCAAAAACGCCATTCTGCCATAGAGAAGTCTAAAAACTATATAGAAATCCATGAAACTCTCAAAGAGTTAATGTTAACGAAGTCCACACCCACAACACCAGAGGGAGTGCAACGAACCATGTACAACCCAGATTCGGCACAAACAAGGGACTAAATTCTTTTCGCTCCTATGCCACCAAAATGTGGAACGCCCTACCAACTGTCATTAAGACATGCGAATCCCTTGACTCCTTCAAAACCGCTCTCAAAGGGCACCTACGGATGGCTGCAATTCGAAACTGGCCCCCGTAAAATCTGAATCCCCCCCCCCCGCCCCCCCCTTTTTTCCCCTCACTGTATATATTTCTTTTTCCCTTTTTACCTCCTTTTTGATGAATTCTTTTTTGATGAATTCCTGTTCTGTCTATAGAAGTGTCTATTTGTACGTCTCTAAATGTTTTGATGATTTGAACATGGTGGACCCTGTTGGAAACAAGTGTAATGCTTAATTGGGTCGTCCACTCACAGTTAACAGCCTTTGTATTGAGTTTGTGCTTGAAATGTACTGTAATTCTGCAAACTGTTAATAAATTCTTCAATCAATCAATCAATCAATCTAAGAAGAACTAAGCTGCCTCAGTTGTATACCCATCTCAAATGTAGTAATAACAAATTACATTATTAAAAACACACCACTTGCATTGTGCGATGCATGTTCTACATTAGTATTACTAAAATCGTGATTAAGAGATAATTCTATGATCTTGGTATTTATTTCTTTGTGCAGTTTACTAGCCATGTGCACCTGAAGCAACAGTACCATCCATGAATGATTATGTATTTATCAGTCGAAAAAATGACCATGCCATGAATGTTCAAGTCTTAAGAAGATATTAGCAATTTCCAGGTCTGGATAAGTATGGGAAAAAAGAGCGTAGAAGAAGTGTTGTGTTTCCAGACTATTGACTTGTAACTTGTAACTTTAACCAAATCCACACATCCCCCACAAAAACAGAAAGAATATATGACATATTATGAATTGCATATACATAGCATCACAAATAACATTATGACAAATATTTGTCTGAACATTTATTAGTTATGCAGTGTAGTTATTAGAAAAGTGTACGTAAATGTTCTTCATAAGGAAACCATAATGGCTTGGCTGCATTCATCATCATGTCCATGGACACAGTTAATACAGGAGGCTTCACAGACAGCGCAAACATGCCATATTTTTTATTGACTCTTTTCTGGTTCTTATTTAGAAAATACATTAATGGAGATGGAGAACGACGTATTGTTTTTTCAATCCATTAAGGGGAAATTATGAGTATAGGACCGTTTCAGTTAGTTTACTGATTTTTTTTTTACAAAACAAATGATATAGTCAATCTACAATATATGTCCCATTGTGACGTGTTGTGAGCTTGCATTATGAGCTACAGTACATAGATACAATCTTCTTGAAATTATTTTCCAACATATTAGAATAACCTATACAGACAGAACGGAAGATAAATTAGCGGTTGGATTTTAAAGCATTTAGTTACATAAGCATCTAGGTATTTGTACTCGAATGTCAAATAAATTGTAAAAACTCTACAGAGAATTCCAGAAATCTGAGTCTGGAAAAGTATGGAATATTAAAATGGAAAATGTGTAGAAACCCTGCATGATTATTATATACTTTCCTTTTTTGATACAATACAGAAAAAGATAAGAATTGATTGCGCCGATCGTCCCCTCTTAACAACAACAGACACGGCTAGTGTGAGAGAGGAGGGGGAAGCCACAGACACGGCTAGTGTGAGAGCGGAGGGGGAAGCTACAGACACGGCTAGTGTGAGAGAGGAGGGGGAAGCTACAGTACAGACACGGCTAGTGTGAGAGAGGAGGGGGAAGCTACAGTACAGACACGGCTAGTGTGAGAGCGGAGGGGGAAGCTACAGACACGGCTAGTGTGAGAGAGGAGGGGGAAGCTACAGTACAGACACGGCTAGTGTGAGAGAGGAGGGGGAAGCTACAGTACAGACACGGCTAGTGTGAGAGCGGAGGGGGAAGCTACAGACACGGCTAGTGTGAGAGAGGAGGGGGAAGCTACAGTACAGACACGGCTAGTGTGAGAGAGGAGGGGGAAGCTACAGACACGGCTAGTGTGAGAGCGGAGGGGGAAGCTACAGACACGGCTAGTGTGAGAGCGGAGGGGGAAGCTACAGACACGGCTAGTGTGAGAGCGGAGGGGGAAGCTACAGACACGGCTAGTGTGAGAGAGGAGGGGGAAGCTACAGACACGGCTAGTGTGAGAGAGGAGGGGGAAGCTACAGACACGGCTAGTGTGAGAGAGGAGGGGGAAGCTACAGACACGGCTAGTGTGAGAGAGGAGGGGGAAGCTACAGACACGGCTAGTGTGAGAGAGGAGGGGGAAGCTACAGACACGGCTAGTGTGAGAGAGGAGGGGGAAGCTACAGACACGGCTAGTGTGAGAGAGGAGGGGGAAGCTACAGACACGGCTAGTGTGAGAGAGGAGGGGGAAGCTACAGACACGGCTAGTGTGAGAGAGGAGGGGGAAGCTACAGACACGGCTAGTGTGAGAGCGGAGGGGGTAGCTACAGACACGGCTAGTGTGAGAGAGGAGGGGGAAGCTACAGACACGGCTAGTGTGAGAGAGGAGGGGGAAGCCACAGACACGGCTAGTGTGAGAGCGGAGGGGGAAGCTACAGACACGGCTAGTGTGAGAGAGGAGGGGGAAGCTACAGACACGGCTAGTGTGAGAGAGGAGGGGGAAGCTACAGACACGGCTAGTGTGAGAGAGGAGGGGGAAGCTACAGACACGGCTAGTGTGAGAGCGGAGGGGGAAGCTACAGACACGGCTAGTGTGAGAGAGGAGGGGGAAGCTACAGACACGGCTAGTGTGAGAGCGGAGGGGGAAGCTACAGACACGGCTAGTGTGAGAGAGGAGGGGGAAGCTACAGACACGGCTAGTGTGAGAGCGGAGGGGGAAGCTACAGACACGGCTAGTGTGAGAGCGGAGGGGGAAGCTACAGACACGGCTAGTGTGAGAGAGGAGGGGGAAGCCACAGACACGGCTAGTGTGAGAGCAGAAGTGGGGAAGACACTTCACACTTGTGTGAAGTGAGGGGCGCCCAGTTGGCTCTCACATGATGTCACACAGTGACAGGGGGCATGCTGATTTTTGGGGGGCCTGCTTTTTGGGGGTTTCCCTTGAATAAGACAAACATTGAAAGTCCATAGACTTAGCTGCCACATGACATCTGAAAGCCAGACATAGACCCTTAAAAAAAGGCCAACCTAAAAGTATTCGGTACCCTACAGCTTTTCTAGAAATTTACTCGAGTTTCACAAGAGAAATCCACTGTAATAATTCATACAATTATCATACAAACAAAGTAGGTACAGTAGCTACAGTAGGCTTAGGCCTACTTCATATTATTACATTAGCTGCCAAAACAAAGCACTACATTGTACATTGTATTGAAATAAAGGTTCTCATTTATTCCACGTGTGCAATTGTGCAATTATTTGATTTATACTGTAAAGACTACAAATAAAACAAAATAAAAGTAAGTGTAATCTGGGAGTGTTTAGTATGTTCAATTATGCTTCTAAATGTGTGTGTGTGTGTGTGTGTGTGTGTGTGTGTGTGTGTGTGTGTGTGTGTGTGTGTGTGTGTGTGTGTGTGTGTGTGTGTGTGTGTGTGTGTGTGTGTGTGTGTGTGTGTGTGTGTGGTTTCCTCTGCAGAGATCTGTCAAGAAACCACATCTCTTCTCTGGATACCAGCCTGCTTGACCGCCTCAATGGCCTGCGCGAGTTGTGAGTATACACTATGTGTGTGTGTGTGTGTGTGTGTGTGTGTGTGTGTGTGTGTGTGTGTGTGTGTGTGTGTGTGTGTGTGTTGTTTATTGTTGTTTATTGAATGGATCCCCATTAGCTGACGCCCCGGGGCGACAGCTAATCTTCCTGCAGGGGTCCATATAAAATACATACAAAAAGTACATAAATACATAATTACAAATACATTCAACAAGATTAAATACATGAAAATACATAATTACAATTTATTCTATCAAATTAAATGCAACATAATAAGAATAACATTAAGGTCATGTGGCCAGCTGTAACAAGTGTTCCTTTAAAGCATATTTGAAAGATAATTGACTTTGTGTTATATTAATATGAGGTGGTAACATGTTCCAAAATGATATTGATCGATACATAACTGTTTGTTTAAGGAGGTTCGTTTTTGGAGCAGGGAGTGTTAAATGACCGAGGCTGGCAATTCTGGTGTTATGATTATGTCTGTCACTTGATTTTAATAACTGTTTGAGGAAGTAATCTGGTGTTTGATTAGAAATTATGTTTCTGACAAACATGAGGACACTGCAATGGAGTTTGTTTTTAACAGATAACCAGGACAGGCGTTTATGCATATATTCAATATTTGTACGAGTAGAACAATGAAGTGCCAGTCTAGCAGCTCGGTTCTGAACAAGTTGTAGTTTGTTCAGGTCTGCTTGAGTCGCAGCTGACCATACAACCGGACAATAATAAAGGTGACAAAACACCAATGACTGCAACACTTGACCCATGACTGAGGATGTCAAGTATGAGGAGCACTTCCTGACCATGGCTATACCTCTACCCATTTTAGTTACAATGCCATCAATATGGTCCGACCATGATAATTCACTGTCCAGTAAAACTCCAAGTAGTTTAGTTTTCTTAACCTGTTCTATAGGTATACCTGACATTGATAAGCATATGCCTGGTGCCAAAAACAATACTTTTTGTTTTGGCAACATTCAGTGCTAGTTTGTTATTTTCCACCCAGTTAGATACCCTCTCAAGATCCAGATTTAAATTACTCACTAACTCATTTAATGACGGGGCAGTACTATACAGAGTTGTGTCATCAGCATACATTACCATATTGGTGTTCATAGCAACACAAGGGAGATCATTTGTAAAAAAAATAAAAATAAAAGTAAAGGACCCAAACAGCTCCTTGAGGAACCCCACAATTATTGTCTCCACCAGGCCGAAGGCATGGTGAGAGAGTATGTTTTGCACTCCGTCCGTGTGTGTGTGTGTGTGTCCGTCCGTGTGTGTGAAACGTTGCATGCACACTCCCTAGAGGCCAAGGACAAACCTTTGACCTGCATTTTCCGCATCTGCCTTTTATAGCGCCACCAGGAGGCCGACTTTTGTAAAACACATTTTTGGATATTACTCCTCCAGATTCTGTCCAAAAATCTCACAAATCGTTACACAGTATCTCTATGGTCATGTGCTCAAGTCGGATCTGTCCGATATTTCATATTCCACCCTAATTGGCTATAATTGCCTTTCACAGTTTGCAAGATTGCCCCGTTTTGAACAAAAGCCTCAAATCATGAACACAGCATGCAATTTACGTGAAATCTTTCACACATTTTCTTACTAGGCTGAGGAATATATCCCACCCTTTTCACATTGGCCTGTTATAGCGCCACCAACAGGTTGATTTTTGCAAAACAGGTTGATTGGAACAAAATGCCTCAAATCATCCAATTGCCATACAAGGCAAACATGTTTATATTACTACTAAACATTTTGCCAAACATCTCACACAGTCCTATCCTCCTGGTGGAGACCTGTGCCCAGAAGGGCACTTTTTCTAGTTATACTTGCATTCGGATAGGCTACCATTAAAAAACACTCTCTGTGATCTCTCCGATAAGTAGCTCACCATGTGTGTGTGTGTGTGTGTGTGTGTGTGTGTGTGTGTGTGTGTGTGTGTGTGTGTGTGTGTGTGTGTGTCTGTCTGTCTGTCTGTCTGTCTGTCTGTCTGTCTGTCTGTCTGTCTGTCTGTCTGTCTGTCTGTCTGTCTGTCTGTCTGTCTGTCTGTCTGTCTGTCTGTCTGTCTGTCTGTCTGTCTGTCTGTCTGTCTGTCTGTCTGTCTGTCTGTCTGTCTGTCTGTCTGTCTGTCTGTCTGTCTGTCTGTCTGTCTGTCTGTCTGTCTGTCTGTCTGTCTGTCTGTCTGTCTGTCTGTCTGTCTGTCTGTCTGTCTGTCTGTCTGTCTGTCTGTCTGTCTGTCTGTCTGTCTGTCTGTCTGTCTGTCTGTCTGTCTGTCTGTCTGTCTGTCTGTCTGTCTGTCTGTCTGTCTGTCTGTCTGTCTGTCTGTCTGTCTGTCTGTCTGTCTGTCTGTCTGTCTGTCTGTCTGTCTGTCTGTCTGTCTGTCTGTCTGTCTGTCTGTCTGTCTGTCTGTCTGTCTGTCTGTCTGTCTGTCTGTCTGTCTGTCTGTCTGTCTGTCTGTCTGTCTGTCTGTCTGTCTGTCTGTCTGTCTGTCTGTCTGTCTGTCTGTCTGTCTGTCTGTCTGTCTGTCTGTCTGTCTGTCTGTCTGTCTGTCTGTCTGTCTGTCTGTCTGTCTGTCTGTCTGTCTGTCTGTCTGTCTGTCTGTCTGTCTGTCTGTCTGTCTGTCTGTCTGTCTGTCTGTCTGTCTGTCTGTCTGTCTGTCTGTCTGTCTGTCTGTCTGTCTGTCTGTCTGTCTGTCTGTCTGTCTGTCTGTCTGTCTGTCTGTCTGTCTGTCTGTCTGTCTGTCTGTCTGTCTGTCTGTCTGTCTGTCTGTCTGTCTGTCTGTCTGTCTGTCTGTCTGTCTGTCTGTCTGTCTGTCTGTCTGTCTGTCTGTCTGTCTGTCTGTCTGTCTGTCTGTCTGTCTGTCTGTCTGTCTGTCTGTCTGTCTGTCTGTCTGTCTGTCTGTCTGTCTGTCTGTCTGTCTGTCTGTCTGTCTGTCTGTCTGTCTGTCTGTCTGTCTGTCTGTCTGTCTGTCTGTCTGTCTGTCTGTCTGTCTGTCTGTCTGTCTGTCTGTCTGTCTGTCTGTCTGTCTGTCTGTCTGTCTGTCTGTCTGTCTGTCTGTCTGTCTGTCTGTCTGTCTGTCTGTCTGTCTGTCTGTCTGTCTGTCTGTCTGTCTGTCTGTCTGTCTGTCTGAACCTGTCTAGATATCTATTAATCTGATGTCAATTGATTTCAGATATCTGCAGGGGAACAGGATCAATGTTCTGCCCAGAGGGGTGTTCTGTTGTGGACCACTATCCATCCTGTAAGTACATCAGAACCAGCACATGGGGCAGAGGAGAGGAGAACAGGAAAGATGTGAGAGCAGATGAGAGCAGATGATATGAGGGGAAAGGAGGTGCAGGGAAGTGAAGGGAAAACAGGAGAAATAGCGTTCTAGTTTAGTCTAGATTAAAGTGAGCATAAATCCCAGGAGTACACCACTGATTACACTGCAGAACACACACACACACACACACACACACACACACACACACACACACACACACACACACACACACACACACACACACACACACACACACACACACACACACACACACACACACACACCAATCACAGGGCTATTAAGTTCAATTACAGTTTACTGCTTGCTCCAGGCTCCCACTGTTCCGCTGATGTTGACCCCCTCTATACCTTCCTCCCTCCATCTCCTCTCTGTTACTCCATCCAATACCTTCTCCCTCTCTGTGTGGGTGTTTTGCACATGTATACATGTAGAGAGAGAGAGAGAGAGAGAGAGAGAGAGAGAGAGAGAGAGAGAGAGAGAGAGAGAGAGAGAGAGAGAGAGAGAGAGAGTGTGTGTGTGTGTGTGTGTGTGTGTGTGTGTGTGTGTGTGTGTGTGTGTGTGTGTGTGTGTGTGTGTGTGTGTGTGTGTGTGTGTGTGTGTGTGTGTGTGTGTGTGTGTGTGTGTGTGTGTGTGTGTGTGTGTGTACGTTGCGTGCGTGCGTGCGTATGTGATGAGAGAGGACTCTGGAGTAGTGGTTTCCATCAGCTCTTTCCAAACCCACCACACAACGGCCCCATTATGTAGCCTACTGGATAGACCAGAGAAGGAGAGAATTCAACTGTAGGAGTTTGTGTGTGTGTGTGTGTGGGGGGGGGGGGGGGGGGGGGTGGAAACAAAGCACAAGCAAGGAAAGAGACGGGAGTAACAGAAGGGTTTGAGGTGGAAATGTCTGATCGTTGCTGTCCACCAGAAACCTTGTATCTCATTACGGGTATTTAAATGGGTTTTTCTATTTACAGTAATGCAAAGTAAAGTATGACAAAGTAATACTTTGTCATACTATAGTACTACGAAAGTAGCAAAAATAGCCAATCTGCAACGATAAGTGAAAGTAATTAACAAGAGCCTAAATATTAACTACAGTAAATTGAACCCATTGGAACACACTTTTTTGTTCGTTTTTTTTATTAGAAAAAGTTACCGTTTTGGACATACAAGGTTTGCAAACGACAGCAACGTGATGCTTTTGGCTGCGTGGTGCGGTTCCCATCATCCTCTGCTCACTCAGCCAGTCAGCTATTTGTTTTGTGATGTTTTCCTTCAGCCTTTTAATTGTAAAGTTTGTTCTTTTTCTTTTCTTTTTTTCTGATAGTGTCTTGTATTGGTTCTGGAAAATGACGAGTGCATCTCTTGAATCAGTTGCATTAGTAATGAAAAACACATTTGTCCTCGTGTTAGATGTTAAAGTTTAATGGTCATGTGAACAGAAGGCATATTTCGGACGACCAAAATGTTCGATATTAAAACTTTTCTCTTTTATCGGACGTGTGCGGCGTCTTCCTTTTATTTTTGATGTTGCCCGCTTTATTCAACAGCCCACAACCAAAGAACTGACAATCACGGCCACAAAATGTTTTCTCCGGGTGAAAGAAAAGACAAGCGTCTGTCCGAACACACATAGTTTTCCTACATCCGGTTCACATCTCGGGTTCCGAGAAAAACACTGAAAAACACTGGCGGTTTTGGAAGTATTAATGAATTAATACCTGGCAGTGAGTGTGTTAAGAAGTTAAATAAAATGCCTTATCTTCCCCAAAACATCGATAATGGATGGTTTCCAAAATCAGGATCGGCATCAGACCCGAAAATCTGGCATTGGTTAGGCTCTATTTCGGAGCCCCTTTCTTCCAGTACGTTTAGCATTTCTCAACATGCACCAGATTAAGTCTCGAGCATGCCACCACCCTTTGACTTTCTACATCAGAACAACAGTCATACGGATGATCTAGTCTAGACATCTTGTGATGACTATACGTATACGGTCCAGGAGACACACAACAAAATCTAATTGAGAGCTGCCTGAATTAAAATTTAAAATCTTTGTTTAGTCAGACAACTCACAAATAGATTTAACCAATATTTATTATAGAATGAGAATACAAGTGTGCATATAATATTTTATCTTGGCGTTCGGCTCTGCTACATTTTTCTCCCTGTTCGGCACAATCAAACACCATCATTAAACATTAAGAGCAGGGAGATAGATATACAATAAAACCCCCCATGGGGAACATAAATAACAGAGCCCACCGGTGGTGCTGGGGTGGTGGTGGGAGCAAACATCACATAACAGCAACCAGGAACCATAAGCAGAAGGAAGGCAGGAAGAGCATGCAGTCTAGTGAGCTTAAGTTGCCTGCCCAATTGGTCAGCTGACTGCCACATCAGCGAATGCAATGTGGGTCTTGCACACACTGAATACACATAGTAATGCAGCATATTAACCCCTTGAGTATATGAATGCTCCCTTGAGCACGGCATGAACCCCCTCGAGGGGTTCATGCCGAATTAACTCCGCAAGCTACGTATCATGTATTATTTAATTTTGTTCAGCAAAGCAAAAAACACGTTATGTCTGAATATTCAGTGTGTGAAATGATTGTTGACAATTTGTTTTGTTTCTAACAGAGATCTGAGCAACAACCAAATCACCACCATAGAAGAGAGAATATGTGACAACCTGTGCAACTTAACCCAAATGTAAGTGAATGTTATCACCCCCCCCCCCCCCCCTCTCTCTCTGTTCGTTTCCCACACACTGTATCATTGTTAGCCTTGATAATTCAGCCCTTTTTTCTTTTAATTAACAGGCTCTCCTTTTGCGCGTACACCTGCATGCACTGTACAGTACACAGAAGTACAAATACAGCACATGCACGGGCGCGCGCACACACACACACACACACACACACACACACACACACACACACACACACACACACACACACACACACACACACACACACACACACACACACAAAATCAAGCATGCTTAGCAAGCATATTTCCACATCGTTCGTTCGCTTCCACACAAGCAGCATTAAGCTCTATTTCTGCATGATGTGGGTTTCAGCGAGTAGTAATTACTCCTTTCATGTGAACAGAGTGTATTCTCTGCACACTCTGTAATTGTGAAAAGTGAAGCAGAGTTTTGCAGAAATAGACCTGCAGATGAACAGTGTGCAATCACAGCCAAACTTCTATCTTCTTCCACCTTTTTCCTCTCCTCTCATGTATCTTCTCTCACTCAACCCTGGTCCCTGCATGTTCTCACCCCTCCCTCCTTCACCCTCCTGACCTCCCGTCTTCAGTCCTATCCTGCATACCTCCCACGTTTCTACTCTCAAAGACACTTACCACCCCAGCCATAAACTCTTCAAGGCCTGCAGAAACCCTCGCCCTGGTAAACGGTTTCTTAGCATCCCAAGTACCACCAATAGGACACTAAACAGCTTTTTCCCCACGGTAGTGAGACTGCTAAATAAGCAGTAGTGTACTGGCTGTACACTCTGGACACACTGGACTAAATTATCGTTGTTTTATCTTTTTATCTATTTATTAATATGAGTGTCGTTAGGTTTTTAATTAAACGTTCTTAAGGTTTTTTGCACTTTTTTGCACTCTCAACTGCTGTTGTTGTTTTAAGCTGCACTACAATATTTTTCACCCACTGTTTTACTTGTAATTCATGTGATGTGACAATAAAGTTCTATTCTATTCTATTCCCAACCTCCTTCTCTGCCCTCCTTTTCTTCTCCCTGTCTGTTTCTGCCTTCTCCCACTCTTCTCTCTACACTCATCCCTCTCCTCCTTTCCTCCCCTCCATTGCTCTCTTATTCGTTCGTTTTTCCTTCCTTCTCTACCTGCCTTCATTGTTCTCTTTTTGAGGGGCGCTATTCAGCTATTAGTGTAGATTTTCGTCTTACACAAACATTAAATTCCCATTGACAATGAATGGAGAATTTACGTCATATGTGTCTGAGCAAATCGGTATTTTAGTCGTACACAGAGATTAAATTCCGAATGAATGGAGAATTTACGTCATGTGTCTCCCCTGTCTCCTCTCTCATACCTCTCTCTCTCTCTCTGCTGTCCTACAGTGATCTGAGCAGTAACCCCTATGAGTGTGACTGTAAGTTGTTCCGGCTGGTCAGCTGGCTGCAGGAGAAAGGGGTGCGGGTTCGACGCCCGGAGTTCATGCTTTGCCACCACCCACCAGACCTCCGCCACCAGCCGCTGCTCAATGTCAGCCTGCTCACCTGTGGTATGATGAGTACTGTATATACACACACACATCTGCAGACATAGTATATTTAGGAAAATGACAGCACTCCACTATCTTCTATCTATAAATGCACCACGTCTCTGTGTGTACGTCTGTAATCCAGTAACTCGAGAACCGACTTCAAATTCGACACGCACGTTCCACACCCCCACAGGGAGTGCAGTGCCTGGTGTCGAGTCCGTCGGATAGCCGGTTGTCCAGAACCAGGGTTCTGTCCAGAACCAGGGTTCTGGACAACCTCCATCACCCAATCAGCTTGGCGGGTGCCATTCCCTTTAACAGTCACACACACATCACTTCATTTGTTTCTGTTCTAAGCATGGGAATTGCGATGGGAATTGGGGGATTAATTTGATTAATTTAGCCGCAACAGGCGAGCTGTTGCCATGTCTCATAGAAATAAGTAAATAGGTCTATAAAGAATAATCACAAAAGAAGCGCCAGGGGTCCTTCTTTACCAGGGGTCTGCAACCTTTTTTAAATGAAGTGCCATGTTTTTATTTTCTAGATAGTCAGTGTGCCATATCAAGATTAATTTTAATGACACCACATTACAATTTCATATTTTGATTGTCCACAAATATAAAGTTCTTCCTTCTTTTGTTATAATGATCATTATAATATATCCCCATGCAGTCAGAGTTCATAGTTTTAATGAATGTATAGAATGTGCTGTGCAGAATGTTATTTGACTATAGATGTTTAAATCGACAATACTCAGTTGTCACCCTGCCCATTTACAAGCTCACAACGCGTCGCAATGTGATGCATTGTGAGCTGGTAGATCTGCTATTTTCAAAAGGAATCTTGGAAAAAAGTGACATTTAAAAACACAAATCTGTCATGGGGGTCACTGGCCCAAAATATTTTTGGATTAGGGTCCTTAGTTGGGCAAATGCATTCATCTGGGGGTCCTTGACATGGCAATGTCAATGTGTGAGGATCACTGGTTTAAACAACATTAGGAAAAAAGCCCAAATAAGCACTTTAGAAACAAGAAAAGCAACCACAACTACCAATATTTACAAGCAACTTTACAGAAAAATAAGCCCAAAGTCGCTTATAATAAACAGACATGGCACCACTGCTGAGCAGCGCACAGATCGCTCTTGTGTAAAATCAAACATTGCTTTTAGCATTTAAGAGGTGGTCAGACCCAGGTGTAATCGGTATGCCCTGATTCTTTTTAGGTCAAGGGGCTTAAAAGCAAATTGCGCAAAGCGCAAATATAATTAACATACTCCCCCAATGCTAAAATGTGTGTGCGTTCAGCACGTGCGTTCAGCACGGCTTCCATAATATGAAAGGGCGCATAACGAGGCCACGGTTTGAGCAAATTCTGTAATACCCCCTGATTTTAAGAGGTTCTAAATGGCAGCCGTTATGTGCTATTTCCTGTCAAGAAATTCCTTGAGGTGATTTTGGTGAGTATTGGAGTTTGGAAGCACTCGTTTTTAGTAAAGCAACCTCCTGCTGCCTCCTGCATTATGTGCAAATTCAAAACAGGTGGTACAAGAGCACTCCCAAACTCTGACACTTAGAAAAGAAATATAATGCACATAATTTCTTGACAGGAAGTAGCTCATAATATGTCTGCAGTGGATTTTTATGAAACAAAAACTTTACAGATTGAAAGAGGATAATTCAAGCTTTCCGTACAGCTGCAATGTTGGTGAGTTTGACGTTGTTTAATACAATTAGATAGGACTTTTCTGTTTGGATGAATGGGCTGTCTATGGGAAGTTGCACGTAGTTAGCACCTTGCTGGCAAGATGGCCACGGTCTGAATATCGTTAATTGATTGCCATGGCCATGGCATTTGATTACTTAACCAGTCCACTTTTCACAGTCAGTTTGCACTCTTCATACACAGGCAGACAGACAGATACAGAGATTATTATTGTTTTTCTTTTAATATCTTGATACATTGAATACACAGATACACAATATACGTTTAGCACATATTTGCAAACTGTTAATAAAGTATTCTATCAGTCGCAATCACAATGCGTCATGCTGCAATGTATTAAGTTATAATGTTTTTGATCGATAGGCGAGTGTAGACACACTCTGGGTAGGTTGTGTACAGTAGCGCATGCTCCTGTTCAAAACACTGCACCACTGCAAATGGACCCTTATGGGTTTGGTTCGTACACTCTCAAGAGTTATGCCGGTCTCTGAAATTAAAACGTTTGAGAACCATGGACACATCTGTGCAACTTCTCTCTTTCCTTCCTTCAGGTCTGAACTACGCAGCCTGCCTGGAGGACAGCAGCAGCAGTGAACTGGTCATCTTCTCCTCCTCCACTCCGGGGAACTTCTCACGGGAGCAGTGCAACAGCGTGTGCTTCGCTGCCTCGCATCGCTACGGGGGCCTGGGGGCACGGCGCGAGTGCCTCTGCAGCACAAACTCCGAACCCAACTTCATCAGCGAATCGCAGTGCTCGGCCGCCTGCACCAACCCCCACGTCATGAAGGTAGGATGAAGCCAACAATTAGTCCTGTCACAATAAATTACATAATCGCCTGTTCACAATTATTTGACGTGGATGCAATTATCTTTGTCATTCGTTTTGATGTTGATGTTAATATATATATATATATATATATATATATATATATATAAAACACAATTTTCAGTAGAAATTGGCAATTTCCACTCTACTATTTTTTTTTTTAGTATTACATTTTCAATATTTAGATTATTGGTACTGCTCATTTCTTTGAATATTTTAGCTATTTGCCATACTCGCAATTATTTGTATGAAAATGAATCATTAGCTACAGTATAAGGACATGATCGTGACTGCCCTATTAATAATACACTGGCATCCCTGTATGTATTGCTCAGGTCTGTCTTATTTGCATGCATCACACGCATCATGCAGCATCATCACCGTAAGGGCCGCTGCCGTAAGGCCTTTTGGGTGCCCTAAGCATAATACATATTTGTGCCACTCATTGCCAGACTGGGCAGGGAGGAGGGGCCGCTTCAGCTCTGAGCACATCCACATGGGCACGCATGCAACTTGAGGATGCACGCAGGTTGTGACTTGTAGGCGGCGGAGAAAATTGGATTTCCTTGGCTAATTTTGGTGCCCCCCGCACCGTGGTGCCAGTTGGACAGTGCGTGCACAGCACAGCACACAACATTTGTATTAATTCACATGGATAGGTAGATAGGCTAACTGAGTCATATGTTTGTGTGTGTTTTAAAGGACCATTTTGTATGTTTGTATGACCTCATTTGTATGTTAAGAGCTCATTTTATCTCATTTATCTGTCCTCTGTGTTTCACACAAGGAAAGGAAAGGAAAACAACTTTATGTTCAAACAAGGTCTAAGGCTGAGCATTACTTCTGGAAACATCAGTATGCTTCACCATTCTCTGGTTTGGGTTCGCTACATGCCTAATCCATCTGCTGAAGTGGGTCGAACATCTTCCTCCTACCCCTGTGCAACTGTGCATCAGCAGTCTGCGCTGAATAAATGAATAAATAATGCGTCAAATGAGCACAACTTGATTTGTTAGTTTTCGGTCAATTGAAAATAAAATTAAAGTAGATTGAACTCCCAACAAAAGAAAGTGGTTCAATTTGGGTCAAACTATTTGACCCAGCCGGAGTGATGTCAGGCTGTTTGTGAGATTTCTTCCTCATTGCTTTGATCTATTTTGCAATAGAGCAGATCAGAAAGTTTGTAAACAAGTGTCCAGAACAGTGTAGTTGACAGTGTAGTTTGTCAAACTATATTGTTGAACAAAACAATATTTCTAATAGCCAATAATAAAACCGTAAGTGTGCTTGTTCTTCCAGATATAAGGTTAATGAATAATGTCTATATAATTTTTCTCATTAAATTTTCTCATCCTTCTGATTGGTCGGAAACAGGAATGTGGGTGGACCGTGGCCCCTGACGTGTTTGCGGTGGACTTCTCTGTGTCGCTGAAGCGCCTCCCACTTTTAAGCATCCATGACCCTGCCCGTCTCGCCGCCTCGTCCTCCGTCACGCCCGTAACGCTGTCCTGGGACTTTGGTGACCTATCGTTGCGGGTCAACACTACAGAGACAGAAGACACCACTGCAACACACAAGTATGGGCTCCCTGGGCAGTATAGCGTCAGCGTTACAGCCTGGGCTGGGAACAAGGAGGTGAGATAATGTTTACTATTATACAGTGGTTCACAAAGTAGCGTCTGGGACCCCCATCACGTTTTTTTGCTCCCGATCCAATTCCGATCATTTTGATTTTGAGTATCTGCTGATACCAATTTTTCCCGATCCGATATTTATATTTTTATAAAACACTTATGCCATATCACAATAGTACAATATCCAAAATCACAGACAATATCAGGTCTAAAATCATGATATGGATATAATATTGATACTAGGGATGTCCCGATCACGTTTTTTCGCTCCCGATCCGATTCCGATCATTTGAAAACAACGTTATCGGCCCCGATTTCCGATCAACCCTAATCAAAAACAGCCCTATATGCATTTTGTACTTGAAAATAGCCACGCTCAATCCATGCTATCGTTGTAGATATGCTATTTTATGTTATGATATTCATTTTTAAAGAATACTTGTAAAAACATTTAACACAAAGGTTTTCTTTTTTTTAAAGGTTTTTTTTGGGGGGCTTTTCTGCTGTTATTGATTGATACAAGTGAAGATTGGCATGCAGGAAAGAGGGAGAGAGAGACAGGGGGGAGACATGCAGAAAAGGTCATCATGAACGGGACTCGAACATGTGACAAGCTGTCAGGCCAGAGCCTATAATATAGGCTCTGGCCTGACAGCTTGTCGCAGGGATTCGGATAAAAAAACCTTTGTGAGAATGAAAATGTTTGAGAAGCACTCTACTAATCATACACAGGACAGGATGTTCAACTAACACAATGAAAACAACAAAGGCTTTGTTCACAGCTATGTGTTTTTTCTGTGTGTGTGCGTGTGCGTGTGTGTGCGTGTGTGTGCGTGCGTGCGTGCGTGCAGGTGTCTGTGCGTGGGGAAGTGACAGTTGCCATGCCGCCCAAACTGGAGCTAATCTGTCCTCCTCTGGCTGTAGCCAATCAGAGCCTAGAATTGAATGTGGTCAGCTGGGGATCCATAGGCGTGGCTGTAGACTGGACCATCACCAAGGATGGAGCCCAGACTGCTAAAGGTATACCTGGCACATCAACATCAATACATGTCAGTGTCTTTCTATACACTAGGGCTGGCCAATATGACTTCAAGTCAACGTCACCATTATTTCAAACTTTTGCCCCGATTACGATTAATGTACTTGTGTGTGTGTGTGTGTGTGTGTGTGTGTGTGTGTGTGTGTGTGTGTGTGTGTGTGTGTGTGTGTGTGTGCGCGCGCTCAGAATCCGTGCGTGCGTGCGTGCGTGCGTGCGCACGCACACACACACACACACACGCGTGCGTGCGTGCGTGCGTGCGTGCGTGCGTGCGTGCGTGCGTGCGTGCGGTGCGGTGCGTGCGTGCGGTGCGGTGCGTGCGTGCGTGCGTGCGTGCATGCCTGCCATACTGTACATCAAGGATTCTGAACTTTAATTACCTTATTCTCAGATCTTCCCCTTTTCTTCATCTTCATCTTTCTTTTTTTTAATATACATTTTTATCCCACGATTTTGCAACCCATTTTTCACCCAGTATCAATTATCTAATGCAATCCTGGGCGCTACACTTCCTCTGCCAACCTGGGGGGGCAGCGGACAGACCTCATGCTTCCGTCTATGCATGAGGAGTCCAAGCTGCTTCTTTTCACCTGGCGGGGGGGAGTTTCCCCGGCCGGACGTAGCGCGAGGAAGGAACACGTTATTCTGACCAGTTGCTTTTCCCTCCATCAGGCGCCCTGGCTTGCCAGGGGGAGGTAGTTTAGAGACCAGGATTACTGCATGTTTTTTGTGAGGGTTGGCATGACTACTGTACATTATGTAGCCAGCTGGAGAACAACATTCAAGAAGTCGTGTTTACAGTATTTATATTTTGCGCACATTGATATGCACATATAAACACAAACCCCCAAAAATAACATCAGGCCATGAGCCATGCATTCAGAACACTGGATATAAACATAGCATCTTGTCATCCCACTATTGGCTTTGTTGATAGAGTTGATAGTTTGATACATAATGGGTTGCAGATTGCTTTTAATGTCCTAGCTTTTTGTAGACTGACAGTATTATGAGTCAGTAAATAATTGCAATTTTAAACGGTGAATTTGAACGGCCTCATACTAATTCCGCAATGCACCTTCAATGTTTTAAATGTGAAATAATGGGAGTGTGTCTGTGTGTCCCCTGCCAGCGTCTCCCTACTGTCCCAGCAGTGAGGGTGTGAGGGAACACCCAGAGTCTTCCCGTTGCTTCCAAATCGTTCCGGGGGAGTTTGGCTGGAGAGAGGCTCGGCGCCAGTGTTCCGACCGCGGTGGCGACCTGGCAACAGTCAGGACAGACACGCTTCGGAACCTGCTGGCAAGCCATGTCACACAGTGAGTGTGTTTATACGTTTTAGAGGGGGGGGGGGGGGGGGGGGGGGGGGCATGTGCACGTGCGTATGTGTATGTGTTTGTGCTGATCTGTGTGTGTGTGTGTGTGTGTGTGTGTGTGTGTGTGTGTGTGTGTGCGTGTGTGCGTGTGTGTGTGTGTGTGCGTGCGTGCGTGCGTGCGTGCGTGCGTGCGTGCGTGCGTGCGTGCGTGCGTGCGTCTTGAAAGGTGCTGCACTGCTTTAACACCCTAGTTAGCATGGTTGCTATAACACACTATTGTTCCTGGTCCGAGTTTTTTTTGCCAGCATTGTGAACCTGCTTTTTGTTACCTTTTGCACAACAGAAAGGTGAAGCTTTTGGTCATGCTTCACATGACATCACAATATATAATATAAATTGTAAGACGGAATTCAGTTCCCAATGGACTCCCCGCGACTCACAACATCACAATATGTAATATAAAGACTGAATTCTCGTATTCTCGCAACTCGTGTGCAGTAGTGCAACCAGACTTGCAATTTCCCAAAATTGCACCTTTCTAGTTAAACTTGTTTAAAGGGTAAGGTTTGGGTTGTTTTCTTACCTTATTATGGGCAAACTAGTCCATTCCATGAGTTATTTCGCTCCGTTGTGTTGTTTATTAGCAATTTAAGAAATAAAAACAGTCGCTCATTGACTTCCATTGTAACGGGGAAACAGCTTTCAAAGTCACACTTTAGAAGACACTGTGTGTCTGTGTCTGGGACTGCTCGTATGCGAGGCTGCAGCTGGGTGCATCTCAAACAGCGTGGATGTCCCCGCGAGAGTTGGGAGTGGGAACACCGTAGTACTGCTTCAGTATATCTCTGACTAAAATAGTAACTTTATAAAGTTACTATACCAGGTAGAAATCCTGAGGGTTCATCATCTATTTGTGTAATGTGGAAGAGTAAGAGATTATGCAGAGAGAAGAATGGAGTCCATTAGAGCACCAGTGCCAGAGCACCTACCTGATTTTTATAATTTCTCTTAAATCAATCTTGTTGAACCACAGTTGCTCTCAGCTTTGCTCCGGTTACAAAGGCTAAGCTAGGTTTTTTGTTTCCCCTTCTGATAAGTCTGGTTAAACAGGGGAACTGACTTGCTCAACTCAAACATTTTCAGACTAAGAAGAGAAACATGAATAGATAATTAAGTTGTCAGCATTCGTAAATACGTTCTGTATGTGACACTTCTTTTAAAGCACAGTAGCAGAAGGAAACAGCTCTAGGTGTTCCTGAGCTTTTCTGAGACGTATGTCTCACCCATCCTTTTTCACCTGTGAACATTACAGTATGTGACAGTAAATTGTGGCTGTGAAGTGTGGTTTTTAGAACATGGCTAGGACATCTATGTCATACAATTTCCCAAAAGTGTGACATTATGGGTTTTGTTCGTAGGCTTTTCCTTCAGGCTTATATTTAACTCAATGGAAAGAAGAAATGGACTCCTCACGAATCACTATGTAATATAAAGACTGAATTCTCATATTCTCGCAACTCTTGCAATTGCAATTTCCCAAAATTGCACCTTTCTGGTTAAACTTGTTTAACAAGTCTATTGACCATCTGTGGACAGCAGCCATCTACACAGCAAAATCCTTAGTGTTAAAATGTTCATTTGACTGTGAGTACAGTTGGGTGCCACCGATATTGTCCCTTATCATTTGACCCATTTAGGTCTGACCTCAACATTTAAAAAAAATCTTCTAAATCCTCCAGTTTTCTGAAATAAATATTTTCACGATTTTTCAAAAATAGCAGACCTACAAGCTCGTAGCGCGCCACTCGGTGGCGCGCTATGAGCTTGTAGATCTGCTATTTTTCAATAGCTAAATTATAACATAATGTTTAAAACACCAAAAGGGGTTCCCGCCCAAAATGGGTTAACTGTCCTTTTGCGCAGATCACGCAAACCTCAGCAAAAAGAAAAGGACAATATCGATGGCCTCCAACTGTACATTACAAACATTATTTTCGCACCATTTTACAATCTGTTTACTGCAGACAGCCAAATATGTAAATTTGGCATGGCCAACATTGTAAGATTCGTGACAGGCAGAAATGCAAAACAGATGTGTAGATTTGTTTCGCCCTGCGATCTAAAAATATGTATTCTGGATGGGAATTGGAATTTACTAGAAGAGGTTGAGTGTGTACCCTACTATGTAACCCCCTCTCCCCTTGTATATCTAAAGGCCTATTTGATCACCTGTTTTGTACCGTTGTCTGTTCAAGGTTTTTGAGTAGCGCTAGTCCCTCCGACGTCTGGCTTTCAGACATGATGTCATGTGGAAGCCAAGTCTATGGACTTTATTGTTTGCTTTAAGCAGTGATGTCATGTGTCAGCCACAGTGGGCGAGTGTGATTTTTTTAAATGTATGAATAATCATAAAAAAAAGATGTGGAGATAACAAGGTTAATGCCCAACAGCGATGATGTACAACAAGGAGTAAGAAAGATGGAGTGAACATTTGGTTTTGACATTTGTTTGACTCTCTCTCTCTCTCTCTCTCTCTCTCTCTCTCTGGATGTGGTTTATGTTGTTCTTAATCTTGTCCTCTAGTTACCTTTCTCTTTTTATATATTGTCTTTTCCTGCTGGGCTCCTGTCGCTGCAAGCTGAAGAGCGTCCACAGCCTTGCTCTATAGCAGACTGTCACAGTGTGGTGTGTGCTTTAGAATGTTACAATGCAAAACCAAGACCCAACCCCACATACCTCTCCCTGGTATCTCTCTCTTTCTCTCTCCCTCATTCTAAATGTCTCTGTATCTTGTCCACGTGGTGTGCAGTGTGCACAGTGATTAGCTGTGGTGCTATAAGGCATGTTGTCTTTGCTGTGGGGTCTCTCCAGGCCCGACAGGGTCACAGTCTCACAGAACACACATCTGTAAAAGCACAGCTGTACTGCAACCTCCAACACCCTGGAAGGAGGAGTCCATAGTTCATGATGTTTGTGTGCATGAGTATGTGTGTGCATGTATAAGTGTGTGCGTGAGTGTGTGAGCGTGCATGTGTTTCCTTTCTTCCTGCCCCACACCCATCATTAAATTGAGGGCAGAGGCCCTGATCTTGGAGACAAAAGTGAGTGAGTGAAGTAAAGAAAATCGGGAGAAACAGCCAGCGCTCCCCTTCTCTCCCCCTTAACCTGCTACAGATGAGGCATAGTCACCTCCACCCCCGCAGTCTTACATAAGGACCTTCCTTTTTTATTGCTTTTTGGGGTTTCTTCTTTTCTGTGTGTCTCCTGCTCCTTAGCTCTCATTTGGGACCCTTTTACAGATGTATTTTTCACAGATGTGGAGATTTCTCTGTGCTGCATAAAAATAACGAGACAGAGACGGAAACATTTTGCACATGGGCAAATAATGAATATCCTACCCATCTGGGAACTAAGCAAAGCCGAGCCGCACCAAATGTTCCTCTAGAATGACCGAGGGTTGTCAATTATCACGACAAAATGAACCATGTCTTTAGGTTATTGTAGTTTATTAACCATGCAGCATTATGCCTCCGGGTAGAAATCCTGAGGGTTCATCTTCTATTTGTGTAATGTGAAAGAGTAAGAGATTATGCAGAGAGAAGAATGGAGTCCATTAGAGCACTCAGGGAGTGAAAACCCATTTATGTCATCCTCGAAGGGCAGGCACGTGCACAATATGAGCCAACCAGTGCCCAAGCACCTACCTGATTTTTCTCTTATATCAACCTACCTATAATTTCTCTTATATCAATTTTGTTGAACCACAGTTGCTCTCAGCTTTGCTCCGGTTACAAAGGCTAAGCTAGGTTTTTTGTTTCCCCTCCTGATAAGTCTGGTTAAACAGGGGAACTGACTTGCTCAACTCAAACATTTTCAGACTAAGAAGAGAAACATGAATGGATAATTAAGTTGTCAGCATTCGTAAATACGTTCTGTATGTGACACTTCTTTTAAAGCACAGTAGCAGAAGGAAACTAGCCTGGCTAATAAACCAGACTAATATCACACAACACTGTCGCGGTATATCAGTCTGGGCTGGCTCCACTTGGATTTCATTTCCCGGGGCACATTTTCTCTTTGACGCAATTGGTCAGAGCTACTGTCAGTCAAAGGTCTCAAGCATTGAACGTCACTGTACCAAAGCCCGCCCATATTGCATACCGTGTCCCGATTGGTCCGACCTGTTCTCGGTTGTAGGAAAGAGGCGTGCTACTGAGCCTCGCCAGACCGTAATCCGCTGGTAGGCAACTTTTTTTTGCCAACGGCTGATTCGGTCTGGTTTATTAACCAGGCTAGAAGGAAACAGCTCTAGGTGTTCCTGTGCATTTCTGAGACATACTGTATGTCTCACCAATCCTTTTTCACCTGTGAACATTACAGTATGTGACAGTAAATTGTGGCTGTGAAGTGTGGTTTTTAGTTTTTAGAACATGACTAGGACATCTATGTCATACAATTTCCCAAAAGTGTGACATTATGGGTTTTGTTCGTAGGCTTTTCCTTCAGGCTTATATTTAACTCAATTGAAAGAAGAAATGCCAGCACTCAATAAATATCCTTTTCACATGTTTTTTACCTCTGACTTAACTCCAGATTCACTCTGCTCAGTCATCGCAGGTTCTTTAAAAAAATCATCTAATTCTTTCTTGCTATCCTTTAATGCTGCTTGACCGCATAATACCCTGGCCCTAACTGTATACATTTGAAATGCTGTATTGTTTGATATGCTCTTTTTCCCCTTGTAATGTTTAATTTATTTGCTTCTTTCTTTATCTCTGTTTTAATTGTCCCCACCAGGCCGAAGGCATGGGGAGAGAGTATGTTTTGCACTCAGTCAGTTTTGGATTACGGTGATGTAATCTATAGAAATGCTGCCCTTACCACTCTTTTACTCCTAGACACAGTTTATCACTCAGCACTTAGATTAATCACTGGTGAAAGCACTCACCATTGTACCCTCTATGACAGGGTAGGTTGGTCTTCCCTCTCTGAGAGGAGATCTAGGCACTGGCACCAGTTTATTTTTTAAAGCTATTGATGGGAAGTTACCACCCTACATCACGTTGCTGCTAGACTGGAAAAGAAGCACTCGTCAAGTGAATGGCTTACACTAGAGGTCCTATCTGTACAGTCTGAAAATCTGCTTTCTGCTTGGATGCCCCTACTTCATGGAACACTCTACAACAAACACAAAAAATGAATACCCCAATATCCTATGGACAATTTAATAACCTGCTTTTAAATCTCCCTACCTCAATATTTAATTGTTTTTAACTTGTGCTTTATTTCACTGTTTCTGTGTGTTATATCTACCGGTATATGCCTTACTCGTCTTTGTTGATTTTGTGTAAGTGATCTCGGCAGCATTGCAAATGAGGGTGAACCTCAATGCTTTTTTCGAGAATAAATAAAGGTTTCAATCAATCAATCAATGATCAAAATACGAACATTATAATGGTGTGTGAAAAAGAAAATATAAAATGTAATGTCCGTGTACGGACATATTGATGACACCTGTATTAGTCGCTTGTTTTTTCGTAGACCTGGTTGCTAATTTCTCTCACGAAATCTGACAACACTCTGGCTCAGTGCTGACCTGTGCGTCTCCTCCTGTCGCAGGGAGCGGGGTGTCTGGCTGGGTCTGAGTGACGTGGACTCGCCGGGCTCTCTGCGCTGGTTAAATGGCTCGGAGGCACGCGAGGGCGAGGTCAGCCCGCCCACCCGATCACAGCAGGTCCGTGGAAATGTGTGCGTCTCCCTGGACCACGGCGCCCAGGCCTCCTTCAGTTCGCACCTGTGCAGTGCCAAGCGAGCCTTCGTCTGCGAGTATAGCCCCTATGGTAAGCTTCGCACTAAGCTACCTGTACACACACATAGTACTTATGTAGGCACCCTTTGTTTATTTATTTATTTATTTATGTATTTGTATTTATTCATAAATGAATGCTATTGGTCATCCTTTAACCACTTAAGCCTTATTTTATACGACAGTGTTTTGTGATGTGACGATTGTGAACTTTTTACTACTTTTGAACATTTTAAAAAATGGCATGCCAATTGCCTAAAATAGGGGCTACAGATTGAAACTGGTTAAGTCTCTTCACGCTTGAATAATAAGTAAATGATACGTAGCTGAGTTAGTTCAGTCAGATACTCGAGGGGCTCATTCAATGTTATGCAAGACCCACATGTCATTCGCTGACGTGGCAATCAGCTGACCATTACCTAAGACTGGATTCTTCCTGCGTTCCTTCCTCTGTATACTGCGTTGGTGTTGTAATGCACTGTTGGGGGGGGGGGGGGGGGGGGGGGGGGTGTTATTGTATATCTATCTCCCTGCTTTTAATGGTTAATGTTGTTGGGACACTGGCTGTGATGTCGCAAATGTAGTTTGGGTCATCAAAAATGTTTACACACCTGAATAGAATTCAACAGAATGAGTGAAATACAATGTAAAAATTATTACATATACATTTTAACCATAATTGTTATAAAACCCTTACATAGCCCTAGGTTTAATGGCAGCGTGACAAACAGGTGCAGGTTTCTTGCTCAGGGCCATTTCATTCCAAAGACTATATGGGGATGTACTGTAGATACATTGTTTACTGTCATTAAGAGTCTTAGGTGTTTTGTTGGATACAAGGTTACATCTTCAAGGTTACTCTTTCAATACACTTTTGACATACTGTGCTATTGTACTGCAGGGTGAGTAAGACTGAAAATACCTAGAATCACGGCTGCAGGTCCTCCAGCAGTTTCCCCATAGTGTTATTTCCGCCTCAGTCGATTTTCTGCCATTTACTAGAAAATGTTCTTCAAAACACACTTTTTTACATTTTGAAACGCTGCGGAGGACAGAAATATTCAATATGGCTGAATAGGATAGCTGTGCACAGTCGAGCTACTGTCAAATGTTCTAGCTTTTTATTGATTTTTCACAAACAACACTGACCACAGACAAACAAGGAAGGGGGAGGGAGAAAGAAATATTCCACAATCTATCAACACCATTGTCAAGCTACTATCTACAATAGATCTTGACGTTTCATATGGTGGGGCTTGGGGCTTGGCTATCTATGGAATCGTGAATTTCCCGTCAGTGTATCACTCAAAATCCCCATACATCGGGAAAGCCCCCATATATGGTGCCCAGGTCACGTGACATCATCAGGGATGGAGATCTCTGATGTCATAGTAAATGCGACCTGCTGCCGCAATTAAGCCCATATATGGAGATCCCTGATGTCATCAATATTAGTATATGGATGGTGAATATGGTCAGAACCTGTCCTGACATTCCATATGTTGATCCTTCCCCATCCATCCTTCCTCTTTGATGTCTCCTTTTTGACTGATACCTGTCCATTCCACTCTAGACGGGCCTGCCCCAAAGTTATTTGTGCAGCCGAGCCTGGCAGCCGGCGAAAACTAGAGTTCTCAACAGGCCCGAAAATTAAGGCCCGGCCCTACTGTACCTGGGCCCTCATCAAACCCTGTACTCTCAAGACACTGCCCCTGCAGATCTCCATATATGGAGCTGACCTGTTCTGACATTCCATATGTTGATCTGACCTCATCAAACCCTGTACACTCAAGACACGCGGAAGGATGGAAATGTAACCTTTATTTAACCAGTAAAAACACATTGAGACTGCGTCTCTTTTTCAAGTGGGAACTGGCCCTGTTTGTGTTTACACAAACACTCAAACCTGGCCATTCATTGTCAATGGCAGTCAATGTTCGTGTTTGCACAAACACTCAAAACTGGCCATTCATTGTCAATGGCATTCAATGTTTGTGTTAGGATAATGATTGTGTTTACACAAACCCTCAAAGCTGGACATAAGAGGGGTTAGCGCCCCTCAAAAATAAAACAAAACAAACAAACAAAAAATAACATGAACATTTGAGTTATCTGGTTTCTGCCGGACAGCGACGAATAATAATACGAAGTCTCCTGTTTCATATTAATCCTAATAGTAAATGATCTACTGTACATCAGTGATTCTCAACCTGTGGTACTATTACCTCTGGTGGTACACAGAGGAGTCGCCCAAAAAAGGAAAAAAATGACAAAAGTAGAATGAAATATTTATATTACTACAGGTAGTTCTTCTGACCAAGCAATTGGTTGAAATCGGCTCTCCAGCCATGCTGAAATGTGCATGACATCACACCTTTCCGTTAATAGAAGTTTTGAGAACGGATTAATCAATCATTAGAAATGTCATCAGCTGTGCTGATTAGTGATTAGACAGAGTTTTGTCAGAGCAGCAGCATTATTGGCTTAGGAATGGAGAGCCAGATATTTTCTGAGGTGGTACTTATAAAAAGGTTGAGAACCAATGAGCTAAATAATAGTGAATCCCTACTACATTCCTCCATTTTCAGTACGTGTTCCTGATGCTGGGGTCTACATGATGGGCCTGGCTGTGCTTCCCTCCCACATCCCTCTATACATCCCCTCTTCCACTCAGCTCTCAGCCCCACAACCACCAAGTGGCACCATAGAGGTGAGCTAGAACAGGAGTGGGCAACTTTGATACTATATTTCCACACTCACTCCACAGGGCCACACAGGGCCACATTGCATATATTATTTGTTGCTACATATTGCTACTGTCGTAGCAAAAATAGCAGATTGTGTGGCAGATTTTGTAGATTTGAGCTTGTAGATCAGATCATTTGAATTTAAATCCTTAATTTGTCTTTGCTATTTTTGAATTGGAATTTTGGAATTTTATTTAATTCCAAATCCCTTTCAAATTATGCTTTTAATTATAGTTATGTCAACTTTATGAACTAAATCCAAATACATTGGACATAAAAAAAAAAGACAATAACATTTTAATACTACTCATTACGCTACTAATTTAGATTGAAGTAATTAAAACAGGGATGTTTGCAAGTTTGGAATTATATCAGCTGAAATCAATAATATATCAGTATGCCAATATTAACCTGAGGGCCACATTAAGTGAATGTGGGGGCCACATGTGGCCCTTGGGCCGCCAGTTGCCCATGTATGAGCTAGAAGTACAGAAGAAACACTGTCTGTCTCTATGTCTGTCTCCTCCCTCCTTCACCCATTGTTCTGTTCTTGTTGTCAAATGCAGGTCCTGTTGTTCCCAGCGCTGAGCTTTGTTCAGCGTGGTCGCCTGTCCTCCCTGGAGTTTGTCACGCAAGAGCTGAGCATGCACACTCAGGTGCGCTTTCAGACCTACAGGCCCCACTGCCACCACCCTGGCACGCACCTGCTGCTACCTGGTGAGTTATACACACATACACGCACACATACATACACGCACACATGCACGCGCACACACACACACACACACACACACACACACACACACACACATACACACACACACACACACACACACACACACACACACACACACACACACACACACACACACACACACACACACACACACACGTAGCCTTAAATTGACACCTGAGTGCACACACTGCACAGTGCACACACAAAAAAACATGTGTCATGTTGACATGTTCCACCTGTGCTCACATGTTGAGGAATCCACATTAGATGGAGACAGAAACTAGGACAGAGCAAGTATATGGTTGAGGTGGGGAATGAATCAGCCAAACAAGATAAAACCAGATCTCTTCCGCTCTGTGCAACCCACTTGTTATCCCTGACTAAAGGCCTTTTGACACAGGAAGTTTTATATTTATTATTTATTTTATTTGACATCTTTCTTGATCATGAAAATATATGTATCAATAAATAATGAAAAGGATAAAAACACAAACAAACTGACAGCTTGTTTCCATTGAAGTTATGAGGAAGGAAGCGACTGATCCACCTAGTAAAGAAAGTCAAACATTCAGGAAGGGAGGTGCAGGCAATCGGTGTGACAAGCTGGCGCACTCCTGTGAAACTGTTGCATTGATGCTTGTCATGCCCACATGCTGCCAGAGATGAAATGTGTTGAACTTTCTTTTATGCAACTCGTAGGAAATGTGGATACGTAGAGAATATTGTGAGAAGCGCAGTGGTCCAAGCCAGTATGCACACATACAGTAATATCGGTCCCTTGTGCAAATTGCTTTAAGGCCGTGTCAGACGGGGAGTGAGTGATTCATTTTAAATGAGAGGCGGGCGATTATTTGGGACGTGCAGAGAAGTTGCGGGGCAGAGACGCAAACGGGCGCGGTCCCTTGAAAGTCTCGTGAGAGTGCTCATTTCATGCACACACCCACGGCAAGAAGAGCTGGATTGTGGTCAGCTTTTTTTGCACGCTACGCGTCTGTACATGCACCGCTGATCCAAGCGAGAACACCCGCACCACTCGCTCCCCGTCTGAAATGGCCTTAAGACTGCGAGAGGAACGTGAACTAGTCAGAGACAGATCCACATGTTACCTGAACATCTCCATGGAGAAACGTTTTGAAAGAAATGGGCATGATAGCAATAGTGAGAGAAAGAGAGGTATCACTGCCTGAACTAGTTTTCTGATTATGTGTCCCTCAGTGACTGCTGCCTTTCACACATGAAATTGAAATTGAATTTGAAAGATGACCTATAGGTTATATTGTTCAGTTACATTATGGGATCCAATTTGTGATATCTTTGTGGCTCCCTGAAAGGGAGGGACGGAGGGAGAGAGACAGGGAGAGGGGGAGAGAGAGAGAGAGAGAGAGAGAGAGAGAGAGAGAGAGAGAGATGGAGATGGAGAAGGTGATGGAGGTAGCTGACTCTTGAGACTTTGATCATGTAGCTGGAAAGAGCTTTAAATTGATACATTTTCATTATTGATTATACAGCCAGAAATGAGCATTTCCTCTCTTCGCTGGGAGATACATATACAGTATGTCAGAAGAGCGCATTACCTACAGTAGTTTGCCCAATACACATACAGAGGCATAACACCCCCCCCCCCTACATGGAGAGGAATACACAATTACTCTGCCAAGTAAAATAACAACACACTACACAAGTAGTGCAAACATAATCATAACTAGAAAAAGTGCCCTTCTGGGCACAGGTCTCCACCAGGAGGATAGGACTGTGTGAAATGTTTGGCAAAATATTTAGGAGTAATATAAACATGTTTTTTTTAATTTTCTTCATTTTGTTGAGGAAATGCAGAGCCAGATCACTCATAGCATCTCTGAGGATAGAATTCTGGATGAGCAGGACATGTGCAGCATTTTGAACGAAACGGGCCACTCCTGGAAACTTTGGAAGGCAATGTTAGCCAATCTGAGAATCTGAGAAATCCAACGATCCCAATGATCACATGACTACAGAGATCATGTGTACCGATTTGCGTGAGATAAGGATGAAATCTGTGCGACTAACATAAGCAATGGGTTTTGCAGAAATCGGCCTCATGGTGGCGCTATAACCGGCAGATGTGGAGGGATGCAGGGACAATGTTTTTCCATGGCCTCTAAGGAGTGCGCATACATAAGTTGTATACAGATCGATGCAGTTATAGCTGGAAAGAATTAGTGGCATGTCATCCTCGGCCTAGTGGAAATGTGCGTGTATAATTTCACGGAAATTGCACACTGTGTTTGTGATTTGTGGCATTTTGTTCGAAACGAATCATGTGAGCTTTGGAAGCCAATCTTAGCCAATCAGGATGGAAGATGGGAAATGGTGCAGATCCGTGATGATCACATGATTATGGAGATAGTGTATACCGAATTGTGTGATAAAATGTGTACGAGTAATCTACAGAAATGTGTTTTGCCTAAATCGGCCTCATGGTGGCGCTATAACAGGCCGTTGAATAATATTTGGGGCAGAGGTTCGTCGTTGGCATCCAGGGAGTGTGTGTGCAAAGTTTGGCATGGATTGGGCCAACGGTGGCGGAGATTAGCTGGTAACGGACGGACGGAAAGAAGGAAGGACGGACACACACACACACACACACACACACACACACACACACACGGACGGAGTGCAAAACATACTCGGCCTGGTGGAGACAATTGTTTATTGATACTATTAAAATGTTGTTTACAAAGAGAAAAATACCATTTTAATTCAGAGTTCAATGTTTAATTGCAAAAACAGTTACTCGAAGTGCATCTATGGAAAAGCTGTAATGATTTTACTTTTTTTTACTTTTTTTTTTATGCATGTAAAACGTTTCTGAATAACATACTGAACAAATGAAAAAGGATGATCAGAAATGAACACTGGTTGTTTTGCTTTGTTAGTTTTGTCTTTGATGTTTATTTGATGTTACTTTTGAAGTGAAATATGAAAGAATAGGCATTATAATCTAATCTGTACACCTGTTTGGGGCTGCTTATACCGTGTACTCATGTGTGTGTGTGACACACACACACACACACACACACACACACACACACACACACACACACACACACACACACACACACACACACACACACACACACACACACACACACTCTCTCTCTCTCTCTCGCTTCATGTTCCACTGTTTTGCCCCCCATCTCCACAACTCTGGATTCTCAGGTTGTGGCGGTCCAGTATGTGCTCCGGTGGCTGTATGTGTCCCAACAGAGGCTAGGAGCCCCTCGCATTCATCCTCCTGCCCCCCTCTGCAACAGTGGTGCCCATTCCAGGGGCGCTGCCTGGTCCTCTCTAGCCCCTGTCAGCCATCCTCCTGCCCTAACTGTACCCAGACACAGAGCCTGCATCCTGGGGCACTGAGGCCCCGGTACACTTTACAGAATGAGGTGGTCTTCACTCTACCTGCAGGACCAGCTGCACACATACTGGTGAGAGAACATATGCTCTAAAACTATCGGGAGAGTGGGAATCCTTTTTTGGGGCTGTGAACTTAATGTTCAGGGAGTTAAACACTTCCAACCTGGCATCTTTATTTTTGGCATGTCATTATAGGTGAAAGTATTCCCGGCATACTTGACATTATTGCTAATCGCTTACACAATACAATACAATACAATACAATACAATACAATACAATACAATACAATACAATACAATACAATACAATACAATACAATACTTAATGCTGACCATTTCCCAGAGCATATTATCGTTTTGCTTTATTAAGAGCTCACTGAACTCCATTCATTTCAGTATCGTACGAAAATCAACTTGCAGAGACATGCTTGAGATACAGTACATAATCCAACACACTAAATACAATTGATAGTAATTGTTTTGTCACAGTTGCGTTTGGGGCATTTTAAAGCACAAATTAATTTGAAAGGTCTAGCCGTCCATGGAGAAATTATAGATGCACAAATTAAATTCAATCTTCCGTGACTGATTAAAGGTCTTTACACAGTGACAAATAATGATGGAAATGCTCCAGTAAATCTTTCTGTAAACGATACAGTTGATGCCTTGCCTTATTCATACAGGTTGATGCCTTTATTTGTAGTGAAAAGACAATCAAATCAAGCTTTATTGCCTGTTAACAAGTTCAACATATAAAAAGCCAACGGGACAGTGCTGTACGGATATCAATGCGCACTGTGCAGCTACTGCTGTTGTCCTGCAACGTCCCCTTATCATTCACTAAACCCCACACAGCCGTCATTTTTTTGTACTACTGAATCTGACAGTGTACTACTAAATTGTTTACTTTTTACCGTAGGTTTTTACTCTCAAGTCTCGAACGGTGCTATTTTGAGAAGCATGGACAGAGTGGCGCTGGCTGATGACGTATCAGCAACAACGTGGCTACGTAACAGTTGACGTTATGAAATGCAAGTTAAGCAGCCTCTGTCTAGACTGAATAGCGCAGTGACATTTTCAGATCCGCAGAACGCAGCGAATCAGGCTGGAACCCAGGCTACGCTGATGCGGCCGATCTATTCAATATTTCAGCACTAGAAGTGTTGATAGTAGGAACAAAAAGCTTCTCTCTGTAACATCCTCCATGAACATGTTCTGCGCTACTATTATTGCCAGTGGGAATGAAAACGTTGGTGCAACAGCGGAAGAAGAGAGCCCAAGGTGTAGCAAACGGGTCATTTCCTGTGATGCAGATTTTGTTTAATGCTGCCCCCAGAGGCAAATTCAACGTTTTTCCTTTGTTTTGCCAATGGGTTCCCAGATTGCCCTGCACAGTGCAGAGGACACAAACACACAATTGTCATTCTGCACTATTCCATTGTATGTTTTATTGTTGCACAACAGACACTCATAGACAGTAGTATAGCACACTCTGATATTGAATTTATATAAAGCATTAAAAGACGGAGATCTCCGTTTTGGGCAGTCAAAGTGTTTAACTCTGAGAGTGTACAGTACATACAGTACTGTATGCTTTGCACAACTACTTAATAATTAAGTTGGTAAATACTATGAATATTTATAAATATTCACATTCAAAAACATTTAATTATATAGAGCAGATGTTCCCATCCCGACTTCCGGCCGGGAATTCCAAGTTTTCCCGGACATGAATCTATAACCTTGCGACACCAAGATTTTGCAAACAGCGTTGGGTTACCACTTACCACCCGTCCTGTAAAATACGGAATCGTCCCATGTTTTGAAACTAAAAGACGTGTCCTGTAATGAACTGATAAGGGATGCACTTTGTTCCGTATTTTAAAGTCGGGGCGATTTATTTCAGAATTCTGCTGTCCTCCTCCCACTGACCACTCTCGTTCTCACAGCTCTCGTTGCTGTGTCACTGCCTGTGAGCTGTATGTGAACCTGATGTCTGAGAATGCTCAGCAGCTCATTGGTTCATTTACTCACACAACCAATGAGAGTTAGAGCTTAGTGTTGTTAGCATAGATATTAAAAAAATATAGATGCCTCATGGCCGCTGCAGTTCGTTGGAGCAACCTGTCTCCAATGGGAGGAGGAAGTCAAGCGGAATCTTGAAGGCACGCGCCTCTGATTGGCCTACCGAACGTCCCCTTCTGTTCTTACGTTTTGCTTCCGCTATATGCTTCGCAAGGAATCTCGGGATAGCTTGCCAATGCAATCACGCATCGCCATCGCCTCCCGTTGCCTCCGTTGAAATACAGATGCCCCAGAGCCGGTAGAGGCTCTGGGGAGCCAACAAACTTAAAAGCATGACAATGCGACGACAGTACTATACGGCTCAGAAGTCATAACACAAGTTGGCACTTTTTTTTTAATCACTTCTATACTTTTTAATATAACGCCATTTAGGTGAATGATATAACATTATGGAAAGGACTTCTTTCCTTTCCATAATTTTATATCATTCACCTAAATGGCGTTATAGTCAAACTTGACTATTGTAACTCCCTCCTTACTGGCCTATCGGCATGCGCACTCTCCAATTGATCCAAAATGCCGCTGCTCGCCTGGTTTTTAACCAGCCAAAATACTCACATGTCACTCCCCTTCTCCGCTCCCTCCATTGGCACCGCCATATCTTGCAAGTGTGATTGCACGCTACAAACCCTCTCGAGCGCTCAGATCAGCCGACCCTGGGAAGCTGGAAGTACCTTCGCTAAAAACGCCGGGACAACGCTCCCACATGTCCCAAACTCTTCTCCCTTCTGGCTCCAAAACGATGGAATGCACTTCCCATTATAATCAGAACTGCAGATTCACTCCCAATCTTCGGCCGCAGTCTGAAAACGCACCTCTTCAGACTCCATCTTAGCCCACAGCACTTGCCGTAGTACTTGCCCTAGCCTCGACCTCCTACAGGCGTATGCAGGCTCAACTTATGTAACTTAAATGGCACTTTATGTAGACATATCACTCTATAGTGTATACACAATAGTTTCCTTAGATAGATATTCCACTGTTAGGTTATTTCTTTATTTTATTTTTATATATATTTTGTTTTCACTGTTAGGTTCTTAAGCATACGTAGGATTCATGATGACTTTTTTATGTATTACCATGTTTTTTGTTCTTGCTTATTGTAAATCGCTCTGGATTAAGAGCGTCTGGTAAATGCCTAAATTGTAAATTGAGCCAGTTTAGGTGGTTCGGGCATCTGGTTAGGATGCCTCTCGGGCGTCTCCCTAGGGAGGTCCTTGAGGCACGTCCCACTGGGAGGAGACCCTGGGGCTAACCAAGGTGCAGTTGGAGGAAACACATCGACTCACTGGCCTTGAAACGTCTCGGGATCCCCCAGGAGGAAGTCACTAATGTTGCTCTGGAGAGGGAAGTCTGGAGCTCTCTGGTGGAGCTGTTGCCCCCGCGACCCGACTACGGATAAACAGTTGAAGATGGATGGATATACTGTAACATTATGTAGTGATATAATAATGTATTGACTGCCAGTCAACTTCTGTGTTTTGGTAGATAACTACAATTGATGTACGACTAACTCTCTCTCTCTCTCTCTCTCTCTCTCTCTCTCTCTCTCTCTCTCTCTCTCTCTCTCTCTCTCTCTCTATCTCTTGTCTCAGGTACGAGACACATTGGAGGACCTCTTGGTGTCCCCTGGTGATGTTGTCGCCCTCCAACATGACTCTGGCCCTGCCTCCCTCCTGCACTGCCACGCCTCGCCACAGTCTCCATGGCGACAGACCATATTAGCCCTCAACCAGTCACAGTGGTTCACAGTGGCCAACCAATCCACAGACGGCTCAGCAGACCATGACTCTGATATGGACTCGGCTCCACCCTCTGAGCTAGACGTGGAGGCTCTCTTACAGGATGGAGAGGGACGCTGGCTGTGGGATGTGGTTTGCCCCATCAGGGTGCTCTACGTGGGGCGCAGTGAGACGCAACTGCAGGGCGCCCAGTTGACTGCTGGTCTGCCCCAGCCAGGACTCTACAACTTGATGGTCAGGCTTTTCTCTTGGCTGTGAAGTGATATCGTGTATAACATATATGTGCATTTGTTTTATAACGACATTTTATTGAACAAAAAAACTATAAACAACTTTAGTGTCAGTCCAACTCGCACTCACAAATTTGGGTTCAGGGGGCTGACAAATAGGTCAGACAGCGTGTGTCTGATAAAACCAGACCTTTTGTATAGAACAAAGGCAGTGTGACCTGCAGTATACAAAACAGTTCAACAAGTCAACTTAGTTTGTCAGTTAATGGCAGTAATGGTTATTGACGTGCTGAGATCTGATGTGTTACAGGTGACCTCCGTCGACCCTTCCTACCCAGCGACAGCCTCGTGTCCTGTGAGGGTGGTGCCCCCCTTGGTCTTGACGGTGCTCCACCCTCCACCCCAGAACGGAACTCTCTACTTACAGCCCAACAGCACCCGGCTACTGCTCCGTGTCCAGTCAGGCTACTCTACTGAGGTCCACAGACACGGTAGCAACCACAGTGTAACCTTCCAGGCGGCCTGCCCTCCGGAGTTCTCTTCCAGCCCAGAGCTCTGTCAGCTGGGGCCAATCCCAGGCTCTGGGCCCGAGGCCGGGGACCCGAGTCTGTTTGCGGTGTTGGATCTGCGGCTGTCGGCAGAGGAGAGGAAGGGCCCTGTGCAAGTGGAGCTGATGGCCCGCAGTGAAGTGACGGAGGCCAGCCTGACAATGGTGGTGTACCTAGAGGAGCCGCTCAGAGGACTGGTGGTGCAGCCGCATCCCACCCGTAGGGTGCTGATGGAGTCAGTCGTGGTGAGTGAGTGAGTGAGTGAGTGAGTGAGTGAGTGAGTGAGTGAGTGAGTGAGTGAGTGAGTGAGTGAGTGAGTGATTCGTGAGGTCATGTGTGCGTGTGTGTACCTACATTTCCCAAATGGGGAGTGGTTCTATTTATGTATTTTTTACATACATGTGATTAGCTTACTTTCTCTTTACTCCACACTGTGAGTGTTTGTAGTAATTGTTGTTAGCTTTATAGGTCGGCTATTTTCTACACGCGACACTGTATGACCCTGGCGTAAATGCTTGGAATGTCCCAAACCTTTTTACTAGGTGTATCTGGGACAGAATTCGTTAAAAGTTTTAGATTTTTGGCATGGTGTTAGCGGTATGGGCATAAGGTTTTCAAAAACCATCGCCCCCTAGTGTTCAGTTTGTAATTAATCTAATATTAAATGGGCCAGTATATCATGGTTAAAAACCAAAAGAATTGATAAGAGATTTTTCAATGGATTCTATTAGTACTGGGTGTGCTAAATCAGTGTTTCCCAAACTTTTTTCTGCCAGGGCACACTTTTCATAGCCAAAAAATCCCAGGGCACACCTAGATATACCCACGTATATCTAGATTTTTGGGGGGGTTGTATATATATATATATACAGTATATATACTTTTTCCACACACACACACACACACACACACACACCACCACCACACAGCTGCTACAATGTATTTGAAACCAGAACAAAATATTTTTTCCTGACCTACCAATGCGAATACAATTGCTAATTGCTTTCATCACGTCACGCATGATCAACAAAGTTTGAGTGCATGCAGTGCACATTGCACACACAGAAAGTCACTTTCTGACTTTGTCTGTGTTGTGTGTGTGCCCGTGTCGGTCGCAATCTGGACACGCTGAATCACACATGTTTGTAAACGGCAGTCAGGCAAGAAATACTTCTCCCTAAAGTTCCCATAAAGTTCACTTGAAAGTTACGTTTGAGAAACGTATATAATTATACATTTACGGTATGACAACAGCTAACGTTATTATGAAACATGAAGGACCTGGCACCTGGCTACTCTGCTTCTCTCTTGTGTCGTCTCACTCGTCTGCCGTTACTTCTCGACATGCAGTGGAGTTGAGCTGTATGTAGCTCCGCCCTGGCGATTTGTAAGCCCATCACTGCCGCTTTTGCAACACAGTGTGGGCTTGTAGGTCAGCTTAAAAGTTTTTTTTCCCCATACATTTAGGGGGGAAAAAACTTCTGGAAAGGCATCATTTTCAAGATGGCATCTTAAGCAGATGGCTGCTTAAAATGCCTCATGCCATATTAAATGAAGCTGGGATTTAATATGTAAAAAATCACAACAACTATGCACACAGAATTCACAGAAAGTTTTAGATTTTTGGCATGATGTTAGATATGGGCATAATCTTTTCGCCCCTAGTGGTCCGTTTGCAATTAATCCAATGTTAAATATACTGCCTCTTTAACAGGCAGTAAAACGTTGTCACCAAGTGCACAATCTTGTTGATTTCGGATGAATTTCTCCCCAGCTAGTGTTGTTTAATGTTAAATGAATCAACATTGATCAACTACATGGCCCACTGTTTATAGAGACATTTTGACATGGGAAGCTTGAAATGGGAATCAGACATAATCAATGACTGGAACTATCTCTTTTTTACTGTCACTTGTGTGTACTGTTTGTTATTGTTCATACTAAATAAAGTATACAGTATCTACTTTCATTCTACAGCATATCTTTGTGTGTGTTTCAGAGCTACACAGCATCAGTAAAGGAAGGCACCAACCCTACATTTAAATGGACAGTGGATGACAAGCCATACTTTACCTACTACAACACTGTTCTCAATGTCATCTACCAGAATGCTGCCATCTACAAGCTCACAGTGAGTCTGTCTCACACTTTTGCTCACACGCACCACTCCATTGGGAGTAGAGGGTAGCACGGGTCCGCCCGGAAGCGAAGAACCGAACCAGCCCGGTTCGGGGCCAAAGTATTGACTTGTGGGGATGGTTTACCAGGCTATATTTGGGGCATTTTCAGACATTTGTAAAAAATAATATGCCACAATATGTTTTGTGTTTTTGAGTGGTGCTAGCCACTCCTATAGACAGCAATGTGTGTCCATATGTATGTCCCTGTGTCTGTCCGTCCAAGTACGGAAATATCGTTTGTTGAACACCAAGTGTCACTGTTGCGCAGCCTAACACACACACACACACACACACACACACACACACACACACACACACACACACACACACACACACACACACACACACACACGTACAGTACAGTACAGTACAGTACAGTACAGTACAGTACAGTACAGTACAGTACAGTACAGTACAGACGGGTCTGATTTCTTTAAAGTCACTTGCCAAGTTGCCAGCAAGAGGCTTTGGGCTATGTGGAAATCCTTGGCATGACAAAGTGTGGGAACACCTGGCCTGTGCATGGGGCTTATTTATTTATTTTGATGAAATGTGTCTTTCTAGCTTTTTTGGATTGCATTGGCACTGGCACTACATTATATCAAAATGTCTAACCCTGCACCCACTGAAATGAGAGCCAGAAGCAAGCTGTATTGTTTTGTATTGGTAGGCTACTTAACTGATTGACTGAATATAATTCAGTGCATTGCAACTCCAGACCTGTGCAATGAATAAAGAACATCACAACAGTCCTTGAGACATAGAAAGTGGCTACAGTTAATTTGATTGGATGGGTATGCCTCTATATTTTCTTCTAATTCAAAAAGTTTACTCCTAAAATATAAAAGCTGCATAAACTTTGAATAGACATGGTTTGTTCAGCAGTGGCCAGATAGATTAGAGTCTGCATACCGGTAACCTCTATTTTCTTTTTGGCAAATTAGTCATATTAAAGTAATTGTCTTTTTTTAATGGGATTTGGAATTAGCTGTTATTTAATTTGTAAACAGACATGGCTTAGACGATTTTCTGCAGGGTAGATTAACACCCAGGATTATGAGCTTGATGCGTGAACACATTCATGATTTGTTAATTGAATACACAGTTGTTCAGGGCTGCCATGACTGAAGGGCGGCCATAGCTGAGTGGGTAGATACTAGGCTGTCTGGTGATCAGAAGTTCCACCCAACTTGACCTCTAACTGCTCTCCGGGTGCTGTATTAATAGTGCCCACTGCTCCTAAAAGTTGTAATAGAAAATACAGAGGACCCATTCAACGTACTGTATGTGCAAATGTGCAGTGACAAATACACAAATAAAAAAAATAATGATAATAATAAAAAAATATATATAAATAAATAAATGGTTCTAAATTCTTCTTATTCTTATTTCTTCACTGAACACATAACGATAACAATCATCACTGTTAATTTATCCATTTGTATCTCGGTAAAGGTCCTTTCAGAGACGTGATCAGTCACTCACTGTCTGAAAAGGCCTTAAGAGTGTACACATGCAACCAGATTGACCCTTGCGTGTCCATTTGGTTACATTTGTACACTCTCTGAGTTAATTTAATGCTGAGGATTATACTTTGCACCGATCGTTAAATTGATTGCATCGCCACTTGGTAAGTGAACACGTTTGTGCTACTATACCTCCTTCCCCAGGTCACGGCAATGAACCATGTCAGTAACCTCACAGAGCATTTCAACGTGACTGTGGACAGGCTGCAGCCCATGGTCAACCTGACCGTCACGGGCGTGCCCGACGTGGTCACCCAGGGCTCGGCACAGACCCTCACTGCCTCTGTGGTCGTGGACATGTCTGTCTCCGCCACCTTCCGGTAGGACTGGACACACGGTGTGTGCATGCGTGTGTGCGTGAGAGGGAGAGGAAGATTGTTCCTCTGCTATTGTGTTAGGTGTGTATCTCTCCCTTGCACAATGTAAAGGAAGATTACTCAAAAGAATAATATCACCATACCTGGAGTACGAGCCTTGGATTATATAGTACATACATAACAGCATGTTCACTAGTAAGAGACCACACCTTCTGCTCAAGTTTAACAGTATTTATTTATTTAAGTGAGATGTAGGATGTAGGTGTATTGATGAGGAGCCCGAGGAGGGGCGAGACTCAGGGTGGGTGCGTAGTCTCGGGAGCCTGACAACCGCCGTGCTCTGCGGTCAGTCGCCTTTGCTCCGACGCTGACCCCCTCTGGGCTCCTAGGAGAAGGAGAGAGAGGGAAGTGTTAGTGGGGCAAGGCTGAAGATGAAGGGGTTAGTTGGGGGGAGGGGGGGGAATTTTGACAGCGCAAAGCCGTATCAAACAGGTAAGAGATGAGATAACACAGGTAACATGTATATTTATACTGTGGGGAGTGTTTGGCTGTGACACTAGGGACGCAGGTGAACTTGATGAGGAGATAGAGGATGGGAGTGATGGAGTTGAGCAGAGGGTGGTCTCCACTCCTGAACTTGTGTTGAACACAACTTAATTTATGGATGTTGTCATGATCAACTCCATTGTGTCAGAAATGGCTTCCGTCTTCAGGCTCTCTGTTCTCCATGAAGGCATGCGAAAGAAAACAAACATTTATCGTCAGGCTTTCCAGGAAACACTGGAGTGAGTGATTTATACAAAAATGATCATTTTAAGGAGTGTTATTCCTTTAATGCTCTTCTTGTTTGCACAAAACAAAATCCTCCCTTTCTCTCTCTCACTCAGTTTCTCTTGGATTTATAACCCTGTGGTCAGAATAGATTGCTGACAGGAATTTTCCCCTCTGCTCTGTCATTTCCTCTCTCCCTCTTTTTTCATTATTTTGCACTCTTTTCCTCGAACCCCTTTCAGATTCTCACCCCACCGCCTCTCTTGCTTACTTTCCCTCAGCTCTCTCACTGTTCTCCATCCACTGAGGTCTCCTGAGGTTTGACTTTCCACTCTCTCTCTCCCAAAACACCCTTGCGTCCCACACAAGAGTTCCACTTTCCAGCTAATTGTTCTCTCTCTCTCTCTCTCTCTGTGTGTGTGTGTGTGTGTGTGTGTGTGTGTGTGTGTGTGTGTGTGTGTGTGTGTGTGTGTGTGTGTGTGTGTGTGTGTGTGCGTGCGTGCGTGCGTGTGTGTGTGTGTGTGTGTGTGTGTGTGTGTGTGTGTGTGTGTGTGTGTGTGTGTGTGTGTGTGTGTGTGTGTCTTTCTTTCTGTGCATGCCAGTCACAAAGACTACCTGACTATGCTCATGGAAATGTCAATGAGTTGCCTGCAGCGTGTATTTTTATATGAGATAAAATGTGCAAGATATTTTTCTTGGATTGAACCACGAAATACCTGCTCAACATTTCTGGATGGTATCAATTTCTCCTCTGCTATCCCTATTGTCAAATTGTTTGTATAATAGTAATGTCTCTTTGCTGTATTAGGCTACTGTGTGTGCGTGCGTGCGTGCGTGCGTGCATGCGTGCGTGTGTGTGTGCGTATGTGCATGCGTATGTGTGTATGTGCATGCGTGCGTGCGTGCGTGCATGGACACACGCAACACACACACACACAAATGCCATGGCAGTGCATGTTGTTTATGCACATTCTTCTAAGCACCATTTGGTCCCACAGTGTTTTTTAACCCTTGTCTGTCTGTTCCTTCTTCATACTGTAGATGGAGCTTTGGTGACGGTGGTTACAAGGAGTTTGAATACAAGCCTCCGTATGCCTCCTCCCTCCTCTGTTCCTACTCCCCAAACCAGGTGGTCCTGACTAATAATGTCACCTACATCTACCCCCAGCCAGGTAAACTCAATTTGGTAGCATACACTGTGCAATCAGCCATATTTAACATGGTTAGCCTAAGCTTAATGTCTTGGAGTGCTTATCTTATTCAGTGCGTGCATGCTAACATTGTAGAAAACCTTTCATCATGCTCATGCATTGGTGGATGTTAAATAAAAGCCATAACATACTGTATTGAGTATGTTCTTTATTTACATTATGGTTGCATTACTGATGCTGATTGTTCTTGATCACTACTATACTACTTTCTTAACTGCGATGAAAACTCAGAAAGCATGGATTTTTGTAACATTCAGTAACAGCGGATAATGTTATTTGACTTTCTCTCTGTCTCCCTCTCTCTCTCTATCTCTCTCTCTCTCTCTCATTCTCTGTCATGCCTCTCTCTCCACATTGCTCCCTCCTCACAGGAGTTTACACAGTGCTGCTGTCGGTGTCCAACCGCTATGAGAACATCAGCCAGCGTGTCGCCATGCACGTCTACAGCATCCTCAACCGCATCGACATTGTGACTGAGCCCCGCCTCCTCCTTGCCGACAAGTCGGCCACGTTCGAGGCTCACGCCTGGCCGTCGGCCTACGGCATCCACTACACCTGGCACTTTGGCGACGGCACTGACCCGCTGCAGGGCCGCGAGAGGCAGGTGGCGCACACCTACGCGCAGAGCGGAGCGTTCAACGTGTGCGTGTCGGTGAACAACACCATCAGCTCAACCGAGGCCTGCACCGCCATGCTGGTCTACGAGGAGATTGAGGAGCTGACGGCGGGGAGCTCCTCCCCCTCGGAGCTGCACAGCCCGACAGCCGTGTGGGCACGCCTGGAATCGGGCAACAACATCACCTGGACCTTCTCCATGGGGGATGGGAGCAACTACACGACGATCGAGCCGCACGTATCCCACACCTACATCAAAGATGGCAACTACACGGTCAACGTCACGGCCAGCAATGCCGTGAGCTCCGGCTGGTTCATCTTGCCCGTCCATGTGTTCATCTTCCAAGTGGTGAAGGTGGAGCCCTCGGGATGTGTCCAAGAAGGGAGGTCCACTCCCTTCCGAGCCTGGGTGTCTGGTAACGCGTCGGCTCACCTGTATGAATGGAGCTTTGGCGATGGCAGCCCCAACAAGACATACCACGGGAACCCTCAAATCGCACACACCTACCACTCCAGTGGGAGCTACCACCTTTCCCTGCTGCTCTCCAGCGGCGTCAACAGGGCTACCAAGGCAAACTTTTTCGCCTGGGTGTGTGTTCAACCGTTTGTGGCCAAAGTCAGCCTTACCGCTGACAAGACGCATTACCGCGTTGGGGAAGAGATCCGCTTCCATGCCAGAACTGAGCCAGAGTTTAACTACAGCTATCGGTGGGACTTTGGGCTGGATGAGGACTCTGTATTCGTCAGTACTTTTAAAGGAATGATTTACACCTATAAAAATCCGGGTCAATATGTTGTAACTGTCACTGTATTCAACAACATCTCAGCTGACAATGCCAGTGTCTCAATTGAAGTTCAGAGGCCCGTGGGCCCGCTTCTGATTCACCACAATGGCACTACGTACAATAACCTGACTCTTTGGGAACCATACCTCTTCAACACCTCTTCCTTGGCCTCAAACGTCAGTTATGCCTGGAGCTTTGGAGATGGGACAATCCTGACCGGTCAGAGCGTCATCCACTCCTTTAACGTGTCAGGAAACTTCAACATTACTCTGACTGCCGCTAACACAGTTAGCAGCAATCACACTGTTTTAACTGTACCTGTGCTGTCAGCGATACGTGGTTTAGTTGTCAATGCCAGCCTGGTGAATGTCCCTCTCAATGCTACAGTCCACTTTGAGGCCCAGATGGATGAAGGAGATGAGGTCCGGTATTCCTGGACACCGTCTCCCTCCTACCCTGTCCCGGGGACCCACACCACCTTCTACACGTTCCGCTCTGTAGGGACCTTCAACATCACTGTGACAGCAGAGAATGATGTTGGAAGTGCGCATGCCAGCATCTTTGTCTTTGTGCAGTGCGAGCTGGAGGGGCTACAGATTTTAGCAGAGGAAGAGGTAGCAGGAGGCAGCAGTGTCGGCGTGGAGGGATGCTGCTTCCCCACCAACCGTGCACTCCACCTCCAGGCTGTGTTAAGGGAAGGAACTAACATGTCTTTTACCTGGAACCTCCTCAGGGAGCTAGACCCCATCAGTTCAGTCTTCAACATCAGTTTGAAGACGGTACCTGTCAATTTCTCCACTCCGGGCCCGTGTGACATCTTTCTCCGAGCAGCCAACCTCCTCGGTCAGCTGTCTGTGAACAGAACCATCCAGTTCCTGGACCCCGTTGGGGAAGTGTACCTGCATATCAGTGACAACCCAGTTGCAGTCAGTGTCCCAACGAACTTGACAGTGCTGGCCTTGGGCTCAGATCTGCGCTACCATTGGACCGTGGATGGAGATGCTATGCCATGGAACAACTCCTGGGTGGTCCATGCCTTCACCAGTCCCGGTCAGAGGCTCGTCAGTGTGGAGGTCTCCAACGAGGTTAGCTCAGAGATTGTGTCCCAGTTTGTCGAAGTCCAGGAGGTCATTACCTGGGTGACATTCACATCTACCAATGTCACAGAACAGAATTACGTGGCGACAGGGGTGAACATCTCGCTCCAGGGGGAGGTTCTGACAGGAACTAACGTGACATGGATGTGGCTGTTACCGGGGAGGACAGAAAAAGGAAAGAAAGCCTCTTTGGTTTTCATTGAACCGAAGCCAACCACCGTTACTCTGAACGCTACCAACGACGTGAGCAGTGATGTTGTTACAAGAGAGTTCTTTGTTCAGGAAAAGATTCAGGGGCTGGAGTTGAGGGCCAGTAAGAAGATCGCAGCGGTTGGAGAAAGGGTGGAGTTCACCATTTCTGTGGCGGCGGGTTCAGATGTTAACCTTATCCTTAGCATCAGCGGAGATGCCACTGAAGTGCTCCCTTCACTGCTCAACCAAACCTTTGTCCACCAATTCACCAGAGTGGATACGTATATTGTCAACCTCACTGCGATCAACCAGGTAAAATTCAATGGGAAATCTAATAGACAGCAAAGATATATGATCACAGTAATCAAGGCACTTCATTTTACACTCTAATTCATGGGGAATTCTTATATGATTGGCTGAACTAAGACAAGACAATGCCCTTTGTTCCCCCTTTTCAGGTGAGCTCCAAGAGAAGCTACCTCCATGTTGAGGTGATGGAGCCAGTGCATGGACTGACTATCCTAGACTGCTGCGAGGCCGCCATCCCTGTGGGAGTGAGAAGGACCTTTGTTGCCAGCATCCTTAAAGGCAAACCTGTGAACTTCCTGTGGACGTTTGATCTCCACCACCTCAAGGCAGCATCTTGGCAGAGAGGCAAAGAGGTTAAGATCCCTGAAGTGATGTTAGATAATAGAATAATGGGGATAAGATATGTTTCTCTATGATTCCTGTTATTATCACAATAAACTATGTCAAAGGCTATTTTGTGGCCTATAATTGGACTTTGATTAATCGATTTTTAATCTTACACTCAACCCTTAGGCATCTTACACACCAGAGCAGGCTGGGTCACTGACCATCTACCTGAGGGCCTTCAACGCACTACATGACCAGAACATCACTAAGCACATCCTGGTACAGAACGTGCTGACCAACCCTGGTCTGGATGCAGTGCCAAATGACACGTTTATCAATAAGACAGTGGAAATCAGGGCCTATCACACGTTCAGGTCTACTCCTGTTCAGTATCTGTGGGATTTTGGTGATGGATCCACTCCACTTCCCACCAACACTGCAACTGTGCGTTATAAGTACAGCCAGCCTGAACACTACCTTGTTCAGGTATGTCTCCTTGTAAACATGCAATATTATGTGCCATTTATATCTGCAAAAAGTAACATGCACCCTGGTAGAATCCAGACCTGTGATAGATGTCTCCAACCTTCTCTTTTGTTTTGAAAACCTTTTTTGACTGATGTCTGGTATTAGCTTTGTCTTGTCATCTGACTGCCCAATCACTCTTCCCACCAGGTGAACTGCAGTAACCTCGTGAGCTGGGTGTTGGCCAAGGTGGAAGTGAACATCCGTGTGCTGGAGTGTGAGGAGCCAGAAGTACATGTGGTTCAAGCACCCAGACTAGCCATCTGGTGCTCCCAGCCAACCTTGGTAGAGGCCAGCGTCGACTTAAAAGGCTGCTTACGCTATGGAGCACAGTACCTATGGCAGATCCTTTCTACTCCTCACTGCAACAATGAACAGGACCACAGCATACGTTCTGGCCTCCGTGGGGCGGGAGCCTCACCTGTCTCCATCATCCCTCTCCCGGCGGAGGTGGATGTGCGACGTCTGCAGCTGTCAGTGCCTAAGATGGCACTGGCGGCAGGCAATTACACCCTGGTCTTTTCCCTGTCTTATGAAGGCGTGCCACTGAGGAAAGCTGCCTGTCTACAACTGAGCGTCATGGCTGCCAGGTCAGTGAATAGCACTGTGCATGTACCCCACTAAGTAAGTCAGTCAGAGAGGCTTATTGTCGGTATCAGCCAGGGTGCGGGAGTCTATTCCCATTTCACAAGACCCCTGGGAGATGGATTGCTGAGGTGGAGCGCAACACCTACCATCAGCTCCCAGTACTTACCGCACGACTTCAAGCCGTGCTCCTCATATGCTGACTTGGCGGTGCCCGGGATCGTACCCATGGCCTTGCGGTCGAAAGGTTGTTAAAAACCATAGACGGAAATAGCATCATAGCATCCTGCAAAACAATCTGTACTCACGCGAAGGTAGGATCAGATGAGAAAAGATGAAATGACTGAATGAGAAAATACTGTATATTCATCTTTTGCCAGGTTGGTGCCAATCATTGAGGGGGGAACATATAGGGTGTGGTCGAGAACCCAAGACCTGCAGTTGAGCGCGGAGCAGTCCTATGACCCTAACATGGACCCAGACAGCCAGGCTCTTCTTCACTACCACTGGGACTGCCAGGACACCTCCAAGGTAAAAGCCACACATAATATTACTAATGAAAACTGTCCAATGAGCAGAGCAATTGTTGTCTAGATTAAATAATAGAATAAGATAGGAATAGGGGGGACTCTTCACCGGCGCGTTTCAGCGCTTCTTCAGCAACCTTTGCTTCAACATTCTGGGTGCTCTTGCGGCAATACTTGTGGCAATACTGGTCTTCTTTTGGGGGGGCACCAAACGGCACCTAAAGCCCTTCCGTTAAGCTGGCCCTACTCAGAGGATGTGTTTGCTATGCAGACCGAACCTCTAGTGCTTAAAAAACAGATCTACAAGCTAACATCCGGTACCATCACACAGTGTTGATAGCTTGTAAATCTGTTCTACTACTCCGCTGTTCCACGGATCTGCAGCAGTCTGCTCACAGACAATGATAGTGAAGAGAGAGCGCTTTTATCTCGGTCAGAAACTAAAACAAATCACACTCATTGTATGATTGTAACACGTTACTTGGATCAGTAATATATACTGTAATTGTATTACTGTTTTGGCAACTGTAATAAGTTACACTACTCGTTACTGGGTAAAGTAATGTTACAGTAATATATTACTAATTAAAGTGTTACTGCCTAACACTGGCCATATCCATATTATTAGTTAACATTACCGGGTTAATGGGTTCAGTAGCCTCAAGGTTCAAGGTTAATTTATTTATTTATTTTGTCTCCCAAGGGAGAAATTTGTCTTGGACACAAGGACCCACACTGCAGCATACTGTACATAAATATGTGGCTGAGCATCCTGTTTCATATATAAAATAAAGTAGTAGGCTGTACTGTCTCCTGTGCTTATTGATGTATCCAAAGCACTGAGCAGCAAACCTTCAAAAGCCTAATGCAGCAGCTCTCAAGGTCCTGTATCACTGCCTGTTTTTAGTTTCAGATGTTTTCTCTTAGAGCCCCTTACTTCCCTGGACTTCTTTCATGTCATTTCACAAATGACAGATTGGGTATTAACTTGACAAAAGCTTTCAGTAGTGAGATTCTTTTTAGTTTTAATTCCTGTGTGAGTGCATTTGTGTGTGTGTGCATCTAACGTGTTATATCACTACATGGAGATAAACTCTGCATTTCACAGTTGGTGCTATATTCCCCCACCCTACCCTCAAACACGCACGCACACACGCACGCACGCACGCACACACACACACACACACACACACACACACACACACACACACACACACACACACACACACACACACACACACACACACACACACACACACACACACACACACACACACACAGCCTGAGGAGTATGGAGTATGATTGAGAGAGATCATGGAAGCAGAGAGTGACTGCATGAAAGGTGACCGAAATTGACCAAATTGTATATAAGGATTGTATATAAGGATGAGACGAAAATCCACCCCCTGCAACTTGTGGTCAGTTGTAATGTTTTGTTTGGACCACAAAGGAAATAAGTCAAGTAAGTAAATAAGTAAGTAAATAAATGGCCCATCTCTACCAGATAGAATAAGTATTAGAAAGCAGAATGGTATGGCTGAAGAACTTGCCAAATACTACTGGACAGTATGGAGAGAAAGAGTTGTTGAAAACAGTTGGCCTCTGTCCTCGCCGTGGCCATTGTGTGCAGCAGATGATGAAAACTGAAAAGGTCTGGCCTTGTTTTTTTGGCAAACGCTAAACACTAAGCAATGAACGTAACACCACTTTGTGGGTTTCGGCCTCTCCCAGTAGATTAATGTGAAGTATTATTACGTACATGGCTTACACGTCCTACGTCCCCATCTTTGACTGTCACTGAGGAGTTTTTGGAGCTGGCGCCAAGGCGTTATGTAAGTCTAGCAGAAGCCTGAAAATGGACTATGCCAGTGTAATCAAAACAGTTAATATTTTATTAGAGCCAATGAACTATTTTGGTATGAAAATGTTTTGTTCTTTGGTATGACTAAAATGTACCTGTGTTTGGATACATATTTAATAATAATATAAATAATAATAATAATAATAATAATAATAAGGGTAATAATAATAATAATAATAAAACAGTTCTCATTCAAAATAAGTGTCTTCACACCTCTCACATTCCCTTTGCTTTTTACTCCAGGGACCGGAGCACTGCTCAACCCTCAACTTTGGTCTGGGCTCCAGCGGTCCGGTGCTAGGCATCTCTGGTTCCGAGCTGGAGGCTGACGTCGAGTACACCTTCAAACTGACCATCAGCAAAGACGGCATGACCCCGGAGTCCACCACACAGGCTGTAAGTACTGCATGCACCACCTGTCTCTGGGCCCTGTTTTGACAGCAAAACGTAACCCCTGGCGCAATGTATTTTGTTTTTTATCAAAGTTTCTTTATACATTTTTCAAGTCACATATGAGTCAAAAATAGCATACAAAAATTGTTGAAATTTTTTACCCCTCCCTCCCCCCAGAGTTCCCGCTCTGAAATAGCCACAACCCCGGTATCTTGTACCATTAACAATGAAATAAAAGGCACATACCAATATACATATTCAAAAATAGAAGACATTAATCAAATTTTGAACACAATGTGCAAACAAATAATAATAATTGGCGCAATGTCTTTAACTTAACCCAGCGCTATTTTGCCATCTCTGGCCATGCACGACACTGGTGGTGCTAGACGCTAAACAGGTGTGGTTTGGGCATTACATTGATCACTGCAGAGCACTTATGATGCACGTGCGTGACGTGACTGCATATTTCTGGCATGTCTGGAATTTCTGGCATGTGAGCCACAAGTAAGGGGGAAAAAAGCAGGAGGAATGAACTAGTCAAGGTGACTTTACACGGCTGTGATGTCCTGGTAAGTGGCAGGGATGATTAATTGCCAAACCAATGATACCATCTACTTCACAGTCTGTTGAGTCTGTGTATGTGTTTGAGTGTACTTGTGTGAGTGTTTGCGTGCGTGCCTGACACAGTGACTGCATCCGACCCTCACTGACTCACTGAAAAATACATGTGAATTACACCTGTGTGTGTGTGTGTGTGTGTGTGTGTGTGTGTGTGTGTGTGTGTGTGTGTGTGTGTGTGTGTGTGTGTGCGTGTGCGTGTGCGTGTGCGTGTGCCAGGTTCTGGTCCAGAGTGGTGACATCCCCATGGTGTATCTGGAGTGTGTCTCCTGTAAGGCTCAGTCCATCTATGAAGTCAGCCAGAATTCCTACGTCTACCTCAGAGGAACCTGCAGCAACTGTCAGCACTTCCACCGTGGGGTACGCACACGCACGCAGGTACGCACACGCACGCACGCACGCACGCACGCACGCACGCACGCACGCACGCAATCATTGAGGGGGGAACATATAGGGTGTGGTCGAGATCACAATGTTATTTGGTGTGTTGGATTACCTATTTGACGTATGAAGCTTCTGCAAGTAGATTTTCATACCATAATGAAATTAATTATTTCTATGCCAACTAGCATTAAATAGCATTAGCATTTATGAAGGTAAGCTGTGCCGCCGTCCGCGTCCACAAGAGAACAAGTTTGCCCTGGGAAACCCAGCCAATATCTCTCTCTCTCTCTCTCTCTCTCTCTCTCTCTATCTATCTATCTATCTATCTATCTATCTATCTATCTATCTATCTATCTATCTATCTATCTATCTATCTATCTATCTATCTATCGCTCTCTTCTCTCTCTCTCTCTCTCTCTCTATCTCTCTCTCTCTATATATATATATATATGTGTTTTGCCAACGTCACTTTGCTTTAATAACATGACATGAAATCCATGTGTTACAAAAGCATTAAACAACAAATCAAATGCAATAATAGTTTTTGTCTCACTCCTCTGTCTCAGCGTTGGACAGCCGTGACACTGCGCAACGAGACGCTAGTCCTGGACTCATCCTCCACAACGACAGGAAGTGATGGCATGAACCTAGTGCTGCGTCAGGGTGCCCTGCGCCATGGCGACTCGTACGTCTTCACGCTGCACGTCACCGACAGCAACCTGGACGGAGAGGGCGCCGCCTCCATCACGCTGCAGCCCAACATGCCCCCGGGCGGTGGGGAGTGCCGTGTGAGGGGAGAAGGAGGCTGGGAGGAGGGAGATGGGGAGGGGTGGCGAGTTCGCACGCTGCTGGACCGCGTTCACTTCAACTGCTCTGGTAAAAGACTATACTCACTGGCTCTCTTGTCTCTCGTTCTGTCTGTCTGTCTGTCTGTCTGTCTGTCTGTCTGTCTGTCTGTCTGTCTGTCTGTCTGTCTGTCTGTCTGTCTTTTAACGACTTATAACGGCCATTGCTTATAAGAGCAATGGCCCAAGCTATAGACAGCAGATACCACAAGTAAGACGCGCGAACGCGGGAAGCAAACGCAGCTTGTAAATTGCAATAACAACAATTAGAATAAATTACGTACTTTTTTAAGGTTTTTTTTAAGTTCTCTTTCAAGTTTTTTTTTAGTGTGTGTGTATGTGTGCGTGCGTGCGTGTGTGTGTGTGATACAACTGCGCCCTCTGGTGGTGGGCCGGTGGTGTTACAGCGTGACACACACAGACACACAGACAGTTTAGGCCAGCTTCTATAGTTAGTGCTCACTGCGTTCGCAATAAAGTGCATTCTACAAAGGTTTCCTTTAAAATGTTTGCACATGGAATAGTTCGCAACAGCCAAACAATGTATGTTCAAACTTTGATCTGGTTGGCGACTGTATAAATGTGACCAGACATGCAGGAAGGTCCAATCCGGACCTTTCTGCACATGCTTGTTTTCCAGTAGAGGAAAAACAACTTACATTTTCAAAAATGATTATATCACAGATTCTGAATCCTGAAATAAGTAAGTAAGTAAGTAGCCTTGCCGAGCCATGAGGCCCATAGGGCAGGAGCCTATCTCCTGTTTCTGTAGCGTGAGGCAGCTTGATGTACAAGTACACCCCCTGGACATGACGCTAGTATGTCGCAGGGACTTACCCCCAGTCCAACCCTTGATGCTGAGTGTCAAGCAGGGAGGCACTGGGTCCCATTTTTAGAGTCTTTGGTATGACCCGGCCGGGGATCGAACCCCGACCTCCCAGTCTCAGGGCGGACACTCTAACCACAAGGCCACTGAGCTGGTGCGAATCCTGAAATACATTCACCTAAATGTTAGAACTGAAATCGAGAAATCTAAACTTACATTGGTCCACCAGATCACTTTCTACTGTAATAGAACCCATCCCGAACCGACTTTTTGTCTGCACTAAAAATGAGTGTGAATCTGCCCTAATGCTCTCCTCCTCTCCTCTCTCCAGGTTACAGTGACCTGGGCATGTCAGAGACACCCCTGCTCTACAGCCTGTTAGCGACGCGCTGCAAGGAGGATTACTGCGAGGAGTTCTACGTGTATAAGGGCACCAGCCCCGAGCATTCTGCCTTCCTTCCCCCAGGGTTCAGCTCCGCACACCATCGCGTTGCCGTGTCAATCACAGTTGAGGACCACCAGGGAGCTGCCATCACCGCCCTCAATAAGTAATTACTGTACACCCACCCAATTTTAACATTTTATTTGTTACCACGGCACACGCACTCACACACAAACGCACACTCGCACTAACACAAGGTGAGTCACAGGAAGGGTAGGTACATTTTATAAAGCAACTTTAAAATTGCGTTGGACTTTCCTCCAGCACCACCGTCATCTTTCTACTTGCTTCCCTTCGAGAGCACAGGGCTCTTAACACATTAACTGCCAGGTATTAATTAATTAACCACTTTTGGTTGTCAGTGAAAACCCTTATTTTGAAGGAACACTGGGACCCCAGACGTGAACCGACTGTAGAAAAATGAACTATGTGTGTTGTGACGAACATTCGTCTTTTCTTTCACATATTTTTTGTAACTGAGATCATCGGTTCTTTGGTTATGGGCCGTTTCGTTTTCAAATTTGGCATGAATAATGGCTAGGACCTACTTTTTCAGAAAAGCCTGTTAGCCACCTGAAAATGGTAAAATAAAATGGTAAATGGTGCATTTATATAGCGCCTTTATTCAAGGCGCTTTACATAGATTGTGCATTACATTCACCCATTCACACACACATTCATACTCCGATTGCGGCGGAAGCCATGCAAGGTACCAACCAGCACATCGGGAGCAATTTGGGGTTCAGTGTATTGCCCAAGGACACTTCGACATGTAGCCAGGAGGAGTCGGGATTCGAACCGCCGACCCATGGATCATCGGACGACCTGCTCTACCTGCTCTACCTCTTGAGCCACAGTCGCCCCGAAAATCCAATATAGCGGCCATTTTTCAAGATGTCAGATCGCATCAAATGTAAAACAAGGTTTTTCAGTGTAGAACTTGAATGTCTGGACACAAAATATGTCCAGAATGTATGCATTTTGTTGCTAGATAATAAAAATTATCTAATTATCAAAATGCATACATTTTGACAAGATAAATTCAATGGTGCCAATAAAAATTCTATATGGATTAATTCCACAATTCCTTATCTGTTAAATTAAATTCTAACATCCATGTCAGAAATCTTGGTTTTATTTTTGATAAAGATTTAAAATGTAATAAACAAATAAGGTCTGTTGTAAAAACAAGCTTCCAATTATTAACTAGAAAAAGTGCCCCTTGGGGCACAGGTCTCCACCAGGACAGGACAGGTTATGGCCTCCTGGTGGCGCTATAATAAGCCAATGTGAAAAGGGTGCCATTTCTTTAAACGCCTTGGATGGCAATAGGCCTTATGCAGCCGACACTTCCGCGTTCAGCTTGGGCCGCCGGATTGCTTCCGGTCGGGAGAAACTCATTCACTGTGAACGTACGGTCGTGATTTTGTAGGAATAAAGTTCAGTACTTTATACAACACTATTTCATTTGATTTTTTTTTTTTTTTTTTTTTTAACAATATATTTATTGACATTCTTTTTCATTTATAAAAAAACATTACAGTTATAGCTCTTTTGTTAAATAAAATGTCCAGAAAAAACAAACATAACAGTTACAATACAAAAACAATACAATACAACAATACAATACAATACAATACAATACAATACAATACAATACAATACAATACAATACAATACAATACAAATACAATGACAACAAATAAATAAAAAATACAATCATAACAAACAACTCAACAATAAAAAACAAAAACAAATAAAAACAGATATGGTCCCCATTTTCCTCCCCACATTACTGTGGATTATCTAATACCGGTCCTAATGGATTGCTGTTCATAAAATGCATGAACTGTCCCCATATTTCTTGAAAGTCATCAGATTTCCCTTTAATGGCTAAAGTCAATTTTTCTAGTGCAAGACAATTTGACAATTCTTTGTACCATTGCTTGATGTCTGGTTTGTCTGGGTTTTTCCAAAAGAGTGCAATTGTATGTTTAGCCTGTAGAAGAGAATAAGTAATCATACTCTTCTTTTTACTATTAATTCTTAAATTATTAGGAAATATACCCAAGATACACAGTTGTGGACAAATAGGAATATCCTCTGAGATTATCTGAGATAATATACCAAGTACTTCTTTCCAAAACTTCATGATCTCTGGGCATTGCCATAAACAGTGAAATAATGTACCCTTCTCCACGTTGCACTTTACACATTGGTCTGGTATATTAGGATCAAAACGATTGAGTAGAGAAGGAGTAATATACGTTCGCATCAACCATTTGTATTGTAGTAACTTGTATCTGGTATTGATCGTCTGTGTTTGGGCTTTGTAGCAAGCCCTCTCCCAATGTTCAACACTTATTTCTACATTTAGATCGTTACACCAGGCCAATCTTCTACCCTCAGAGGATTCCCCAGACAACCTCACAAACATATCATAAACCAGAGATACTTGACCACGACCATTAGAATAACTTACAATAATCTTTTCTAAGACTGATAGAGATGGCAGCTGGATTGAGTTATCTTGGGTACTTGAAATAAAACTTCTTATCTGTAGGTACTTAAAAAAATGATTTGATGGAATACCATATTTTCTGCGAAGTCCTTCAAAAGACATCAGTACATCCTTTTCATACAGATCAGAGATCTTGGCAATCCCCTTGTCTGCCCATGATTTAAATCCCCCATCCTGACTCCCAGGTTTAAAGTTCTGGTTACCCCACAAAGGAGAAAAACGTGAAAGTTTAGTATCTGAACCAAGGTACTTTTGTGCTTTAAACCAGACTTCAATCGTGTTCTTAACAAAGGGGTTCTTTGTCTTTTTTTGTAATTTTTTAAGGGAGTCAGAGTATAAATAAAGGTTCAAAGGCAGGGAAGATGTTGTGTTACGCTCTATTTGCACCCAAGATATGACTATTTCATTTGATAATGTGATGCCATAGTTTTTCATAGTTTGTATTATTTGTGTTGCGACGTTGACATGATGACATGAGTTAGAAACGTCTTAAATCTCCTGTTAAAAAACGAGAGCTTTTCTCCGTTGTTGCCATGTCATAAAGTACTGAACTTTATTCCTACAAAATCACGACCGTACGTTCACAGTGAATGAGCGTTCCGGCGGCCCAAGCTGAACGCGGAAGTGTCGGCTGCATAAGGCCTATTGGATGATTTGAGGCATTTTGTTTAAAAAGAAATCCACCTGTTGGTGGCACTATAACAGGCCAATGTGAAAAGGGTGGAATATATTCCTCAGCCTATAGGAACGTCTGTGAAAGATTTCAAGTAAATTGTCACGTTTGCAGCTAGTGCAGAATGCAGCAGCCCGTCTTCTCACTGGCACAAAAAACGAGACCACATCACCCCAGTTCTGGCCTCTCTCTATCGGCTCCCTTTAAAGTTTAGAATTGATTTTAAGGTTATTTTATTTGTTTTTAAAACACGTCACAGCCTCTCACCCTTCTACCTCTCTGACTTAATTGTGCCCTATGTCCCACCTAGAGCTTTACGGTCTGTGGACAAGCTGCTGCTGGTCGAGCTTATGACTAGCAAGAAGAGCAGGGGTGATCATGCTTTCGCGGCCGCAGGCTCCAGGTTCTGGAACATGCTGCCCCTCCCCATTAGATCCGTCCAGTTGATTGGGGCTTTTAAATCCCTACTCAAAACTCATCTGTTTTCTCTTGCTTTTAATTGCATCTGAGCTCTCTGTCTAGTGTCTACCGATATTGTGCTCTGTATTTGCTTTATATTG